>NW_004949101.1:13136525-13137410 GCF_000317375.1 Microtus ochrogaster | reverse complement strand
AGTTTTTTAATATAGCCCTGGACTGATGCCTGTACTACAAGGATATGGAAACATCCTTGGGTCTAGAAATTTCAGGGATTTCTATTCCTGGATCCTCGGTGTTTGGTGTCTTAAAAATTATGGTACATATATTTTTTTCAATCATTTATGCTTCCGGTGATAAGGTAAATATAATCTTTATTATTTCATCATTGCTAGAATCAGCAGTGTCCAAATTGGATGTGCCATACCACACACCTCATTACACTTTGAAGAGTAAACTGAAACACACAAGTATCTCATACCCTGAGGTGCTGAAGTCACGGTTTAAACCTCAGATATTAAAATTTAAAAACTGAGATATTCAAATTCACTCTTGAGCACTCGTCTATACAGTTTTTTTAAGTTGTCACTTGAAAGAATTACTTATGTTTAAATTATTAACTAATGAAACAGTACTAAAAATAAAAAGAGGTATGTGACCAAAAAATATTTTTAAGATAAAATTATGCATACACAGGCAGGGAACTGTATGTAGATCACACGGAGTAATGAGAGTCCAGAGTTGTGAAGTAAAATGTGCTAGAATGTCTGAGAATATGAATGTTCTAAACCTACTCTGTGTGCCCCACGTTATGGCTTAAATTCATTCTATCTTGTTCAGCCTTAGCTATTTGAAACTTTTGTAATGTCTGTGCTTGAAGACTGCAATTCTTCCTTGTCAGCAGTTTATTACGATTAACAGAAACGCCATCAGCTTTCTCTGTTGGAACAGTGTGAATGGCAAGCTTGGGCGATTCTGTGAAACACTGCTGAGAATAAGAAGACAAAAGGGGGGAAACATTGCCCAGCATTCACTGCCATATTCGGCTTCAGTTGTTCTATTCTTTTTTTAATTAATTAATT
>NW_004949101.1:13121384-13135896 GCF_000317375.1 Microtus ochrogaster | reverse complement strand
AGCACCGGACAGAAATCTCAAGGTCCAAATCAGGAGCAGAAGGAGGGGGAGCACGAGCAAGGAACTCAGGACCGCGAGGGGTACACCCACACTCTGAGACAATGGGGATGTTCGTTCGAGAATTCACCAAGGCCAGTTGTTCTATTCTGAAAACGAAGCAGCATGCCATTTTAGGTCTGACGAATATGCTCAAAGTCGAAGTATTAGACCGCATGTGTCCATATGCTTTCACTGGCAACCCACCTTGACATTTCACAGTCCCTTCCCAACCACGATCCTGTCTAATTAACACCGTTTCCTGTTGACTCCAGTAGCTGCCAAGCACTCTCCGTGTGGCAGCTGAGAAAGCGGTGCTTATTGCAAACCTCAAGTAATAAAAAACTACTGGAAGTTTCTCTTTTTTCTTCTCGCTTTATGTCTAGACGTTAAATTAATTTGTGCAAAACTAATGGCGTAATACGGAGTAGGCGCCTAATGACTGACATTTTAGGTTTCTCTGAATCAAACCTTGGGAGGATATAAATGCCACAGAGAGATAGAAAATGAAAGGGAAGGAGAAGAGGAAATAGAAACATAGCAGCACAGCAATGACCTAAACTGCATCCACGCAGAAACAGAAATCCAGGGCTATAGGTAAAATAATACACAATACCAATGATTGGGGAGGGGAGGTTGTTTGCTTGTTTTTGTTTTGGCTCGATTGAAATTCAAGCCAGTGAAAGATCCAACATGGTCTGGTGAGAAGCTCATGAGACTTTCCCCCTTCTGAGGGCTGCTGGCACTTGCTGACACTGAGGGAGAGAGAGTCACTTTTCTTTAGGGTGCGGCTGTTGGCAGTTTACCCAGGCTCTAGCGGACAACCACACATCTATGTGCATATGATCAGCACTTATAGGATCTGGAATCCAATAATAGTAATAGTAATAATAATAATAATAATAACTTTGACAGGGAGACAAACTGATTAGGGAGTTGAGGAAGGTTGGGCAGAACAGATAAGGTAACAAAACATTATTTGCGTGTATGAAATTTGCAAAGAATAAAGTAAAAATATTTTAAAAATAAAATGACAAAATGAATAAAGTCAATGTAGTTAAAGGCCTTCAAACTGATGAAATACCCTGTAATTCAGTGGTTCTCAGTCTGTCTACTGCTGCAAGCCTTTAACACAGGGTTATGCTGACAACAAGCATAAAACTATTTTCACTGCTACTTCCTAACTGAAATTTTGGTACGGCTATGAATCATAATATAAATATCAGTGTTTCCTGATGATCTTAGGCGGCCCCTTTGCAAGGGTCATTTGGCCCCTAAAGGGGTGGCAACACAAAGATTGAGAACAACTACTGTAAGTAGACAAGCAGAATTGGACATCACGTCAAGCGATGCTTTGAATAGTCTTTATTCTCAAGGGATTATTTTAGGTTACTATAATAGGAATTAAAACACAGAACTGCTTGGAAAATGACTGGAGAGAGAAAGAGAGGGTGGCTTTATTTTAAAGGTGTTCAGGGTGAGTGGAGAATACTTGCTTCTTCACTGTTGCTGTAATCTTTCCCAATTTTGCTGATTCCAATAGCTGCAATGCCTATTATAATTTGCTTATAAGTGTTCCAAATTAAAACAGTATATTCTGTCTGTTCAAAACCACTAAAAATGTAATGGTAGCATAAAATGTTACAAATATTTAATATAATAGCCATATACACCATCAGAAAAATCTAAAGAGTAAATATAACCGTCATATTACTTCCCCCTTTAAAGCCCCCTTTAAATCCCTCACATAATCACCTCTATGAAAAAAACTTGAAGTGGCATTTTCTCTTGTCTTTTGCAACTGGATTAACAGTTTTGTTTCCAGGCCTCATACACTGAGTCACTTACGTCTGTTCTCCAGGGTTCCACATTCACCTTTCCAGACAATAGAAACATGAACCTTCAGGTGAGAAGTATTACCTACAACTCCCAGGGGATACTAGTCCTTGGGTGTTTTAAATATTTCATCATAGGCCATAGAAACATGCATCTTAGAGAGAACTGAGTATCCACTTCTGTAGGATTTTTCTGCTGTTGTAAAATTTATTCTGGGGAAATTACTTCTTTTCCCCCTCCTTATCATTTAATAGCTGGCTTTGAAGTGCATCCACCCTCCGGAGAGATAGGCTCTCTCCCAAATCATATTGCCACTAAGAACCTTTTCATCAAACGCATACTAATCTTTTCTCCAGACCCAGGTTTGTATTTTTTAAAAATAATGTATGTATGTAGCTGTGAATTGAAAAATAAATGATATCCAAGTCTGAGGGACTTAGCAAATAAACAATGCATGGAAATTGCAGCCCCATTTTCTCTTGAATTGTCTCACAAAATTGGTTAATGAGATGAAGATGACAATTATCATTTCCCAATTATCATTTCTCAAACTCAACATTCAGGAACTGGGCGTCAAGGGGAACTCCACACATCCTTCAAGGGTCAGTAATTAAACAGCAGGACGGGAGCTTAAATGACCTCACCTTCTCCTTTTAAAATGAATTTCAACATTCACTCACTGTGATTCTTTCCATTTCCAAATATAAGGGCATGGCCATTGCTCTTCCTTTGCTCCAACAGGCAAGGAAAACAAAGGAAATATTTTAGCAACCCTGAGGGCTGGAAAGAACCTCTTCTTTATCGAGCTAGGAAGAAGTACACCAACCTGCAACCAAGGCACAGAGGGACAAGAGAGAGCTGGACTAAATGTAAACACTTGTGCTCCAAGCATTAGGCAAACTGCACAGTCTCTGTTTCTATTTTATAAAATGGGAGTAATGATCATTATATTATAGAACTAGAATGAGGATCAAATAGATAGCATATACATCAACACTGGTATTAATACTGTCTTAGAGTTTCTATTGCTATGAAGAGACACCATGACTATGGCAATTTTTATAAAGGAAAACATTTAATTGGGGGGGTGGCTTACAGTTCCAGAGGTTTTAGGTCATTACCATCATGGCAGGACATGTGGGTGTGCAGGCAGACATGGTGCTGAAGAAGAAGCTGGGAGCTCTCTATCATGATCTGCAGGCAGCAGGAGAGAATGTGTATCACTTGGCTTATCTGGAGCATAGGAGACCTCATATGCCTCCATAGTGACAGACTTCCTCCAACAAGGCCACACCTCCTCATAGTGCCACTCCCTATAGTCAAGCGTTCAGATATATGAGTCTATGGGGCGATTCCTATTCAAACCACCACAAATACCAAGGCCTTCTTTGCTCTTGACAAGTGCTGTACATTGAGTTTGAATTTTATGAACCCACAAAAGCAATATTTACCTGCCCAGGTTTGTGACATGTGGACCAGTTTACAAATAAAAGTAAAATTGTCTTTTCTTGGGATATCTTTCCAAGGAAATTTTATAAATCATCTTGGTATTCTTCAATCCACTGAAGCCCCATGACCTGGCATGGGACAGCTAGAAGAATTAGAATAGTTGGTTTATCTCAGCTTAGCTCATTCTTCGACTTGTTGGTCTACTGTGGTAAATGCTGGCTGAATGTTAAACCTTCACCTTATCTGTATATACTGTTGGTGGAAATGAAAACTGGTACAGCGGCTATGGAGATCTGTGGAAGCTAGAACTCTTTATAAAGAAGCTGAGAAGCTTATAAAGGTAAAAACAGATCCACCACATGTTCCCACTATACCACTATTGAGCATATACCCAAAGGACTTATATCTGACTATAGAGGTACCTACTAATTCATGTTCATTGCTGTTTTATTATGAAGAATTAAGAAGTGGAAACAGCCTAGCTGTTCATCAAATGATGAATAAATAATGAAACTACGGCACATTAACACAATGGAGTATTATTCTGCCATTAAGAAAAATGAAATTGACACGTAAAGGGAACTAGAAGTAATCATTCTGAGTGAGATGAGCCAATCCCAGAATGAAAACTTTCCCATGTTTTCTCTCATTTGTAACCTTTTGTTTTATTTGGGATACCCATAGATGTCAGGAAATTAATAAGGAAGGGGTCATGGGGGATGCGAATGGAAGAGAGATAAAATGCAGTAGTATAAAGACTTAAAAGGAACAAAATCAGGAAGGCTAAATTGGTGTGGTGGATAGGAATGCAGGGTAGAGGAAAGACTATAGCGGAGAATACCTACGACTAAAGTCTTTTTACAAAAGTTGTATAAAAACCTATCCACAATTGTAGAAGCCCCCTAAAACACACACACACACACACACACACACACACACACACACACACACACACGTGTGTGTGTGTTTAAGTGGACTTACCCTATAAAGGGAATGGGGTAGTACAATGTCCCTACTTAGATATTATAGGGTAACAAACAAAAAGTCTGGTGCCAGGACTGCGTTATCTTTTTTCGGAGTTGTTGACCAGTGAGATCTCATAGACCCACAAAGATTACGGTTATTGTTTACCCTCTAGATCTAGAAAAGAAGGCCCTATGATGCAGACATTACATACTTGAGGTACAGAACATGAAAAAATCCAGCTGGTATAAGCCAAGTTTTATTCCTACTGAGTAGGTTTCATAGTCCTGGAAGGTGCTGTACCCACCACCAGAGTCATGCCCAGTTATGAGTGATACAGTAATGACTGGCCTGGCACGACATGCTGCCCACTGGGGCAATAGTGGCATGGAAATTAAGGCAGTAACCAACCACTTTTTAATTAGACTTAAGGGCTGCTCCACAAGATGAACCTTACACCTGGCATCCACTGGGTCATGAACTGGTGGTTAAATAAGTCATAGGCACTAGAAGAGAACATACTACTGGTATTTTGATAAATGGACAGACACAGTGTCAAACTAAATCTTAAGAACTTACTGGTATACCCAGAGATGAATGCACCTCTCAGTCCTCACCAGAGAAATTTCTCTTTGTAGAAAATGGTGATTAACACATAAAACAATAATTGGTCAAACTACAGAGAATAAGAGGGTGGGGAATAATTAGCACTAAGGGTAAATTTATATTACATCCCATTCTCCCATGGCTCAGGGATCATTAAGAAAGAGGGTCAATGACAAGGATGTAGATTACAAGGAAATACAGAATTTTTTGTCACAGCAGGAAAACCGCACATATGAACACACAGTGGTTATGACAATATGTATAATATTTGGCAAACCCAAGCAAGACCAAATCCCAACATGGATAGGGGAAGTGGGCAGAAAGTTCCACCTCTGGTCAAGGAGATTTTGGCAATACATTGTTGCTAGAAAAGGGAGAGTCAATTTTCTTTAAAAGCATAGCCTTTGGTAAGTGGATCCTGCTCCAGTGAAAGTCCATAAATCCAAAAAGATATGAACAGCACAGATTGAATTGATTGATGTAAAAAAACAAAACAACAATGACCAAAAAAAAAAAAAAGACAACAAAGTTGTGTAGCTATGGAAGATGGTCAGTCTCAAAGGAGTTGAAGAAAGGGTAAATATGACAGAAATATATTGAATGAATTTTTGAAAGAATTAATTAAAATAAATAAATAACTTTTTTAAATGACTGGGGAGGCAGCACTGAGGAATTCTTTGTCTGACAAAAACCTTTTGCTTTCTTTACAGGAAAGGGATACAATTAAACCCCATAGAACTTGCCCATAGAACAAAAGGAACACAATTCAGTATTTTGAAATACCATCTTGAACTTACACAACTGCTACCACTATTTAATCCAGAACATTCCACAATCCTCCACAGAACTCTGTAAGCATTAGCAGTAACTTTTCACTCCATTTCTTTTGCCTACTAGTTGTTGGAAGTCCCCAAGCGACATTCTCTAAGGGTTTCTCTGATCTGGAAATTCCATATAAATAGAATTATACAATACACTGTCTTTCATCTTTGACTTTTAACATGTAGTACAAAGTTTTTGGGGTTTATTCTTGTGATAACATTATTCATTTTTATGGTTAAATAAAATTTTATGGCTAAATATTTCATTGTTTGTACATGCTATACTTTTTTATCTACTTACTAGTTGATGGACATGTGTAGTGTATCTAACTAGAAGCTATTTTGAGTCATTCTGTAATGAACACAGTATACACATTTTATAAGCCTATTTTCTATAATCTGGGGCATCACTGGATTATATGGTAGCTGCATATTTAATGCAGAAGAATTTCCTGTTTTCAAAAAAGTAAAATTATCTTATTGTCAGAAAAATGTGATGGCCTTGATTTTTTTCTCAAGGTTTGTACTATTTATTATCTTTTTAAATATAGCTGTCTTGAAGGTTGTTGCCAAGTAGTATCCTACTGTGGTATGAATTGTTTCAAGTGACTAACAATAGTGGCCATCTTCTAAGGAGCTTATTGGTTATGCTGCACCTTATTTTATCCCCCACACACATGCATTTTGCAGAATAATAAAGTGATAACACTCTCTTATTAGGTATAAAATGAAAATAAAATGAAGAGGACATTTTAAGGAGAGGCAAAGGGAAATCAAAAGAGGTAATGTTTTGATTCATCACTCAAAATGGTGAAGCCATTTCACTAGTACAGGTTCATTACATTTGATAAGAGATAAAATACCTATAATAACCACTAAAAGGAAGCTACAAAAGCATTCTAAACAGCACATCAGTGAACAAAATTTAATAAAGGTAAAGAAAATATAAAATGGAAACTATAACTATGATACAACTATATCAACTGTACATGGTCTATACATACTGACAAAAACATCCACTCAGGTGATTGTGTTACTGCACAATGGTAGGATAAGTTGAAGAAGCAGAGACAGGAGGATCATGAGTTCAAGCCCAGTCTGGACTACACTCTAAAAAAAGATAAAATCATTTCCCAGACATATTTTATCTTCAAAAACCAACTTTATATTTAACATTGCAATAGAACAGAGGCATAAATACTAAAAAGATTATTTTCAAGTAAGAAATGGATATAGATCATATCCAATAAAATAGATTGAACAATGAAGTAATAAATATTATTATTATATAAATATATAGCTTAATATAAAATATAGTATAATGCTTAATAATAATGACAAAGTAGCAAAGAAGGCTACTAAAAATAAATATATTACATATTGATAAAATTGTCAGTCTTCCATGAACATTTAGAAATTCTGCAGAGCTGCTAAACCAAAAATAAAACCAATGGAACCTAAAAGAGATCAGAGCCATAGCTATTATTAGAGACATCAAATTCATGTTGCAACAATTGATAGACCAAATAGGTGGCAGTTTATAAAACACATATTAAAACTTACCACACTGTTAGCCAGCAGGATATAATTAGCATTTGTTTATCAGTCTCTTGAAAGTCAGAGAATAATCTTTGCATGCACCAAAGAAATGTATACCATATCCTGACCTACAAGTCCTGTGGAATAATTCTCTTGTACACTATAAATATGTGCCACTTGAATTGGTTTAATAAAATGTTTATTGACAAATAGCCAGGTAGAAAGTATAGGTGTGGTGACCAAACTAAGGATGATGGGAAGGAGAAGGGCAGAGTCAAGAATCTCCAGCCAGAAGCAAAGGGAATGGAGATGAACTTGCCATGCTAATAAAAGTACTGCCACATAGCACAGCTTAAATAGAAATGGGATAATTTAAAATAAGAGTTAACTAGTAATAAGCCTGAGCTATTGGCTGAGCATTTATAAGTAATATTAAGCCTCCAAGTCTATTATTTGGGAAACAACTGCCGAATATTTGGGAATAGTTAGGCAGGAGAGAATCGTCAGATGGTATATAATAAAAACTCAAAAGTTTAAAATAGTTGTGATACAGTATGTTCTCTAGCCACATAAGACACAAATTAAATACAATTAGCAAAATATATGACAAGATAATTTTTAAAACACTCTGTGAAGAATGAAAATAAAACATATCAAAAGTTATGAGCAGTCAATGTACTTAGAATCTGAGTATTGCATTCATTCACAAAAAAGTGAAATAATCTCAAATCAATAATAAAGTTTCTACTCTAAGAATGTAAATGACTATGATGATGATCTTCGCTGTTAATTTGAACACATATAGAATCAACAAAAATCCAAGCAGTTGGGTATGCCTGTGAGAAATTTCTTGATTGTTTTATTTGAGGCAGGAAGACCTATTCTAAATCTGGGCCACATCTTCTGGTGTAAACCCATGGAAAATGACATGAAAGAAGGAAGTTTTACATTTTGCTTGTTTGCCCTCACTCCAGCTCGAAAGTTAATCTACCCTCCTGCTGAGGCAGCCTTACACTGGTGTTAGAAACTACTTCTTCAGGACTCCCGTGTAGACCGAAGAGCATCATCTACATAGGGATCCTCCCAGACCACAGCATCAGACTGAAACTGCCAAGACATCTCACGGACTACATAACTGTTAGTTAGTTGTTCTTGACCTTTCTGTTGGGAGACTGCCTGCTATTATTGGACTACCCAGACCATTACCTGTGAGCTATTCTAATAAATTCCATTTTTTCTCTATATGTCTACCTGTCTATATATTGTCTATCTATCTATCTATCTATCTATCTATCTATCTATCTATCTACCTATCTACACACACATTTGATCCTACTTATTCTGTTCCTTTAGAGAATCCCGACTAATAAAATAAAAAAAGCAAATGGAAGTCCAAAGCAAGTCAAAGGGAGAAAATAATAAAGACAAGACTAGAAAAAAGGAATTTTAATGAAGCAAGAGTTGACTCTGAAAGGATTGATAAAATTGGTGAAAGTCTAATAACACTGAGAAAGTAGATACCAGCTGTCCAAGTCATGAATAGAAATAGAGGTCATTTTGGGCCTTACAGTCGCAAAGAAGCTGCTGTAAACAACTCTAGCACATAGATGTGGCACCTTATGTGAAATGGACCAGTTCCTCAAATGACACACACTACAAAACACCCAATACAAGCAATTCCTTATAACCATAAAGAAAACTAAATTTGTAAAACCAGCTTCTGAGTTGGGCAGTGGTGGTCCACGTCTGTAATCCCAGCACTTGGGAGGCAGAGGCTGGTGAAGCTCTGTGAGTTTGAGGTCAGCCTGGTCTACAGAGCTCTCATCAACAGGGTCATCTCTGCTCTGCTGCCCAGACAAAGTGCAGGCTTTGCTTTCATGGGTATTGTCCCTGGTCAAGGGGTCAGCTCCCTCACTATCTCAATCTGTTCCCTTCCCCTCTTCAGATTTGTCTCTGTTCAAGGGATCTGAACCATTCCTTCCCATTCTTCCCCTCTCTCCCTCTCTCTTTCTTTACCTCTCTCTCCCTATCCCTCTCCCTCTCTCCCATAAGACACAATACCTTATCTTACCTGACTTTAATAATGGCCTTCTGGCTGGTACTGTAAGGTACCAGGTGGGCCCCTGTTTTCTCTTCTGAGCCTGGAGTGTGTTTCCCTTCTCATTCCAGTCACTGTGGTGCAAGGCTGAGCTGTGTATCCTCTTCACAAGGAGATTTTTAAAGTGTCCCACCACTTGGCTGTGTTGTGACTGTAGCCAATTCAGACTCCCAAGGAAGGGTCTGCGGCTCCTGTTTGAATGCCTTCCCATCCCTCAACCCCAGACCCAAGGGTCTTTGAGAGGTGTGTGTCCATTGCCGATCCAGGCCAGGTTGACCCGGTGGCTGTTACTTGAAATGGAGCCCCCTAGACCTGAGAGCCTGGGGAGGGGTACCCTCTGTGTCCATTGAGACTGTTTTTTAAAAAAGAAAATATAAATACAAAGTATCTAACACAATATTAAAGAAATTCAACAATATTTACAAAAAAAAATAGTAAACATGGTCAAGTGGGATTGATTCCTGGGCTAGAAGAGTCACTGAATATCCAAACATAAATAACAACGCTGTACTAACACTGAAGGACAGTCACATGACCATGTCAGTAAAGAAGAAAAGGAAGTTCATGACATTCAAGATCCACTTCATGGGGGAAAAAAAAGAAATTATTAAGAGAGAGGCAGAAGGCAAATCGTTTGAAGTTGTCAGTTTTATTTACAAATTCCAAAGATTGCATCTTACTTAAGGGAAGATTTTCTACAGAGACGGGAACGGAACAAGTGCCCTGTTCCTGCTACTCTTTCTGAGCATAACACTGCAAGTTCTCAGCACTTGCAAAAGCAGAAAAGCTAAACGAAGGACATAGAGACAAGGAGGAATAGCAAAAATTCTATCAATTGGTACATGGAATGGTGGCTTGTGTGTGTTATAGTCTAGGTATTGGTCCCCTTTTGGATAAGTGAAACACAAATATGTTATTTTCCACACTGCACCATTTCATTTTCTAAGGAAATTTTCACAGAGCAAAACCTTTCAACTCTAATGATATCTAACTTAATTACTTGTTGGATCACAGAACTCGGCAATAAAAGCCCTAGGAACACTGTCATCAGAACCCAGACTCTCCAGGTTCTTACAGGAGCCTCCCTCCGCGTGCCATTCCCCTCAGTCTCCTTTCACAACAGCACGAAACCCCGACTGTCCAAAGCTGTAGAATATTAAATGTTAAAATAATCGGACAAAGATGTGCTACTTTTGTTTATACTGCAGAACATTATTTTTAACTGTGTAAAGGTGTGTTACTTTTGTTTACGCTGCATTTGCTTAGTAATATAAGGATGTGTGCTAATTATGTAAAGCTGTGTTACAGCTGCTTTGCCTCACCTGCTTAAGCAGGACTAACAAAGAGCCGAATGGCCCATAGCTAGGCAGGAGAAAGGATCGGCATGGCTGGTGGGCAAAAGAGAATATATAAAAGAAATCTGGACTCGAAAGAAGAACGAGAAGGCGAGAGGAAGGAGGAGGAGAGCAAGGGAGGTGCCCAGGCTAGAAGCCAAACAGATGCCAAACATAGAGAAGCAGCGAAAGTAAGATCTTTAGAAGAAAGGTAATAAGCCCTCGGGCAAAAGATAAAGAGAAATATAATAATAAGTTAAAAGAGCTAGCCAGAAACGTGCCTAAGCTAAGCTGAGCATTCGAAACTAACAATAAATCTCTGTGTCATGATTTGGGAGCTGGTTAGTGGCCCAAAAGAAAAAACCTGGTACGGTTCAAACCTAGCTGCTATGAGGAGCTAAACAGACCCCACAGCCAAATCTTCTCTTTACCCAGTACCCTCCTCTGGAATTGGGGGTAACCCGACTGTAGGCACTTACCCTAGATCACATACTAATTGGGCCAGATTCCATGAAGGGCAGGACGACCTCACTCTTGGGACCATCTAAGAGCTGATAGCTCATACTGTCCAGTGGGACTGAAGCTTATGGCTTAGGGTCCCTCCCAAACTACTTGTTGAAGTGCTTAATCTTTTACCAGAGGGCCTGCAATTCAATGTCTTCCCCCAATGTCTTCCTCCGTTTTTTTAAAAAAAAAAATCTAACAATCAAAGCCTGATCAAAATAAAAGAATTATTTCACCGAAGAGGACATAAGATACTCAACATGATAACTTCAGTCAGATACCACTGCATTCCATCTAATAGTTAAAAAACCACAGTTTGATAATGTCAAATATAAGCAATAGTGTGCCAAGTTATCTCATTCATATATTGCTGAATGGGATATAAATGATACAGTGATCAAAAATGTTTAGTTGTTTCTTAAGAAATTATACTTCTAATTTTCACATCTTTCAACTAAGTAGAAAATACATAGTAATTTCTACTATTATTTCTTAAAATTTGGTGTAAGTCTACAGTTATCTTAAAAAGCTTAATTTGTAAATTATAAATGGATATTGAACTGACATTTAATTGAAACACACTGATTTTGTTATTCTATTTACTTCTTTGGTTATCTTTATAATGTAACAATACATTTATTATTGGTTCTTATTATTTAATTGTTCCCAATGTTTTCAACCTTCTTGACATGTCTTTGCATTTGTTTTAATTACAATGGAAATAGAGCCTTCAGAATATTTAGCTGAGCCTTCCCATATAAGACAATATCTTTATTTTCTCCTGACTTTTAAAAAATTGACTTGAGTATGGAATTCTTAGTTCAAAATAATTTGATCTTTAATTTTAGGAGGCTTTGCCAAAACATATTCTAACTCTGTTGTTGCTGGTAAAAAAAAAAACAAACCCTCTGATCGAATTTTTTGAGCAATCACCATATTGGTTGCTTTCCTCTTTAAAAGCATCTAGGCACTTATTATTTTCAACTGATTTTCCATATGATTTTTTTTCTTCACTTGTGTAGATCTCAGTGAGACTTTGGGGAAGTAGATTTATGTCTTATTTCTCAACGAGAAGCTTACCTATGGGATGTCTGTAACTTTTTTTTCACCAGCCCCCCCTCCCCCCCTCAAGCCCCATGCCCAATTTCTGATTTCTCTTTCTGGAACTTTGGTTGTGTGGTTAATAAGACCTCCTCAAATGACCATTGATGATTTAAATTATTCTTTAATTTAGTTTTCTCTGTCTTCATGGCTTTGTTTTTAAACTTATTTCCTGATCTCTTAACCAGTCCAGTTGCCAGGGTGAACAGGGTTAACATGTCAGATCACAACTTCACACCCCTCTCCCTTACTTCCTGTTTGCTGGAGTACAACATCCTGGGAATAGCTGGAAAACCCATCAGGAGCTGTTCCTGGAGGCGCTGTGCTTTCATCTTCAGGATCGTTCTCTTCCTGTTTGACTACTCAGCTTCTCTTCTTTCTCCGCGTCCCAGATCCTACTTCCCAGATCTCCTCCCCCCTTCTCCTCACTCTCTTGAGCCCACTCCTTGCAAACCTTTGCACATCTTAACTTCACAATGGGGTTAAGCAAGTTGCTTTCTTCTTGTAGTCCAAGAACAATAATATTCTTCTGTTACCTAGCAACCTATGATCGTCATTATGTATTGTTTGTGCTACTGTTGTTGCGTATTTATTTCTAACAGACCATCTAGTTAAGAATAAAATTTTGCATCTACTTATTATAATTCAAGCACTTAGTACATTGTAACAGGATCAAATTAGTTGAATAAATGGATAGGCTAATGTGTTAAAAAATCAATGGTTATTTTTGTTTTATTTCTTCAACTAAGCATTTTACGCAGTGTTTCTTTTTCAAGTGTACTTGAACTTTTACTTTTTTCTTGACTTGTTCCTTAATTGCATCATATTTTTAAAGGTGCAAAATAATGTCAGAGAACTCCTAAATCCTAGTTTCTAACTTGTTGAGTCATTTTTACCTTTAAGTTGTATGACAATAGGCCGTAATCAAGTCTTAATTGCCAGTTCCAGATGCTTAAATCAAATTAGCTTTAGCAAAGAAAAAAATTGTTTTGAACCTGCTGATAGAACTGAAATGTCTGATGGCTTGTCAGTCTCTATGGCTGAACCACACATCTCTCCTGCCATGGTTTAGACAGACTCTCTGCTTAAGAGACCCAGACCCTGGAAAATTCCTGATCCATAGTCCCACACAGACCCCGAACGTCTACGATCCCAACCCCCATCCAGGAAAGAAACACAACCTGAAAATGGGACAGGACAGGTGCCTCTGGAGTTAACACTTCATCCTCAATCCTGGAGCACAAGGCAAGCCCCCGAACCCAGAAAATAAGACCAAAAGAATGCCTCAAGTCCATAGATTCAGGACATACCAAAGATATTTGCCTTGGCCTTAAAATTAGGGTTAAAAAGGTAGAACGAACCAGAAAAAGAAACTTCTTTAGCCTCAGAAATGGAGCCATTTCTGCTCCTGATCTGAAACCAACCAATCCCTGAGCAGGGAAAACGGACCAATCAGAACCTCAGGCAGTTACTGACAGTTGGGAATTCCTCTCAGGTCTGGAAAGCTCCCTTATCTCATCTGACAGCAGCCAATCCCAAACCTGGAAGTCTGGGATTTCCCCCTTACGTCACTAGGGGGCAGCCAATCACAAGCCCTGCCTGAGGCTTGACATTCCCCAAACCCCGATTTTTAACTCGTAAATTAAGATTCTTTGTTTTTACATTGGAGTCACTCTTGTGGTGGTAATTGGGGTTCCAGAATTCAGGTGTAACATGTTCAAGATTGATGCTACAGTCTGTGGCGTTACACAGTGTTGCTTAGCGACAAGGGCCCCTTTAAAGGTCTGGCCATCCCAGGATGCTCTCTCCATTTTGTTCCTTCTATGTCTCCTGGTCTGTATGTCTGTTTGTCCATCTGTCTGTCTCAAGTCCCCACTCCAGCAGTCTTTTTCTCTCAACCCCTTCTCCCAGGGACCCTCTTGCATTCCATCAGTTGAGCACTACGTGATGATCTCAGCCTCTACCCTGAGCCGGCCTGCCATTTATCATTACCGGGGAGATTCTCCGCCTGTTTGGGCACAGTGTGAGAAATACCAGCCATGTACTCCTGCGTCTACAGAACGAAGCCACTCCAGCAGCCATGTCTTCCACACCGTGATGTGTTGCGTGCTCCCTCTGATACCATGAAGAGGAAAAAGAAAAACTAAATCCTAACACATCTCGTCCTTGTTTTTATTTATTTATTTATTTATCTATTTATTTATTTATTTATTTATTTATTTATT
>NW_004949101.1:13116137-13121284 GCF_000317375.1 Microtus ochrogaster | reverse complement strand
ACCAGACCTCATTACAGATGGTTGTGAGCCACCATGTGGTTGCTGGGAATTGAACTCAGGACCTTTGGAAGAACAGGCAGTGCTCTTAACCACTGAGCCATCTCTCCAGCCCCTCGTCCTTGTTTTAATGCGGCATTAAATCCCAAGGATGAGGAAAGGAAAAAAGGAGATAGAAACCAGTTAGACCAATTCAGAGTCAGAGATCTGAGAAAGTGAACAGTGCTGTTCTTCTTGTCCTGAAGCAGGGTATGTCGTCAGCTCTCTGGCCTGGAATTCCAGAAGGGATCACTAACTTCTAAATAAACACCTCTGCCTGAAGGCTGTATGTGATGGTGTGAACCAAAAACAGGTCCCTGTGCAGAACAGCTTCTGTATTGTGTTTCCAGATTTTCAGGGTAAAACTAAGTAATTTCTATTCCTCATTTTCGGCCCATCTCTTCAATGATTTTAGGGTTTTAATAGATTGGTTGGTGTTACAATAGCCTCAGAAGCCATTAAAGCTGCAGATCTGCCACAGACCATTAAGAAAAAGCTATTTCCTTCTGGTCAGAAAAGTGGAATCCATTTCTGACTCTGGGTGAAGAAGTATGATTCAGATCTTTTTCAAAGATTATATCATTATATACTACTGTCTCCTCTCTTAAAAGTGCATCCTGCAGAGCCTGTCACCTTGACAGGAAACCACCCTTCACGAAGGCTGATTTCACCTAACCTGTCATGCTACAGACATGGGAGGGATAACTATCCTGTAAATGAGATAATGGACCACCCTCCCCAGGAACTGTCATTGTATAGTCGCGTGTAGAGCGGCCATTAAGTCGTGCAATGACCTAGCCATTTTTGTGAGTTACTCAGCAAGTTGGAACTTTTATTTGTTTTTCTTCTTTTCCAAAGCTGGGGCATCTTTTCCCCCTGATGTTCTGGGCTTTCTCAGGCTTTCTCTGAAGCCACCCCCACACTTGCCTAGGAGCTGCTTATAAATGATTCTGTTTTCTCCCTTTCTCATCTAATTCTTCCTTCCCTGGGCAGAGGCCAAAGTGTCCTTGCCTTCCCTGTTGTTTTAGTCTCAAACTCAAACAGAGTTGCCACTAACCTTCCTTCAAAGTAATCTGGTAAATTCCTTCGTGAGCCTAAAAGCCTAAGAGAGGGAACCCCAATTTTCCCAGTAATAAAAAGTGCACAACATGGGTCTCCCTAAAATTTCAGGTACCAAGGACAATGCAAAACTAATGACTTGTCATTCTGTCAGTTCCCCACCTCCAGGAGCAGACAGGTAGATGCTGCAGGGAATTTCAGGGAAGAGCTGCCGTGGCTTATGCCAAGTGACTAATATTAAAACAAACTTTATGGTCAGATGTTTAAAATTGTCTGTGACTGAAGACTCGGCCCTCATGTTTCCAAAGAGTAAAGGGAGAACAACTACCTCCCCAAAGAAACCTGGGCTGCTTTCTTCAAAAAATAAATAATAATAACATTCTTCTGATATAAGAAAATCAGTCTCTGTACATTTTGAGGCAAATTTTTCATTTTACTTTTTTGATTAAATACCCTTAGGTATAATATCCATGAGCGTATAAAAGGGATATCCATGGGAATACAACAAAATAGCAATTTTATTAATTTTCTTATCTTTTGAAATTGTAATATAGTCACATCTTTTTCCTTTTTCTCGCTGAGTTCTCCCATATACCCTACCCCCACCCTCTTGCTCTTTTTCAAACTCATTACCTTATTCATGGCCTCTTTTTACATTGCTATTACATGGTGTGTGTGTGTGTGTGTGTGTGTGTGTGTGTGTGTGTGTGTGTGTCTGTCTGTCTGTCTATCTGTCTGTATATATGTATGTTCCTAAAGACATAAGTACCACTCAATCTGTATAATGTTACTTGCACGCATGTTTTCGGGAATGACTGTTGCTACTTGTCTTAGTCACTGCTACATTACAGTGAAGAGACACCAAGACCAAGGCAACTCTTAATAAAGCATTTAACTGGTGGCTTGCTTACAGTTTCAGAGTTCATTATCATCATGATGGGGAACATAGTGTCACACATGCAGGTACTGAAGATTCTGGGCTTCAAATGAGATTTTGAAACCTCATTTGGGTAAGTTTTGATGTCTTTATACTTTTGAGGTCCAGAAAATCTCTCAGGGTTTTTCCTTTCCCAAGTTGCACGATCTGCTGGTGTGGATTTGCCCAGGGGTACCACTCCCTTTATTCCATGTTGCCTCAGGCCTCTCCTTATCTCTGTGAGCCAAAAACCTTGGCTCCAAGTTTACAATTCCTGTTGGTCTTTTTATCTCCTCAAACTCTACTTTTTGTGTATATCATTTTGCTTTGCTTGATCTTTTCCATTGTAGACCTGCATACTAGTGATTACCAATAACCATGGAACACAGTCAGTACTAGGTGTTAGGAATATTCCTAATGCAAGCTCTCTGCTGATGCAAAAAAAAAATTCCAATCAAGCCAAATCACAACAAGCCAAATTAAAAATATGCATGTTTAGTGTTATTCTGGCACTCTAGGGTGGTCCCGAGGAAAACTGGGAAGATGTGAAGGCAACTCTGAGGGAATGGGAGGTGTCAGGATGGGACTCTCTGGGGAGCAGTTTAAAGATTTGGTGGACTGTCTTGACCCTCCTTTGGGGGAGGGGTCAAGGTTTGGTGGGCACAGGAGCAGGGCCTCCAAAGATGGAGGCCCCAGATAAGGACTTACACAAGGTTGCCTTGAAAGCTTCTCTGCCAACGAAATTAGTTCAAAACACTTCAGTTTAGCAGATTTAGGGTGAGAGTAAACAAAACAAAACAACCAAAAACAAACAAATAAAGCCAGCCACATTGTTTGCCAAAATACCATCAGAATGGTCCCTATCCCAGTTGCTAATATTGTTCCCCTTTGAAGCCTCTTGAGGACCTCATTATCTAAATTACTGTCAGAATTAAACTGCTTTCCCAGCTCAAAGATCCAAAGTCTTCAGCATCTCTTCCAAAACAAGCATGGTCAGGCCTTTCACAGCCATATCTTACTTTGATACCAACCCATGTCTTGATTTCTTTTCTATCGTTATGAGGAGACATCGTGACCAAGGCAATTTATAGAAAATCTTACATACAAATCATCACAGGCCCGTTTCCCAGATTGGGAAACACCAAACAGACTCCATGGTTTTTGTGTGCTTTTTGTTTTGTTATTTGTTTTGTCTTACTAGTTTTTTTTTTTTTGCCTTTGTTTGTTTTGATTTTCTTTTTGTTGTTTATTTTGAGAGGGTACGAGAGAAACAGAGACTATAAAGTGGACAAGTAGGGAGGTGGAGAGGTCTGGGAGAAGTTGGAAGAGGGCAGAATATGATCAAAATATATTTCACGAAAAACATCTTAATAAATTTGTATTTTCAGTGAGTAGAAACAGTGAGATTCTTTTTGACAAAGTTTAAGCCAGGAATCTCAACAGCAAATAGAGGACAGACTCCAACAAGATAACTGAAGAAGGTTAATAAAGGAGGTATTAAAAGCTACGGAGGAAAACATGCACGGTGGAGGAAGCTGGGCCGAGTAGTGACAGCAGGGAGTTCCAGCAGTCCTAGTAACAAATATTCTCAGAGTAAAGTGGAACTGTGAGGATTGCTTAGTAGAAGTCGGCCATATTTGGATGCTATGAACTAAATAGCTGCGCTGCGACAGGCAGGAACCAGTTGAAGAAGTCTTTATTTCTCGTTTTCTTCCTGCCATTACAGGAGTGCATTTAGTCTGGAAAGACAACTACCATTTTGAGACTCTTAACCAGAACATGTGGCTAGCTTTGAGAAAAGAGAGGTTATTAAAGGGGAAATACAAAGGAGCTGGCAGGTGTGCCAGAAGTGGCCTGTGGTCTAGTGCCAAGGGACTAAAAACGGAGGAGTTAGGATTGTGTAGTAACTCTCTCCCTTAAGTTTCTTTCTGAGATTGTTCCTTTGACTGAATGAAGCCCTGGTAGGCTAAGGCCTTTTAGTCTTCCATGCTAATCTATGGAATCTTCTCTTCTACCTTGTTCCCTAGTCTTCTGTCTCCAAGATGCTCCTTGAGACTAAATCCTACAGAAGCCACACAGCATGATGCCTCAGCTGACACACCCACCCTTGTCAGTATTCCAGAGGCCAAGATGAAGAAAGATGGGGAGAGGTCTGGAGGAGTTAACAAAAGGGATCCCTCCTGGAGAGTTCGCCACTCCAAATATTGGGTAATAAGAAGAGAAAAATCCATGTATATACTTAGCCTGAGTTTAGTTAGAGACTTAGTAAACTGGGGTGATCAGATGGAGTGGGTATGCTAGCTGATGTTGCGATCTTTGGGAAAGTAGCTTGTTCTTGTCTCAAAGCGCAAGCAAATGGAGTCACAGCTTCACTCACTGTACACACTGGGTGCAACAGTCAGCTCTGCCTAGAGTCCTGGGCTCCAGAGCGTTACAAGCTGTAATTTGTACTGAGATCTTCCAGAGAAAGACTGGCATCTCCTGCAGAGGAAGCACAGGCACAGTCTTTCCACACTGTAACTAGCAAAGCACAGTCCTCACTAATTGAACGTGACAGTGCACTTACCCCTCCCTTTTGGGAACAAAATCCCGATTCAAAGAGTATTCTGTCTCTGAACCCCAAACAGCACACACAACAGAAGCCACAGGGTCAGCCGGCTCTATTTCTTCATGAATAGATTCTTCTGTGTGGAGTGTCATGGGGAGCCCTGATTTGCAAAGTCTCCCCCACTGCTCACTCTCACTACCCCAGCAATAATCTTCCCATGAATTTAGTTGGCCTCACTTTGCCTCTTGGGCTATGGTGATCTCAGCTTTGTTAGTGTGTGGCATGGACACCCATAATATTAAGGAAATGACCCAAATAAACCTCTCTCAAGCAAAAGACTAGACTCAGGCTTTTAGTATTAATGTTTAAAACCAGATGAAGCACAGCTGGTTCCATCGTTGAGCTCAATTACATCTCCAAAATATTGCTCCAAAATACTGGTGTTTTACCTAGTAAAAAGGGTAACATGGGCTGGGTAGACAGCTTGACAGGAACCTGCATGGTTATCATATATGAGTTTCTATGTTTGAGTCCCGGCAACACACACACACACACACACACACACACACACACACACACACACACACA
>NW_004949101.1:13108595-13116037 GCF_000317375.1 Microtus ochrogaster | reverse complement strand
AGAGAGAGAGAGAGAGAGAGAAAGAGAGAGAGACAGAGACACAGAGAGAAACAGAGAGAGACAGAGAGACAGGGACAGAGAAAGACACACAGAAAGAGACCGAGAGACAGAGACAGATAGAATAACAGAGACACAGAGACAGGAAGGGGCAAGAGGCAGGCAGGCAGGAATGAATGAAGAAAGGAAGGAAGAAAAAAAGGAATTTAAATCCTCTCCTATTAAACGAAAGTTCCTCTTGAGGTTAGTGCAGCTGATGAGTCATAAAATCTCCTACGTCAATTTATTCTCTTCTTGCACAAATGGTATTTTGTTACTCTTGACTAATATTAGAGTCAGACTCCTATTCTGAGAAAATAGAATTTATGGGTATTTCTAATGCAAACAAATGAAACTCAAATCTTGAATGGCTTTGATTAACTGTAAGTACATCCGGGTGGCACAGAGAAAGGAGAATACAGAAGAACTAATAAAAAACAATATAAGTATAGTCAGCTATTTGTTCAATAGTTACGACTATGAATATTCTTATTATTATCTATTACCTTAGGAGTATTGTGATGTAAACCTGATCAAAATTCCAATGAAAACAACAGGCATTTACAATTGCTCCTTAGTAGACAGGCCAGCTGGGCGGGTCTTCTGGCTGTTGCTGTCCACTCAGATGTCACCTTAGCCGTGGATTGGAAGGTAGTTCTGTTGACCTTGGCTAGACTGTCTCACATGCTCAGAGTGCCTGGTGACTGTACCTGTCTTCTGCAGGTCAGCCCAGAACCTAAAGCTCAGACAGACACATTCACTGTGACATCATTCTGATCATAAGACCAGCTGATCCCTGGATAGGAGAAGCTGCAAAAACAGCTTTGGGTATAGGAAGAGGGAGAAAATCAATGCCATTTTACATTCAGTTTAACTTACTACTCTACTTGAATTTCCTTGTAAACAACAGTCAAAGACTTAAAAACATCTGCTAAGCTTCAGAGATTTGGCCGTTGCAACAGTAGCATGCTACTACAATAGGACAGCCAAATTTGTACTTAGAGGGATCTCTGATACACGCCAACTATTTTTATGAATGTGCGAGTTTGGCTAAAATGGACTTTGTAGTATTTGAAACATCCCATTTGTGCTAATTAAATAATCAAATGTGGTATCGTAACTGGGCTATGACACCTTTCTTAAGCATCCTTTGAACCAAATAATTTTTAGCCTCCATGCATTTTTATGTATTATATTTAATTTAAAGGTGTTATTTTCTGATAACTTCCATCTCACATCTTGCGTTTAAGGACAGTTATCTGTATGGCTCAGTCTGGGAGTGTGAGTTCTCAGACGGAAGGCATTTGTATAACACATTCATTCAGAGCACAGTTGGATAGGAATATTGATTGCCTCCCTCCCTCACTAGCTCTAATAGTACTTTCTAGTACTATGAAAGCTAGAGCACAAATAGGACACTTTCAGATCAGATCTTCCTGAGTCATCTGATTCTCGTGTCCTAGGTATGTGGGGTCTTCAGATACAGGACTTAGCCTTCAGTAACCAATGAAAATAGCTTTAGCCTTTATTGTTTTGGAAGTCAGCTGGAAGAAAAAAAAGTTCTGACAAGAAGTCAGATGCAGTTTGGCTTCCTGGTAACCTGGGTCTATTGGGTAGGCTTGCTGCTCATGGCTATAGAGGCTCGGCTCCTTTCAAAGGCCCTGCTGTGCAGCAGAGCCATTGAGCATCTTCCTGCTAGCTAAAACCCCCTGCCTTATCATGGACACTGCAGCTTCCCACAGCTGGGATGGTTGGGCAAGTTGGGGGCAGATCAAGCCACTAGTATGCCATATGCTAAGCTAGCTGTGTACGTCTAACAGGTCAAGGTTTGGATCACACTGTCAAAAGAACATTACAGATACACAAAAAGTCAGATCCAGAGTGAGAAAAATCTCTAAAAAGATGTAGAATGTGCTTAGATGTTAAAGAAATAAAATAAAATGGGTATAGATAATCATAAAAAAATAGTTAAAAAATAAAGTCTTTAAAGAAAGAGTAAAGTAATATTTTTAAGAAAATGCCATATGAAGATGGGAAATACACAGGATGCCTAGATCCGGTATGGTGTTTGGTTGACTTTGAATTTTTGTATGCTAATGAACAAACACAATAGCTGTTAAGAAACATGGGATTATGGAAACTGCTAAGTTAAACCAACCTACATATTTTAAGAATGTCTTCAGAATGGGAGTCAGAAGATATGTTGCATTGGGGAGAGGTTTTGTTTTTGTTTCTACAGGAAACAAAAAGCTATGAATTTCTTTAAAATTAATAAAGACCAGATTCGATTGGAAAAGACCTCCTGAAAATCTTGGCTACAGACATGAAGAGAGGAAAAAAAACCCAAGAAAAATAACAAGACAGGTTATATGCTGATATATATGCTGATCCCTCTACATGAGAACATCTCTGAGACCGGAGGAGACGTGATACATTTAGTTGGCTACAGAGTCCTCATGACTTATTATTACATGCCATCTTTTCATATGATATGGATAGAGGTTTGTTTATACAGTTCACACAGACTGATAAAGTTAACAGATGCCTTTTACCTGCTCAAACATAAAACAGAAAAGTCATCTTTAGCTGACTTGAGCATATTGCACATTCATATTTGTGCTAATACAGACATGTATGTTACCTTTAAAAGGTTGTTTTCAGAACCAACGGACGAGACATGAATAAAGACAAGTAGCCCAAGTGATCAAGTCTCTCAAAATGCCTCTGTTGCAGTCTCCTCAAGATTCTGCATCCAGAACAACTTCAAACCTGCTAGCTGAGATTGTTCAGCCTCATAGACTACTCCAGCCAGAACTGCAGATAAGCTTTACACTTTCCCATCATAAAAGACTAAACAACAAAAAAAATAATACAGCTAGCTCTCCCAGGAATTAACCATTATCTCAATTTTCTCAGGGTACCCTACAGATGCTGTCACCCCCAGATATCAGGAAGCAGTGTAGAGAACACAATACTCATATTCCCCAATAGTGAGAAGGGTTGTTTTCGGTTGTCAATTTTGTTATGGATGTTTGTCATCGTTTAGGAGTGTTTGGTTGCAAATTGTTATTAGTCATAATAAAGGAGGAAACAAAGCAAAGGAGGCTGGATTTAAGGATCTCTTTCCGAAAAGAAAAAGGGAATATAGGAGTGGTAAGATAAAAGGAAAGATTATTGAATCTATTTTTAGACTAGAAACAACTATTAATCTTAAATATTTTATATTGGTATGGATTGTTACATATTGATAAAACTTCAAGGTTATTTTTGTTAGAACATACTCTATATATGTTTCTATTCTTATTTAAGGTATTTTACTAATGCAGTTCATTTAAAATGTAATATAAAATTCTATTTCTTAAAAGTTTATTATTACAAACCATTCTGGATAATTAAGAAACGCAGGTTAATAGTCAGTTGTCTATACAATCAAACCTTTAGTCATGTTAGATATGTTTTCAAGGTCAAACAGATATATATTTTTTAAATAGATAGATGGTCTTCAAACACTTCAGAGTTCTACAGAATATGGCATTTTTAAGATGTTTTAATTACCTAAAGCTTTTCATAAATGTGAAACATATCTGTTCCTGGCAACAGTAATTTACTTTAAAAAATGATATGGGCATTGAAGAACTTCCATATGGAATTTGCTTTTACTTGTGGCAAAGTTAGTTCTGGGTAGGAAATTTTCCTTGCTTTGACTTCTGACAGTATGCTGTCCAAACTGAACAAGCTGGAGAGAAAAGAAAGTGACTGTCAAACTTTATCAAGAAACGGTCTGGGTAATCCTTTAACTCCTTCACAGAAAAATCTGTCAGATATTCTGCACACATCTCCTCCTTTACAGAAAAGTCTGTCAAATATTCAAAGCTTATAGCCCGAATCTGGATGCCCCAATGTTACAGAGAAAACTTGGGTGATGGTAAAGGTACTCAGCTCTTTCTGCCATTTCTAGAGATTTGGAAGTTGCCTGATCTGTTCTTCCTATTTACTCAGGAATAGTATATCATATCTTCTCATGTCATAGATGAGGTTGAAGACTAGATAGTTATAGTTACAGTTTTCCCTGTTTCAAAATTCAAAAACTTACATAAGAGATGCAAAGTCTATAAGGTGGAGAAACATAAAAAGCTTGTTTACCTACAAACATGTTTTAAGGTCTAAAAAGGTATATTTTGTATGCTAAGACAAGTTATGATAAAAAATGGTTTAGGTATAAAACTTAGGACTTACTAAGATAGGAAAGCACATTACTTTCTCCAAATTTGTCAAATACAAATGGACTGGACATTATGAGTGTATTCCTTACCTGATAGTTGTACTTATTGTATATTGTATAAAGTTTTATTGTGTTAGAGTCAAAAGCTCCTCTTTTTATTTAGACAAAAGGGGGAAAGGTTGTAGGATATTTAATCACACTGTGAACCCCAAATTTACATTTGTGTTAATGAAGAAAAATCAACCTTGGATCAGGAGGCCAAGTTATCAACTAGTTGACAGAGAGTAATCATGGAGAGTCATAGGGTGTCTATAAAATGACAGAGCAATAAACAGGAAGTATTGGGGAGAAATTTAGCGTAACATGGTTTCTTGTGTTTTGATAGTGTCTTTCTCTTTCTGAGACACTAGGATAACCAGAAAGACAGCTAGTTGCTTCTCAACCTCTCTGAGGTAGCAGGTTTTTCAACCCAACCTTTGACTCCCAAGTCTTATTGATAAATAGAATGATAGAGATTTAATTAAAAGTTATATTTGGTGGCTAAGACATAGCCAGTGTCTGTGGGGAACAGAATTCCCTAAAGAACATGGCCTGAGTGACCAGCCCACTGCAAGAGAAGCAGGCCAGTAACTGTGGAGCCGCATTTGCTCATGAAAACAGCAGTAGATTAAAGCTCATCCTCCATGTCAACAGAAAAACAATATATAATATTCAATATAAAGCAAAAATAACTTAAAGTTTATCTGAAGAGAAGAAAGTTAGTTGAAGGTAGGACAGGAAGCTGCTTCTTTTGCTAAACAGCTTTGGTGATTTGTTTGATCTTTAAAAATTAAGTTTGTATATAATTTGATGAAAAAAACAGAAGGTTAAAAACAATGTACACATGGTCTTGTTTACTGGTTCAGTTGTGGAAACTGAAAGTGAGGGTTTTTCCACCTACACAGATCAGTGGGAGCTTTAAGATATGAGCATGCATATACTTGTAATTGCACAGATGCTGACATCAAACCATCACAAGCAATGTTTTCATCTGTGAATCACTGCAGTTCTTTATCTAGTTTTCATCTATTGACTCCACTGTATATTCATGAGGACCCAAACCCATTAAACAACTTCTTAGTGAAGGCCAGTCAAGAAGAAAGCAGTGACCAAGCTTGCAGCTTCTTTTGTTCTTCTGCAACAAACACTGGAGCACCAGCAAAAAAAAATTTCTGGGACCTCAATGAAATGTGTTTCTAGAAGTTGACTATTTTAATTGGTATCATTAAAATTTATAAACGTCTTTGGCAAAGTGACAGATCAAAAATTAAATGTGTAAAATTAGTCATCATATTTAAAAATGTAAAACCTCAAATGTTGGTAACTTATAATCATGCAGAGTATCCTTTCTCTGGATAGAACTGGTCATTATACCTTGAATATAATCAATTCTCTCAGCATATAAGGATGACAAAGAGGGAAAGCATTGAGATAGATTAATTTTCCTAATATGGAAATTATATTAATTGCTTTTCTCACACACCTGAGAGTAATCCAGATGAAGCATAATTTATTTTGGCTCATGGTTTTATGGCATCACATGGCTTCTGTTCTTGGACAAAGAATAATTTGTGGCTGAAATATATGGAGAGTTTATGACTTAATGAGTGACCAGAGAATACTAGTGCTTGCCTGGCTTTCTCCGTCTCCCCATTTTTATCTATTTGGACCCACACAAGACCAGTAATCAGTGTGGCTTCATACCCCTCAGTTAATCTTATTTAGATATTCCTATTGAGACATACTATATACCAAGCTATGTTTTAGCCATCTCTGAGATAAGTTTAAATTCAATCAAGTTAACAGTCAAAAGCAACCATCATAGAAATTAAGAATTTTGGGCCAACTAGAAGACTATGACTAAAGGCTCTTACCACACAAGCCTAGTGACCTGAGTTTTATCCCCAAATCTATATAAAAATGCTATACTCCCAAAACACTAATAAACAGTAATATTAAATAATAAACAGTAATACTGCAGTATACAGAATAAACAAAAAGAAAGCAAAACAGTAGTATTCACACATACCAACAATGTACTCTCAGAAAAAAGAGATTAAGAGAAATTTCCATTGCAAAGGAACTACCAAACCTAAGTATTGCAAAGAAAATACCAAAAACTAAGTATTGCAAAGGAACTACCAAAAACTAAGTATACCTAACCAAGTAAGAGAAAGATCTCTATAATTAAGAAATCGGTATATTGGAAAAGGAAATTAAAGAAGACACTAGATGATGAAAGATTTCTCTAGATGGGAGACTATTGTGAAAATGACCATTAACCTACACATTTAATATAATATCTTTCAAAATTCTGATGTTAGGTTCCAAAAATTTAGAAAAAAATTCAACTATTCACATCGACTCATAAAGCGCACAAATAACCATAGTATTTCTAAATTGCAAGAATACTTTTAGTAGTATTATAGTTGCAGATTTCAAATTATACTATATAGAACTAGTTGTTAAGAAAGCTTGTTACTGGCATTAAATAAACAGGTAGACTGAGGGATTACAATAGAAGACCTAGAAATAAAGTAAAGTTGCTCCCACTTATTTTGACAAAGTAGGCAAATGCATATATTGGGGGGGGGGAAGATAGCATATTCAACAAACAGTGCAAACGAAACTGGATATCTACCTAAAGAAAAAAGAAATTGGATTTATTTCTTTCACTTTGTACAAAAATCAATTCAAAATGGATCAAAGACCTCAATGTAAAACCAAAATACTCTATAGGAAAAAGGATACTCTTTAAATCACTGGAGTAGGCTAAACTCTCTGATTAGAACACCAACAGAACAGGAACAAAACCAAGAGTCAACAAATGAAGTTACATGAAAATAGGAAAGTTTCTGCATAGCAGGGGATATTACCAACAGAGCAAACAGTCCACAGAATGAGAGAAAAATTTTACCAGCTACACTTCAGGTAGAGGTCTAATATCCAGAATTTATAAAGAACTGAAGAAATTAAATTCCAGGGGAACAAAACTGCCAACCAACAAATGGGCAGATGAACCGAATACGGAGTTTTTCTGAAAGGGAACACAGATGACAAATAATTATTTTAAAAATGCTCAATATACCTAGCCATTAGGTATTAATGCAAATTAAAATTAATGTTGTAGTCATGCGGGGGGGGG
>NW_004949101.1:13058261-13108495 GCF_000317375.1 Microtus ochrogaster | reverse complement strand
AGAGAGAGAGAGAGAGAGAGAGAGAGAGAGAGAGAGAGAGAGAGAGAGAGAGAGCGAAACTTAGTCACTGTTGATGGGGGTGCAAAAATAATATAGCAATTATGGAAATCACTTTGGAAATTTCTTCATAAAATAAAAGTAGAACATGTGAGTGCATGACCCGACTATTTCAGTCTTAAATATATATCTTGAGAACTCCATATCCCACCGTCTAGATATTTATACCCCTGCGTTTATCACTGCTGTATTCATTATATCAATGAAAAGGAACTAACCTAGTTGTCCATTCATAGAAAAATGGACAAAGAAAACCTCATACGTATGTAGAACAGAATATTATTCAGTTCTAAATTAAAATAAAAGTAAATCACAAAATTTAAAGAATGGGCTTATAATAAACAACACTAAAAGAGGTCAGGGAATCTCAGAAGGAAAAAAAAATGGCCTGTTCTCTCACATATGCTAATAATGAGCCTGTGCACGAGCCCTTGCACATGTGTCCATATATGGGTGTGGTGTAAGATTTAGAAAGGAGGAGAAAAATTAATATTAGGTGTAGAGAAAGTTGGGATGCAGATAATGGACATGTGAGTCATTAAAGAAGATATGAAGTTTATTGTTTTCTAGTCTTTCTCGTGTGTGTGTGTGTGTGTGTGTGTGTGTGTGTGTGTGTAAGTTCATAAAAATAATATCGATGGTGACAAATAAGAAATTTCAGCCTCAGAATGGCTACTCTGACTGGATGAAGTTCATTGACATGTGTCAAGTTTGGGTCTGGTTAATGTTACCATGTAATTTTTTTTATTTGAACATTCTTTACAATACAGTTTTAATTATTTTTTTTAAATGAAGCCTCATTGGACCACAGACACATACTTCTCACTGGGGTGTTTTCGGTCTGTAATGGTGAAGTACCAGTGATAGAAACCGCCAGAAAGGTCACAGAGTCTGAAGGACTTATGCTCTAACCCTTGACAGAAAATGTTTGCCATTAGAGCTACTAATTGTACACTATCTAATAAGCTATTGTGAAAAGGAACCAGGAGTTAGCATCAAACCATTCATGGGCAAGATTAGAAATAAGGCATGAGATGATGCGAGGTCTCATCTGTTTCACTCTGGTTCTGTGTCAAATACCTCAAACAGCAGAGTAAAACTCAATACAAGGGTTTCCTCTACTGTCTGGCAACTTATTTCTTTTAATGATAAATGCAAAAAAGCAATTAATTGCTTTTAAATCAGTTATTATTTTTCTTTTTGTCTTTTTGGCCTATATATTTTGTGTGTCTTCATATTTATGTCTGGGTTTTTGTTTGTTTTATTTTTCCTGTAATTTTAAGGAAACCATTTTCCAAGTTATTTTTGTATTTGCAGCATAATCACGGTCACCTGCCCCCATCTTAGCTGCCTTTTCATGTTCTTTGTGAATATTGGCCCATATTTACCTGACACTTGTCTTACTGTAATATGGATAATATTTGGTAGGGAAATGCACACACTTTCATAAAATCTTTACATTTACTCGAAGTGCACATAGACATAGTGAATTATATTCAGTTATTGTGCCGAGTTGTTTTATATCAACCTGCCATGAGCTCAAACCATCTGAGAGGAGAGAACCTCAATAAAAAAATGCTTCCACAAGATGGGATGGTAGGAAACCATGTAGGATATTTTTCTAATTAGTGACCATTGTTGGTGGTACCACCCTTGGACTTGTGGTTCTGGGTTTTATAAGAAAGAAGGCTGAGCAAGCCAGAAGGAGCAAGCCAGGAAGAAGTATCTCTCCATGGCTTCTACATGAGGTTCTACCTGCTTGAGTTCCTGCCCTTACTGCCCAGGATAATAAACTGTGGCATGGAAGTGTGAGGAAAATAAACTGTTTCCTGCACAACTTGCTTCTGGTCATGGTCTTTCTTCACAGCAATAATAATCCTAAGACAATTGTTTCAAAAGTTCAGTGTTTTAAACAGTAAACCCAGTACATCTTTTTGGGATTGCAAATATTCTTCCTATGTGGATTTGGCATCACACAACCTGATCAACAATGACAGATTCTTCATCTATTTTGGTCTTTCAAATCAGAGGAATACTAGAAAACAATTTGAGCTGCACACTTTAGTAAAATGGAAAATAAAATTGGCCAAAGCCTTGTCTGCTAATTCCCTAGCATCCATGATATCCACATTCATCTAAAAAAGATATTCAAGTGAGAAAAAGTGAGACTTCACATTTCTATAATCGTGGCAGATTGACATAACTGGTGATATGCAGTGGAATTATGTAGCTGCTGCAGTAGCATTGGGATTCATTTTAAATAAAGTACATCACTATGCTAGCTCCCTTATGATCCATACTCATATATGTTTTAAGTACAGTTCTTCACTATAAAAACCAGCAATTCTGTCCTGATCTTTAGGAAAGCCATGCAAAGAAATTTCAAAGTAGAATGACTCAAAACCAGCAATTGCATTAGGACCAGAACCCTGTAAAATACATGATAATAAAACAAAAGATCCTCCCCAATCTGCTGACAAAAACATTGAAAGGTAATGAGAGAACTTGTAGCGTTTAAATTACTTTCCTATTGCTATAGCAAAATACCATGACTAAGGCAACTTATAAAGGAAAGCATTTAATTGGGCTTATTGTTGTGGGAGGGCCTTCTGTCTGTGTGTTGCTTTTATTGGTTAATGAATAAAGAGTCTGTCTTGGCCTGTTGATAGGGCAGAACTTAGGTAGGCAGGAAAGACGGAACTGAATGCTGGGATAAAGAAGGGTGGAGTGAAGAGATGCCATGGAGCCACCACAGTCAGACATGCTGAAACTTTGCAGGTAAGCGACTGCCACGTGGAAACACACAGATTAATGGAGATGGGTTAAATTAAAATGTAAAAGTTAGCCACTAAGAAACTAGAGCTAATGGGCCAACCAGTGATTTAAATAATACAGTTTCTGTGTGATTATTTCAGCGGTAAGCTAGCTAGGTGGCCAGGATGAGCTGTGGGAGCTCCTCTAACAGCTCATGGTTTCAGAGGGTTAGATTTCACCACACACAGCTGAGCAAAGGCGTGTGTCAGAAACAGCGGAGAACACACATCTTGTTGTGCAAGCATGAGGCAGAGAGCACACCGGGAATGGTGCAAGTCTTTTAAAACCTCAAATCTCACCCCAGGAACACACTTCCTCCAACAAGACCACACCTAATCCTTCCCAAACAGTTCCATCAACTGATGAGGACCAAATATTCTAATTTATGAGCCTATGGCCCATTCTCATTGAAATCCCCACTTGGAGAGACAGCACCAGCACCAGAGGTTACTGGGCCTTCTTACTTGTGGCTGTATAAGCAAGGATTCATTCTCGATCCACAAGCAAAGCAACAACAAAAGGTTTTAAATCAGAGGGCTTAAGTGTGACCAAAGCTTCCTACTTTCATATTTAAATCTAAGTGTTCCAAGATCCTAGAGTGATTAGAAGACTCACCTATTGTCAAATCCCTAGCTTTAGTTCTCAAGGTGTTTCTTGAGCAATGTGTGCTCCGTCAAGCCTACGTTCCAGGCAACAGGAAGATGTGGGAAGGCAAGTGACTCTGAATTAAACTGGAGTCCTACTACTTTTAGACACTAAGAATTAGCACTGGGAAGCAGGTAGCGATTTTCAGTAGGAACCCTTTGATCAGCTACTCTCCTGACCACCCTATAAGATTAAGTAATACAATTAATGTTTACAACCAAGGGTGCTAGCAAAGTTTGTTTTAGTTCTTGAGGTGGGATAGTTGTAGTTGAGTGAGGCAATGTTAGAGAAAGGAGTCCTGGTGTCCGTGCTGATGCGTGCCAAGCTCTTAAAAAAATACTATGGAATGGTTCCTGTGTCTTTCAGCTGCTACTACATCAGCAATTGCAACTGAAGTCTGTGTACATGATGGAAAAGAATATAGAGAAATACAGAATTTAATTTTAGCTTAATTTGGAATTTATTACAAATCAAACATAAGGCAAACCTTTTGAAAAAAAAAAATTGAATCCATTCAGAGCATCCCAAAGCATGAAAACAGAAAGAAATCGTTAGATTCTGTCTCTTATGACATAGGCATCACTGGAGAGCCAAAACTTGGTGGTTGCATTTGAAGCAAGAAGCAAGTGTGATGTTTATCTTTAAAGACGGGGATGATCCATGTCTGGGAGAGACACTGACTCATGGAAATTGTGCTTTGGTCCTTATGTCACTCCATCCATGGGTCAGAGATAGCAGGGAGAGAAGGAGGTGGGGACACTCCCTTTGAGTGCAAGGCATTCCTTCTGCAGCCTTCCTCCCCTAACACTGATATTTTCTGTGAAATCCAGATTCTGCTAAGTGTCTCTCTTTAAACATTTTTGAATGTGAGTGTCAAGATTCCTTTTTTTTTTGAATTGTGTTTAAGGCAGTCAGCCAACTTCAATGAAAGCCTTTGCTTTAAGTGAAGGGTAAAGCAGCACTTAAATAAACTCATGGTCATTTTTTCAAGAAGAAAAAAAATTACCATTGTTTTTGTAACGCCACTAACAGTATTTTTTTTTTGTAATATAATTTAGGGAAGTGTATTTTGCTTTAAAGAAAGGGTGCAAATAAGCGCCTGCAGGAAAGCAAAAAATATGGATCCCTTCCACGTGCTGGTGATAATTTCATGTTGTCTTCTTTGGGGCTCTGCCCATCTCCATATTTCACTGGATAACAGTGCTCACTGAGTCAGAACTTGCCAAGCAAGGCCATCAGGGGCGTATTTTCTTATTTACCATCTAAGATACGTAAGCTTTATTTCTTCTATTAATATAGAGTATAATTATTACCATGATGCCAATGACATTTAATTCTTGGCTCAAACACTATAAATATATTTCATAATTACATCGCTGATTTGGACAAATGAGTAAGTCATCAGAGTGACCTTCCACAAAGCTATTAAGGGACTCTGGCAAGCAGTAGCTCTACCTTCTTCAATAGATAATCCCCAAAGTTGCTGTGTGGATTATATCAATCCCTGTCAGGCAGGTAGAGAGAGGGAGGGAGGGAGGGAGGGAGGGAGGGTGACTGGGAGGGAGGGAGGGAGGAAGAGGATAGGAGAGGAGAGGAGAGAGAAGCAGCATAAATGAGGGCTTTTACTATGACCAAGATGAGCTCATTACAAAGCAAAACCCATGTGGTTTTCTTCCTGTTTCTCCATTCTTTCAAACAGACAAGGTCAGAGGAACCCTGACGCTTAGTCGCAATTAGAACTCATTTATTCATGAGGAAAGAGAGCTTTTCAATTCTAGAAGGTTAGTGATGAAAATGGATCTGATTAGAGTTTATAGAATCAATGTAAAAACGTAGCTGACTGAATCACAGACCACAGAATTAGGGTACTATTTTAAACACTCAGTTATTTTAGGGCTCATAAAGGCAATTTATTATAAATTTAGAATAATTTTAAGTATGTTAACTACTATTGATTTATGGTATGTAGCAGGGACTTAACACCCTTGATTGTATTTGGTCTTTATAATTACTTTTGAAGATAGATTATTGTGGTGATTGCATCTGTAGACTGGGGGGCCAAAATCTCCAGGTTTGGTCATTGGCTCTCTCATTTACTGACTGAAAATTTCAGGCAACCATTTTCTCTTTCTCTGCTTATTTTTCTTCAAGTATAAAAATAAAGAAACTAAAGAGATACAGTGTTTAGGGTTAATATGAGAATTAAATTATTGAAGGTAGAAAACAGTTTCAAAAGTACCAGGAACATCTTTAGCCCTCACCATCATTTTTATTAACATTTCTCTTGTTTCTTTATTCCTTCCTTTCTTTTCTTCTTTTTATCCCACTGCAATATTTCCTCCCTCCTTTCCTCCTGGTCCTTGCCCCCAACACCCTACTGTCCCCCCCATCCACTCTTTCTCTGTTTCTGTCACCAAAAAGACAAGTCTCCCATGAGTATCAACATGGCATTTCAAGGCTCAGTAAGACTAAGCACCACCTCATGCATTAAGGCTGAACAAGGCAACCCAGTATGGAGAGTAGGGAACCAAAAACCTGTAAAAGAGTTGGGAACAGCCCCTGCTCCCACTGTTAGGAGTCCCACAAGAGGACCAAGCTACACAACTATAACATATATGCAGAGGGCCTCTGTCAGTCCCATGCAGGGTCCCTCGTCAGATAAGTCTCTGTGAGCCCCTATGAGACCAGGTTTTCTTATGGTGTCCTTGACACCTACAATTCTTTTGCCTCCTCTTCAACAGGATTCCCCTAGTTCCAACTAATGTTTGGCTATAGGGTCTGCATCTGTTTTGATCAGCTGCTGGATGACGCCTGTCTGATGACAATTGGGCTAGGCAACAGTCTATGAGTATAGAAGAATATCGTTAGGCATCATCACCTTGACTTTTCTTTTCCTTCTTTTTTCCTTCAATCATGCTTGGTTCTATCCTCCGTCTCTGGGTCATAATTACTCCAATGGGTGATGAAATAATTGATGGAGAAGCAAGACAAGGACAGTGCAGACTGGAGAAGAATAACCTGGTAGGGTGTGTTGTAAGGATAATTGAGAAGGAGCCTTGGAAGTAGAGACTTATTGAAGTCTTTGACAATAAAGACTGAAGTGAAGATGAGAGCCTTGTCCCCTGGGAGGTAACTAGTGGGTCAAGACCACTATTTTTGAAGGACTATGGCTATCAGGTTCCTGTTCTGTTTTGGTAATGCAGCGTCAGAATGAAATGAGATAGTCATGTAATGCTTTTTATTTTTTTTATGGCAAGTTGTTCCAAGAACAACACAAAGCCACCAATGATGACAGGATTTAATGGTTTTAATTATGATAGTTCCAAGAATATTGCTGGTTATCCACCTTATCTATTGATAATTTGTCATCTGTCTGTCTGTCTACCTATGTATATTTAAGTGGTACTTGGGGTTCACACCAGTAGTCTCTGCATATAAGGCAAACTATCTAGCCTGGGATACGCCCTCCTTTCAGGTATATTTGATAGTCTTTTGATGGGGTTTATAAACTATGATCCACAGAGACACGGGAACTAAGCACACGGAGAAGGAAGAAAGAAAGTAATGCTTCCCCTGTTTTTCTTTTTACATGCACAAGAGCACACCCATTTACCCTAGTGTGCCATGGTATAGGTGTGCAGATCGGAGTGCAGTTTTGGGGAGTCAGTTCTCTCCTTCCGCCATGCAGAGTTGGGAGATGGAACTGAAACTCTCAGGCTTGCTGGCAAGTGCTGAGACTGCCCAGACCGCTTTACCAGAACCTCTTGTTCATACAGTTTCTTTTTTTTCTAAAATCGGCCTTTAAGGTAATCTTTACTACAACAAAATTCACTCATTTTATGTGTCTGGTCTTGAGAGGTTTGCCAATTGTAAACACAGAGCTACAGAAGCTTCTTCCATCATTTTCAAAAGCCCCCGTTTGCCTCTTGTGCCAATCTTTGCCCACCCCTGGCCACAGGCACCTAGCTCATCTACTTTCTGTCACCACTGAACACCTTGCCTATCCTCTAGACCCAAAAACAGCATCTTGATGCACAGTCTTGTCTGGCTTGTCTCACCAAGCTTAAACTTCGTACACTCATGGCTATGTTCTTGAGTGTCTGTCCCTTCTCATCATGGAATAGTATTCTAATTTGGGGAACACACGAACACACTAAAGCTGTCTCTCTAGTTAGTTGCCTTTAACATTGCTGGTCGTGTGTGTGTGTGTGTGTGTGTGTGTGTGTGTGCGCGCGCGCGCGCGCGTGCATGTTCCTGGTTTTCTTGAGCAAAAACTTACAAGTAGAATTTCTGGATTGTGTGATAAGTAAATGTTTAACACTACACAGAAATTACTTTCTAAAGTGGATTTACCACGTTAGGCCCCACCCTCCACCCCTGTGATGGATGAAGGTTCCAGTTGTTCCCACCCTCTCAAACCCTTGCCTTTATCAACTTTGGGAGTGAAGACAGACATCTTGGCACCTATGTTTCTATATGATCCCCACCCCTTCCCGCTCCCCACACCTTTCATCTTCCTTGGGAAATTAAAGCTTCGTTTCCCCAAGATGAACTTTCCATCCAGACTAGCACACTACCCACTTTTGGTGGGGTGAGGTTTCTATGGAGTTTTCGCTTTTAATCTCTCAAGTGCTTCTCTATATAAATAATAACCCTCTTTTTGAAAAGACTGGTGAGCACTAGCGAGAAGGAAAGACAAAGGCTCTCTTCCCCATTCCCCGCCAACGTCCTTCTTTTCTTTTCTTAGAGGTTAGGATCCGCTAAGGTAACATCCAGGCTCTCACCCTGGTTATCGGAAAAGCCCCGGGAACATCAAGCCGGCCACCGGCACGGGGCATGCTCAGAGGGCGCGTGGCGCAGGCGTCGGCTGCAGTGGGGCCCGGGAGCCGGGAGGTGCCGCTGCGTCCCCGCTTCCCGCCATTGACCCAGCGCTCAAAGTTGGGCAGGGAGCTGGGGGAGGAGGACCGCGAGCGAGGGTGGCGGAGCAGGGGCGGGAGGAGCGGAGGGAGGAGGGGACCGGAGCGTGTCACTCGCGCGCTCCCTCTGGGCACAGAGGATGTGCTGAATGGTGCGCTTCGAGGCGGCGGCCAAGCAGGATCCGGCGGCGGGCGGCTCGCACTGCCGGGCTCTGTTCCGTCGCGTCTTCTGAGGCAGCACAGACCCCGCGGGCTCTCGACCCTGCGTCCCGCCCGGGGCATGGCCGGTTGCTGCGCCCTCGCGCGTCCCGCTTGTTGAGCGGTGCCGGCCAGAGGTGCGGAGGCCAAGAGGCCGGGAGGCCGGCGGGCAGCGGAGCCCAGAGCCTGCTGAGCCGAAAGCCGAGCCCGCCCGTGCCCGGAGCTCCGTTCCTCATCCCCGCCGCGCTCGCCCGGGCTGCCCGGAACCCCGATGAGCCCAGATGGCTGGGGCACAGCCCGGAGTGCACGCCTTGCAACTCAAGCCAGTGTGCGTGTCCGACAGCCTCAAGAAGGGCACCAAATTCGTCAAGTGGGATGATGTAAGTGAGGGGCGGCGCGGTGGGGCGCGGGCCGGGCACCCGAGGGCGGGCTGCGTGGGGGTGGGGCGAGGGGCGCGTTATGCAATGGGGCGCTCGAGCGGGCGCGGGCAGCCCGGGGCGCACAGGTTGCCAGCTGCCCAGCTGGGTGACAGAGGGTGACAGCTTCGCGCGCGCTCTCTTCCTCCTAGGGGATTTGGAGTTGACATCCTTGCTGGGTCTGGCCAGCGCCTGCCTCCTGAGGGATTTAAGTCTTTGGGGCCAGTGGAACTGGAGGGACAGGCTTTCCCCGGTGTCGAGTCCTGAGAGTTTGGAAAGAGCATGAAGTTAGGACCAGCTGGATAACGCTGGAAAGAACTAGACGCACTCCTCTCTGCTGGCTAAGGAGCTCTGTTACCTCCTTTGCCCTCTTTCAAGAAGGAATACCTACCACCCAGTTCCAACACCTTGCAATTACCGATAGCCCTTTAGCATTTTTATGCTGGCCACTCGGCAGAAGACACAGCAGTACAGCCGACAGGTGGTCGTTGATGCCAAACTTTAGCGCCTGGTTCCAGAGTGAGGGGCCTTGGAAAGGGCTGGAGAGGGCAGACTAGAGGCAGGTTAGTGAGCAAATGAGAAGCTGTTAGGACCGAGGAGCCCAGAATGGGCCTGCAGAGAGGGCCAGGTTTTGAGAAATGAGCTTGCTTAAGTCTTTACTTGGAAATAGACTCCCAACTTCACCTTCTGATCTACTTGCACCCTCTGCTGTATAGGACAGATCCTGTCCAGCCCTGGGACTCCACTGCTTCATCTACAGTCCAGATCCCAGGACTTCTTATGACCGCCCCCTTTCCTCTACCCTTGTTTTCTGCAGAACACTTAAAGAATTCTTACTGAAAACGCTAATGGGGTGCACATTACTCTATCAGTTTAGCTTCCTGGGTGTCGTCCAAAACGGTTTGGTAAGAACAACTCACCTGAATACACCCGAGCTGTCAGGTTGTAGAGAAATTAAGTCCTAATGATGAATACATTTCTCATCAGAAGCAGCTGTAGGAGAATGAGCCGGTCTTCTCACTGAGAAGATTTCCCACCTCGTAAATTACAGCCTGTTATCCTCCCGGGTATTTTACTTTAATCTTCTTAAGCCAATTTCTAGTGTCTGAAAACAATTTAAATATTCCAGGTAGTGAATCCAATTACTTAGCTGAGTGCATCTGTGCCTATATTTTGTCCAGTTGCGGGATGAGCCATAGCCTCCTTAAAATCTCATGCCAATTATGAAAGGATGTAGGCAGGGATGTAAACACACTCTCTTTGCCGGGAGCTTTGCACTCTTTTCTGCCCCAGTCTAAATGGAATAGGCTCTCGACAACAAATTCAGACACAGATGAATTGTTTTATGTCAAGAAAACCAAAGGAAAGCACAGATCAACAAGTAGAATGTTCTTGCCCATCTAGACGTACTTAAGTAAAGAGCTAATAAAATGGTGGCTCAGGAAAAGAGAGGGAATGGTAAAGCAGAGAGAAGAAGGGGGGAGAGGAGAGCAGAGTCCCAGAGTGAAAAAGGGGTGGTTTCAGCTATAGGCTCTGGAATTCCTTACAAAACTCATGGTTTTAAAACTATATCTTAATCCTCCATGAATTCTGGTTTGTGAGATAGTAACATATTGAGAAGGAAGGATATAGATAACCAGGTGGGTGATTTGTATTGCATGTGTTTATGTAACAAACATTTCATGCTCATTTATCAGTGCCTGTCTTGAACTCCCTTGTGGGGTGATGGAGAAAGTAGATAACACCTCTCCTGTTATAGACTGGACGTACTAAATAGAAGAGACCAAAATCATCAAAACGCAGATGGGAGAGATTGAATGATGCCCTGGGAGTGATGGAGAAGCCACTAGTCAGCCCTAGGAGAAGGGAGAGGTGAGAAGCATCCTCCCATCACTGCAACAGTGAGTTTCTGGGGAGGCTTGTGTGAAGGAGGCAGGCACTTTGGAGAGAGCGAGTCTTAAAGAGAAAACAGATTGAACCCAGAGGATGAGTTAACTGGACTTCAGAAAAGTGCCCCGCAGGCACGCTCGCTCTCTTGCTCTCTGTGATCTGTGCCCTAGGAGGCATCCAGACTTTCTAGTTATCATTTGTAGACCCTGCGTACCCCCTCTCTCGTCTTTCTCGGTTGTATTTCTTCTTTTAGAACCAAGTCAGTTTGATCCGGCTGGCTGTTTCTCATGCATCTTTGTGAAGTGGTGCTTTCCAGACAAAGAATACCCAATTTTGAATGCAGCCAGGGTCTGGGTTCTGTCATCTGTTAGCAGTGTGACTTTACACCAATAATCACAGTGAACTTCTGTTGTCTTTTATACAAAACTGGTAGTGCTGCATCTCCTATGCATTTGGTGGAACAGTTTGTGGGAAGCCTCGGTGATCCACACTCTCCCCACTCCCCCCTCAGAAGCATCCAGAAGGCCTGGTAGTCCTGGAATTGCTGGGTCCATCCAGTTTCTGATTGAGCTCTGAGGAAGGGCTTGAGAGTGTTCCTTTCCCACAGTGCGGTAGGTAGGTGATATGGCAGCGGCTGCCGCTGCCAGTCTGAGAAATAATACTCTGTATATGATCAGGGAAAGTCTGTGAATGAACTGTTGCTGGGACTTCTTGGCTTACGTAAATGCTCACTGACTTGTGAGTCTCAGTTGATCTCTATGCTTACATTTTGAGAGATATGTCATCTAGAAATTGGGAACACTCCAGTGGGGCAGTATTGTTAGATAAATAATCCCAGACAGGGTTATTGACTGAAACATCATCAGTACTCAGACTGGAAGGACTAACGCACAGAATTACACTTGATAGGTAATGAGTGAAGAGTTCTATCTTCCTTCCTTCCTTCCTTCTTCCTTCCTTCCTTCTTCCCTTCCTTCCTTCTTCCTTCCTTTCTTCCTTCCTTCCTTCCTCCTTCCTTCCTTCTTCCTTCCTTCCTTTCTTTTCCTTCCTTCTTTCCCTCCCTTCTTCCTTTCTTCCTCTCATGTTCCCCAGGTTTGAGAGAGTTTCTGGTTTGATTTTGTGTCATAAAGTTATGAGAGTTTCTGTCTTTTAACTTTTGACACTGTCTTGGGGGAAATGCTCCCCATTTCTAACCCAAAGGAACATCCCATTTCCTTGTCTAGAAGAAACATAAATGCTTCAAACAACGTAGCAGCCCTTTGTATACCTGCTGTGCTGTGAAAGCAGTAGAGTCCCGTGGTAAAGAGGGAGTGTGGGCAGCTCCCATAGATTTCTACTCTCCTAGTAGACAGCACAGTGCATATGGAGAATTGAAAGTGATGTGTTGGGGGCTATTTATGATGGTGAAGTACTGCTACATAACATAACCACTAGTCATGTTTTGCTGACCACCATATGGAATAGGAGGTGTCGCCTACACAGTGCTGTGCCATGCACAACCTGTCTTGGTGAGGTTTTGGATGTTCTAAGGATGATTGTCACTGACAAAGACGCGAACAGATGACAATAGGTATCAAGTGGCTACGAACAGGAGCTGGGGTCTGCAGAGACTCTGTAATACTCAGCCAGACACTTGCTGTCTTATTATGGAAGAGCCTTACATGTGAGGGAAGGTTTGGAATCTTGTAATATTTTAAAACTACTAGCTGTGGACTTAATGTCACATCAAAGCTGAGCCTATGTTCCTGAACTTGGTGAAACGAGAAAGCTGACCCATTGTGACTGCTTGTTTACTAATAACAGTCAATAAAGCAAATTACAGTTTTTTTTTTTATTTTGTATTTGCATATGACCAGATTAAAGGTGGGACATGGCTAACCCTTTGTACTCTGGTGTAACAGGAGAGCTGAGGCGAGGTAGACAGTGGACAACAATTTCTTTCTTCATCTTAGGGAAACGGAGATTATTATTATGAATTTGATGCTTGTCTCCTTTGAGTTTTGACTTCTGTGTGGATTGGTTTTGTGGGACAAAATTTTTCCTGAGAAGATGCTACACACATATCTACTCACCTCAGATAGGAAGCCCACGACCGACCAATATACAGATGCCACCAGAGTCCACTTCGGTGAACAGTAAGCTTCATTTGGGAATACTTACAGAATGTGGGTGAGAGGTTACTTGCAGAAGCAGAAATGACTGACATCTGCATTCACTAAAGCCGACCTCAGCCTGGGTGAACCTGGAGTACACTGCACAGCCCGCAGGCAGCCCAACAGGATGGAGAGAGTTCTTTCCAAGTGACTCAGTTGGGCCAAACCTCTTCCATGCAGCTAGGCTGGTTTCTGCTTCTTCTAGGTAGCTTGTCTTGTTTTAGAGTCGACTTGGAAGCTTGGCTTGTATGATAAAGACTCTTAGCAATCTTTATTGTTTGCTCTAGGGAGGAAGAGGCCCAGTGAATCTGATCAGTTTCAGGGACTTCCTGAAGCTATTTCAAGTTGTTTATCTTATGGCTTAATAAGCTTCCCTGTAGGATGAAATGTTTCAATCTCTGAGAAAATTGCTACTCAACAATTGGACATGAAACAGGAAAGGAATCATCCAAAACTGTGTTAAAAAACCCCCTCCCCAGCCTCTGGGCTGCCAGTTTCTCAAACGTAGGACCTTATTATTTTTTTTTTAATCTTCCGGTGTCTGGGGAGTTTTCCCCCTTATCTCTTGCCCTCCCTCCATCCCTTCCTCTTTGCTATTCCTTCTATTGTTTCTTCTTCTATTTGTTTTTTTTTTCCAAGACAGGATTTCTCTGTGTAACAGCCCTGGCTGTCCTAGAACTCTCCTTGTAGACCAGGCTGGCTTCGAACTCACAAAGACCCTCTAGCCTGTGTCTCCCAAGTGCTGAAATTAAAGGCATGTACCACCAGGGCAGCAGTGGGATTCTTCTTTTCTTTTATCTTTTTTTTTTCAGCCTTGCTTCCCAAATTCATCTCACATTGTGGGCAAGTTGCCTAGCATATCTCAACCTCATGCTTCTTTACTATAACATGCCTGTTGCATTTGTTATATCACAGAAGAGCTACCGAACTTCATATGGATTTCCTTGTATCATTTCTGGCACATGGGAACCCCAATAGAAGGGAGGTTTAAAAAGCAACCAAGCTATGCAAATGAAAATGGAAACAGAAAGGAGATACAGATTTTGGGGAGGTATTCAGTAAGATCCCACTCTGATTCTATAGGTATAATTTCCATACCTTCCTTGCGTTCCATTTAATATGTGTTTCAGCTTTGTATTCTGTAATTCAAGAAGGAAAGACATCTACTTTTACCCTTTTTAAAATTTTCAGATGTTCCAGATAAAATGAGTCTATATAACTCAAAACAGAATCAAGTCTCTACAAGCAAGTCCGTTTACAACCCATCTAGAAGTTTGTTCCTACACCCATACAGACACACACACTTGTGCACACATGAACACACATGCACATACAAATGATTCCACATGGTACATCCTGTTTTTGTAAGGGCAGCCTACCATCCAGAAGCCAAGAGTGCTGGGCTGAGTTGCTGGGAGTTGTTATGGAAGCTTAGAGGTCTAGTTTTATATTCATGATGCCCCCTGGATTTGAAAAGGTTATATCCTCCTTTATTCAATGCCCACCCAATAAAAAAAAACTAAATAATAGGCCAAACAGGCAAACAAACAAACAAACAACAGAAACCACCCCATGGCTAAGGCAGCATCCTAAACAAAATCATAACTAGAACTTCTGTATTCTGTAGCATTAGTTATGGTTTCTACAATGCTGAGATAATACTGACAAGATTAGTGAAGGGAGCAGAGTGGAAGGTACCATGAAATGGGAAGTCAGCAGGTTCTCTTTGGAAGGGGTATGGGGAATGGATGAAGCAGCTGAGTTGACAGCGGGTGGATCCGGATTGGGTCAGCCACAGAGGCGAGGTTTTGACTGGAAGGCATCAAGTCCTCTCTTCAGAGCCACTTAAACCTCTCCACAGGGGCTGGAAGTATGGCTCAACAGCTAAGAGCACTAGCTGCTCTTGCAGAGGACCTGGGTTCAGTTTCTAGCCTCCATGTGTTTGTTAATAGCTGTTTGTAACTCAGTTCCAGGGGCTCTGATACTCTCTTCTGACCTCCACAGGCTTACTTCTTTACTCACATGATGTACATAGTATGCTATGCCTGCGCACACACATACACACACATGTCAAATGAATAAAAATTTAAAAAATACCTTCAAATGTCTTTCATTGTCCGTCAATAAACTCTGGTTTTTCTGTTGACAACCAGTAATGACAATGATCTAAATAAATACAAAAGTATCCTTTTCTCTAAGTGAGAGATGAAGAAGGTAAGCTAAGGTTGGCATCATAGTGTAGCATGCATATAAGAAAAAATACAAGTCATGTGTTCTGATGCATCATCGTCCACAGAGCTGTCACTTGTCACTAACATACTCTCTGGGGACATCATCACTGGCAAGCCTGAGAAGACAGAGTCCATTCTTAACACCATCCCTACCCTCTGGGTAGCTTTTTATGACTGGTAAGTCCATCGATGGCTACGCCTGTTTTTAATCTACGACAGCTATTTTTATTTTGAATGGAAACTAAACCAAACCTCTCCAGCCTACAGCATTTTTATTGTTGCCGAAATTGTCCCTCTCTCCAACAGCAACAACAAAAGTGGCGAATCGTTTGCTCGATGGCCCCTGATTAGGTCCTTATCTGTCCCGAGGCTGAGCCTGGAAAGTGTAGCAGGTGTGGAGAATGCCCCACAGGAGGAAACACAGCTCTAGGAATTTAGCCGGGAGAGTAATGCATACAGGCAGCTGCTGGCACAGCTCAGCAGGTTCATGGAGTGCTGCTGCCAGGATGCATTTTTCTTCCTTCCTTTTTTCCCTCCCTTCATTTCTGTTTCTGTGCTGGAGATTGAATTCGGGGTCACTATAATATGCTAATCAGACACCGTGAAGTTGGCTGTACCCAGCCTTCATTTTTGTAATTTAGTATTTTATTTTTATTATTATAGCATGTAAAAGTTAAGGAAGAATTCGCATAATACAAACTAACCATTTTTAAAGGGAACAGTTCACTGGCACCCCAGGTACCAATAGAACTGCACTAACTGCAGACCATTCCCCGTTCCCAACACCAGATGCGGATATGGTTTACTCCCAGGGCCTTAACTTAATTTTTGCTGGCTATTAGAATCTCTTGACTCTTTCCCTTGAAAGTAGCCTATCAATAAATTGCTTCAGATCGTACTTACCTGTGGCAATGCATAATTGGAATAGGAACAGTTTGCTTTTTTTTTTTTTATGGTAAACCTGGTAACCTGTAGTTAAACGTGTCTTTTTCCAAAGTGTCTGGTGTAACTGTGAGTTGTAAAGTTGTGCAGAACTGCAAGGGGATCGACTGCTAGTTGTTGCCTGGCGCTGTGGGTGTGCACTTAAATGCAAACCCTGGCTAGCTGAAAACATCAGTTTTCCTGTTACCTGAGCTAGCGTTAGGTTCCTGGAGCCTTTCAGCTCATATCACAAATCCCATATACACTGCAGATTTACAACGTTTGACTCCTTAATCAGAGCCGGATGGCCTCTGTCTCTGGAGCAAAGGACCTGGAGACACATTGCTGAAGTCATTTATTTACTCATAGGATCCTAAGGACACATTCAATTCTTGAGGAAAGAAAAGAGAAAAAGAGCTGAAATAGGATACAAAGAATGCTGGCTATTCAAGAGCTTTCCCCAGCCCCCTTTGATCTTTTAGAAGGTCTAATATTTCATTTTTTCTTTTCATGTTTTAGTTTGAAAATTTTCGTGTTCTTGAAAAATGTTTGAGTTTACATATTAATTGACATTGACTAAATGTATACATCTACCAAGAAGCTAAAATGTCATAGATTGGGAAATAGACTATTATAAAATGAGAACAATAAGTAGTTGTTATTAAATGAGAATTAAAAACATCCTACATCTGTTTTCCATTTCCAGGGCTTTCTCAGTTCACAGTGTTTTGTTTCATTTTATTGCCTCGAAGTTTTATGAGCAAGTCCAGGGGAAAAGGGATCAGTGAGCAAAGGAAACTTTGTCACCTGGACTGGACATGGGGTGTATCACGGGACAGCACTGGGGCCTGGAGGACTCAAAGAGACGGTTTTGCTAATTTAAAAAAAACAAAACAAAACAATTTTTTAGACTTACCTACAAAATGAATGTCAGAAAATCAATTTTTATTCATGTAATAGAAGAGGCTATATAAGTTTAAAAAAGAGCAATAAGTACACAGAGCAAGTCAGCAAGTGGTCCAGCTGATTCAAGAAACGTGATTGGTGTAAACAGTGCATTTGTACAGTTGAATGTGGTTGAGCCTTTGCATCCATCCCACACACACTAGGTAGGACTTCCTGTAACAAAATGGGCATCTAAACTCCATGTGCCAGAATGCCTTGGGGCTGAGATTCTGACTGCATATTAAATTGATAGATAGGAGTGAATCCTGGAAGTCAAGGGTATGGAAGAGGCCAACTTCCTACATTGTATTGTTTCTGCAGTTCTGTGAGATGCTGAAAAGCTGGCACATTGGGTCAGAGTTCATTATGCCGTGTAGAGGCCTTTATCAGCTAGTTAAGCCTTTAACTGAATTGGTGTGTTGGGTCTCAGCAGCCTTTCTTGCCTTTGAAAGGGGCTGGAGTAATTCGTGGAGACTTATCTACAGCTTGCTGCGTTTGCCTTTCCAGCTCTGTCGAGTGATTACTCACCTGAATTCATCCCTTTGTGATCAGAATCCCAAAGAGGTTTTCTGTCCCATTAAACTCTGCCTCACAAAGTCCTGCTGTCTTTGGCTCAAGTTCAGACTTGCATTTAACTCACTATGTAGCAGATACTAGACTTGAACTTACTGTCTTCCCGCCTTCCCCTATCTTACTTATAGGCACTTGCCACCTGATCTAGCTTGTGCTGTGACTATCACCACAGTTTCTTGTTTTTTTTTTAAAAAAACATTTTACTAGAGATGCTCATCCATATAACCAATGAAAATCACCCTCCACGGAATTCCTAAATATAGAGAATTACAGGGAAATAAAAGATTGATGTGTCTGAAAGCATTCTGCCGCGAGAATGATTCACAGGGAGAGAGTTATATTACTTTCATTGCTAAAATGAGGGAAATAATAATACAAACCTACAGATCTAAATTTCTATTTAAAATAAAATCTCCAGTGGCATCAGTTATTCTTCACAGAAGCAATAAAGTTATCAGACAACTAAATTTCTTCCTATTCCAACTTCAGTGTGGACCTGGGCCTGCACCCTTCTATGCTCTTCGCCCTAGAAGCAAGTCCACCATCCTCCTTTCACAGCCCGCCTCCTTCCCTACGTTTCTGAGACTATAGGCATTGTCATTGTCCCCGGCCCACCTGTCGTTTGACAATATCTGCTTCTCTGCTGTTCAATCTCTTCTAAGAACATACCAATTGATATGCTTAATTAGCTAGCTTTCCATTACAATACCAAGTATCCGTGATAATCAACTCATCAGGAGAAATTTATTTCTCCTCATAATTTTAGAGCTTTCAATCTTTTGGTCCTGGGGGCAAGGCAGCTCACATATCATAAGGGTAATGCCCCCCCCCCAAAAAAAAAAAAACAGATCTTCCCATTACCAGCAAGTAAAAGATAAGGGCCCCACAGTTTTGGACACCTTCCAATAGGTCCCTACCTTCTGAAGGCTCCATCAGCTCCTGGTAGCCTCACTCAGGGCATGGGGATTTTAGGTGACATTGACTGTCCAAACTGAAGCAAACAAAACCTTTAGCCCCCACATACTGAACATAAAAACGTCACAGTGTTCCCAGTTTTCTTTCCTCCTTCACTTCTCCCCCCCCCACAACGAAGATGTTCTCTCTCTCTCTCTCTCTCTCTCTCTCTCTCTCTCTCTCTCTCTCCCTCTCTCTCTCTCTCATCTAATGTTCTCACATTTGCTGTGTAGCAGAATTTGCCCTTGAACGCCTATCCTCTTGCCTCTAACATGTCAGAGCTAGGAGCACAGTTGGGTAGCACCACACTGTGTTGAGGGTGACCAGGCTTGCTGTGCAAGCTGTCTACCAACTGAGTTGTACCCCAGCCCTGAGGATGTGTCCTCTGTTCCCATCTCTTACCATCTTCTCATCATTGGTGTGATTTTTTTTTTTTTTTAGTTTTTCGAGACAGGGTTTCTCTGTAGCTTTGGGGCCTGTCCTGGCACTAGCTCTTGTAGACCAAGCTGGCCTAGAACTCACAGAGATCCGCCTGCCTCTGCCTCCCGAGTGCTGGGATTAAAGGCGTGGGCCACCACCGCCTGGCTTGGTGTGAAATTTTTAATCGCTGCTTTGAAAGTTTTCTTGCCGTGGCTTCTGGCAAGTTCAGGCCCTACCTCCTAGTGATATTGGTTGGAGTCTATGTAGCATCTTTTTCTACTGTACACTTTAAAAATCCTTTCACATAGATAATATTCAAGCTTTAATTATGATGATACATTTTAAAAGGTATCACAGTATTATGAATTTATAATGACAAATGTTTTTGTTCTTCTCCACATGGAATTTACTTGCAAGTGGAGGAGATAGATACTTGTCAATCAAAGGAATCATTTTATTCTAATTGGGTTGTTACAGAAAAAAAAAGGTATACATATTTATAAAAAATATGGAAGGAGTTTCTTTTTTGAGACGTTTTATTAATGAAAAGACCTGTGCACTATGTAGGACTTGACATGAGAGACATGATTTGTGTCACCCATGAAAGAGGATGTGGAGATACGGCAAGGAGTCAAAGACCATAGGACTTTGATGGAGAGACGCAGGACAAGCAAATGGGGAGGATGGCTCAGATAGTGATGTGTGGTAGCAGGAGCCTGCCTGTGTAGTGCTTTGGCCTGGGAAGTTTTTACACATAGAGTCAATAGGAAGCTATTAAATACAAGGTTCTTGTGTACACATTCCTGACATTTGGGGACAGGGAATACTGTTGTGAGCTTCTGGCCTGTATTATATGATGCCTAGTGGCCTATCTGACTTTTACCCAATAGAGGCCAGAGTTGTGATGTTAAAATTGTTTCTAGATATTTCTAGCAGTCCCCGGAGTTATAAAACCACCCCCAGTTGAGAACCACTGATTAAAATAACATGCTCTGTTCTTCACTGATTTAAAATGTATCAGGCCCCTCTCCTGCCTCGCTCCCTCTCTTTGTCCCTGCCCACCACAAGCATGCTAGCTTGTAAGTACATAAAAAGATATTCAACATCATTGGTGATAAATCATTGCAAATTAAAGCCAAATAGGATGGTTACTTGATACCCACCAGAGCTGTATTGAAAAGATCAGTTTTCCTGTCTGATAACGTGCTACATAATTAAAGTCTAGGTGGAACACAGGGGGCCTAGGCTTCTCTTTTCTTCCCTAGTTCAGTGTCTGACACACATTGTATGGTTTTTAAAGAATCACGCTTTTGGTTTTTCTACATGGTCTGTCAAAAGGAACTTTTATTCCTTATTTCCTCTCAGTTAAGAGTAAGTTTCTTCACTGGTTCCTTTCTCTGTTCTGAATGAAGCTACATAGCTCTCTACTTGCCTTCTTTTTTTTGGGGGGGGGGGAATTCCAGTCTTCTTGTAGCCCTGGAGGAAAACACCCATCAGTGATGATTTTCATGGCAATTCTGCCTCAGTTATCCTAATTCAGCATTCTGCCTTCACATCTGTTATAGTTTGATGTCATGTGTCTCCTACAAGCTTCTATGTTTGAGCACTTGGTACCCTACTGGTGGTGCTGATGAAGGTTGGGAGGCCTTACGGAAGGAGCCTCACTAGAGGAACTGGATTATCATGGGACACCTGGGAGGGCTATAGATTTGCTCTTCTTCTGACTCCCTATCTCTGACTCTCTGAGATGTGAGCGTGTGGGTACCATATTCTCTGACCACCACAGAGCTGCTAGTCACATGCCATCCCACGGTGATAAATTGTATTACCTCAAACCATCAGTCCAAATGAACCTTTTTCTTCAAGCTGCTTTTCATTGGGTATTTCATTATGGCAAGGAAAAAAGGCAATGAATATGACATCCTAGGTTAAATTTATAATGTTCTTATTTCGTATTCACAATTGTATTGTTGATGTTTGTAATTCTGTCTCAGAATTCTCCTTCCTTGGCATAGCTTTTTCATCCCAGTGTACGTTATCATCATATTTCTCTCTACCACTTCCTAATATGCATCTTGGGCAATATCTGTAGAGCATTGCAGGGTTTTTGTGCTTGGGTTGATTTTACAGTATTGGTACCTTTAGAATTGCATGAATCTAGTCACATGAAAGCATGAGAATCACCATGAAGCCAGAACTGTGCTCAGTCTTGGCCAAGACCTCAGACAGGGGCTAAGGAACGAGGGATGTCAGGGGACTGGTGGCTGAAGTTAGTCGTGAGGCTTCTGCTGATTTTCTTATCAGTTTATGTGGGCTGCACTAAGGAAGGAGCACAGATTTGCAGCAGGAACTTCCCTCCTGCTTCTGGAAACTGGAAGTGCAGATGATTTGCAAGCTTATTTTCTTCTAAGAGCCAGAGGGAAGGGGGTTGTTCCTGGCCTCTCTTCTTGGCTTACAGGTAGCTGGTTTCTCTTTCTGTCTCCTTCAGTTTGTGTTTGTGCCCCAGATTTCTCTTCTTGCAAGGATACTCATCATCTTGGACTAACACCCACCCTGAAGACTTTCTAACATCATCAGATCCTTAAAGACCCTATCTCTAAATAAGGCCATGCTTTAAGTCCTTCAGGCAGATTTCAGGGAAGGAGACACAGGTCAACTTGTAGCCTACCTCAGCCTGGTAAAAAGTAGTTTTTATTTTTCAGTACTTAGACATGAAGCAAACATGGAAAATCTCTAGAAAAGATTATCAGATTAAAAAAAAACAACCAAGTTTTCATGGTGTTGCCATCAGAGTTTGTAGCTGTACTGGCTCATAGAAATATATTGTGCCCCATATGAGACTTCTTATGTGTGTGTATGGGGGAATATGTGCATATGTGTGCAACAGATACAAGCAGGTCCATGGGCTCACTAACCATCCGGCATGACCTGCTTTGTGAGTCCAAGGCTGGAGAGTTGTCACGCGAATAGTGGGCGGTGCCTAGCTTGTCATTGTCTTCCTGACCCAAAGCCCCACCACTGTGATTTTCCAAGTATCGACTCTAGACCACATGCATCTCTGTGAACTTATTAGAAGTGTGGATTCCCAGATAACATCCCACACATAGCGAAAAGTCACTTATTAGTGATTTTGTGGAAAGGGCCCAGTAATCCATTTTAATACATCTGGTGTACCTTAGAATTTCAAAAGTGTCATTATGGAATATGCAAGCTATCGATATTGATGGAGGAAGAATAATAAAAAAAATACCTGTGCTGGGGAGATATTTGTCCACTGGATAGACGCTAGAGTCATTTGGAAAGAGGGAACCTCGATTGAGAAAATGCTTCCATTTAATTGGACTGTAGGCAGACCTGTGGGATATTTTTTTTTTAAATTAATGATTGTTGTGGAAGAGCATAGCCCATTGTGAGTGGTGCCACTTCTGGGCAGGTCCTCTTGGGTTGTGGCATTTAGCCTTGCGTTGTATAAGAAAGCAAGCTGAGTAAGTCATGAGGAGAAAGCCAATACACAGCATTCCTCCATTTTCTCTACTTCAGTTCCTGCCTTGAGTTCCTGCTTTGGATTCCTTCAAGGATGGATGGTAACCTGTGAACTAAATAAATTCTTTCCTGCCCAAGTAGCGTTAGTCATGGTCTTTGCCATAGCTACAGAAAGCAAACTGGAACAGAAATCGGCAAACAAACGATGATACCTTCTGAGGGTTGGCCCATTTCTAGAGTAGCCAACTGACATAAGAATCATATCCTTTGGGAGTGCAAATATGACCACGTGTTTCAGATGTCACTCCCAGGCACATATTCTGACAGTTAATATGTAGCATCTTGCCGGAGATATGAGGAAAACACAGATTTTTTTTTTTTGCAGCTATGTAGTAAGTGGAACTGAAAATGAAGACTTGGGGTTTTCTGAGGCAGATAAAGCCTTAAGTGCTGAAGTTCAGTTGGTCCTGGAATGTGTGAGTTTGATTATGGAGGATGTGGGCATGAAGCTGAGACAGATGGTTACTGAGGACCTGTAACCAAACATGGGGTCAGGAAGGAGAACCAATAAACTGGAATCAGTAGTATCTGAACAAAGCAAAGAGGCCTAAGACAGAGAACCAACATCTAAATTTGGTAGATTTTGGCCTTTTAACTTTAACATTTAATTTTTAAGATTCTTGCAGTGAATTGTCACCACAATTTTTTATTGGACTCTTTTCCATTGCTCTGAAAAGAAGAGGAGGTGACCCGAAAATGGCCTGCAGGCTAATGCCAATTGGTCCGGAAGTTAGACGATGTGCTTTGTGCAGCTCACCAAGGCTTTTGTTTTTCTCACCTCGAGAAGAGCAGGTGATGGAACATGTCTGCAAATGTATCTGGGAACTGTCATACTTGTAATCTCACAGACGCCTAAAACAGTGTTGAATTATTTCTGCATTTTAAGAACAAATTTTATTTCCAAATGTCTTCTTTTTTTGACATTTAAGTTTTAAGGAATTTTGAAATTTTCGACTTTTTCTGAAATTCCATGCGCCAGTGCAATTCTTTTAAAAGATAATTTTCCAAGCTATATGTTAAGAATGTGTGGAAAGGGGCTGGGGAAGTGGCTCATCAGTTGAGGGCATCTTCCGGTTTGGTTTCCAGCACCTACACGGATGCTCACAGTTGTTGGCAACACCTGTCTTAGAACATCCATCTTTGCTTTCTGAGTTCTGTGGACAACAGAAATGCAAGAGGTTCACAGACATACATGAAGACAAAACACCTGTACACATAATATAAATACATTTTTAAAGACCCCATTCTCTTTGGATGAATACCTTGCTTAGCTTAGATATAATAGAGAGAATCTAGATATAGTAGGGAGAAGTGGTTGGGGAGTGGGGTGAGAGGGAAAGGGGAGAGAATGGGAGGAGGGGAAGGAGTGGGAACTGGGATTGGTATGTAAAATGAAAAAAAGATAATTTGTTTTCTCTTTTAAAAAATTACAAAAGAATCCAAAATGTAAAAAAAAAGAAGAATATGTAATGAATATTACATATTCATAAGACAGGATGCTGATTGCCTCAAGATAATAATGATAGACCTAACACATGAGCCGGCAGTTCCAGCAGTTTTGGGGTATCTGCTGAAAGTAGTTGAAAGTAAAGTCTTAAGGGGATGTTCACACTTCTTTATCCACGGCAGCATTGTTCGCAGTTACCAAAGCCAGTTACTCAAGGCCCACTGAAAGATGAGTAGATAATAAAACATGGTGCAGTTATAATATGGAGCCTTAAATAGGAAGACTGTTGTACAATGTTATAACATGAATGAACATGGAGGATATTTTGCTAAGTGAAATAAGCCAGGCAGAAAAAGGATGCCATTGCATGCCTCCGTTTATAGGAATTACATAGAGTGATCAAATTTCTTGAGACAAAAAGTGGAATGATGTTCCAGGGCTATAGAAGGAGGAAATAGCATGTAGTGTTCAATGGTTGTAGCACTTCTGTTTGGGAAGATGAAGTGGTTCTGCCAGTGGATGGTGGTCGGACGACATGGTAATATAAGTGTGTGTAAATGAAATGCTACTCTACTGTGATTTTAGCTATGATAAATTTTATGTTTCAACTATTTTGCTCAGTAAAATGCATATTAAAATAAACCTCCATTTAATACTTCAGCACATTTTTAGTTATTATTATTTTTGTGTTTGTGCACACACTTGTTTGCCAAGGTGAATTTGTAGAGGTCAGAGAATAACATTCAGGAGCTGGTTCTCAGCTTTTGATCTTGCTGAAGTTCAGTGTCTCACTTGACGAGGACTCCTGGGTAACTGGCCTGTAAGCTTCTGATCAATTCTAGCTCTGTCTTCAGCCTCATCTTAGGCATGCAAGACTAGAGATTTGGGTTCTTGGGGTCACATTCAGTTTCCTGGGATTGAGCAAGAGGTGCTTTCACCTCACGTCCTAGGCCAACATTTGATTTTTAAATATGCTGATATTTATAGAAAACATTGTTATGTGGCATGCATGTATTTGTGAAGGTGCTTTACTAAAATCATCCTCTTTGATGCTTGTAGCTTTGGAAGATACATATCAGTACCCATGCCTTTCTATCCCTGCACAGTGAAGAACTGAGAAAGGGACTAGAGAGGCATTGGAAATCAGGTGGACAGCCTCCAGTGCTGAGCTCTTAAAATTAAACTTACAGGGAATGAAAATCTATTACTGCTGCTCTGCCTACCCTGAACAAACAATAAAACTTTCCAAAGTTCTCCCTAAGTTCTCTGTACGCTTTTGTGACAACATCTTTTGATTACTCAGAGGTAAGGATTTGCTACGCTTAGGATATATATATGAAATTGCAGAAAAAAATGTGAACTTCAGCCAGGGAAGCAGATAGGCTAACTGCAGATTTTCACCTATTCCAATCCAATCCAGTCCCCAGGTCTCTTCCCTAGCTCTGTGCAGACCACTTGCTAAGGCGTCTCCTCACTTTGTGCTTCTGTTCTCAGGGGATTAAGAAATTCTCTTAGAGCACCCTCTTTTCCTCCCTCCCAAGGCTCCTCTGCATCCCTCCATCCCTATTCCTAAGTGTCAGCTCCCAACCTAGAAAGACCTTTTACCTGGAACCTCTAGTGGCCACACGTCTCAGGATCCCAGAAGAATTTCCTGCCAGTCAACGCAGCCACCACACTCCACTATGAACCAAAGAGGAAACTGAAACCAAGAGCAAAACATCCACCCAACAAAGACAAGACCAGATATCAGCACCTACAATTATAATCTTCCCAAACCCAGATGTCTAGACACCAGCATGAAAAGACAATCAATAACAGCTAGGCCAATGTTTCCACTAGAGCCCTGCAACCCTACCGTGGCATGTGATGAGTATTGCAACACAGCTGAAGAACAAGAGAGATACCTTAAAATACCCTTTATAATATGATAGGGGTACTTGAAGAGGAAACAAATAAATTCATCAAATCTATGAAAAGACAAACAGTGGAAGGAAATGAATAAAACAGTTGAAGATCTTAAAGTGGAAATAGAGTCATGAAAGAAAACCCAAACGGAGGGAAATGTGGAAAAGAAAAATTTAGAAACTAGAACAGGAGCCTCAGAGGTCAGCCTCACCAACAGAATATACAAAATGGAAGGGAGAACCTTGGGCACTGGAAACATGAGAAATGGATACCTTTGTCAAAGAAAATACTCAATTAAAGAAAATCATGAAACATCCAAGGAAATGTGGGACACTATGAAAATACTAAATCTGTGAATAGTAGGAGGAGTGGGAGAAAACACCCAAGTCAAAGGCACAGGAAATATTCTCAATAAAATCATAGAAGAAAAATTCCCCAATTTAAAGAAAGAGATGAGAAGCACACAGAACATTAAATAGACTGGCTGAGAAAAGGAAGTCCTCTTGGCACAGAATAATCAAAACACACAGTGCAAAGAGAGACTACTAAAAGCTTCAAGGGAGAAAGACCAAGTAAAATAAAAAGGCAGACCTATTAGAGTAACACCTTACTTTTCAATGGAGTCTTTAAAAGCCAGGTGCCAGGATACATACTCTACAGACTCTAAGAGAACACACACGACAGACAGACTGCTATGCTCAGCAAAACCTTTAATCACTATAGATAGAGAAAATAAGATATTCCATGATAAAACAAAAATTAAGCAATATCTGTCTACAAACCTGGCCCAATAGAATTCAGTAGAAGGAAAACTCCAACCTTAAGAAGTTAACTACTCATAATAATCCCAGACCAGCAATTCAAAAGAGGGTAAACATGCCGCTGCCACCACCACCACCACTACCACCACCACCAGAACACCAAAATAAATAAATAAATAAATAAATAAATAAATAAATAAATAAACAACCCAAGTAACAGGAATCAACAAACTGCTCAGTAATTTCAACACCAGTGGTCTCAATTATCCAATAAAAAGAAACAGACTAGCAGCAATAAATGAGAAAACAGGGTATATTCTTCTGCTGCATTGCAGAAACACATCTTAACATTAAGATAGACATCACCTCAGCGTAAAGGGATAGAAAAAGATATTCCAAGCAAATGGTCCTAAGAGGCAAACTGTTGTGGCCATTTTAATATCTAATAAAAAGACATGATGCAATATCTAATAAAATGGGCTTTAAACCAAAACTAATACTAAGAAATAGGGAAGGACACTACATACTCAATAAAGGAAAAATCAAATAAGATGAATTACAATTCTTAATATTTATAGAACAAACAGAAAGGCATACACATTCATAATAGAATTACTACTACAGCTTAAATCACATATTGACCCTTGCAAACTGGTAGTGGTTTCAGTAACCCACTCTTGCCAATAGACCGATCATTCAGACAAAAACTAAGCAGAGAAATGCTGGAGCTAACTGATGTTAAAAACTAAATGAACCTAACCAATATTTATAGAACCTTTCCCTCAACCACAAAACAATATCCCTTCTTCTCAATAGCTCATAGAACTTTCTCCCAGATTGACCACATACATGAATACAAAGCAGTTCTTAACAAGCACAAGGAATTTGAAATAACACCCTGCATTTTATCTGACCACCATGGATTAAAGGTAGATATCAATAACAACAGAAACAATAGGCTACTTACATACTCTTGGGAACTGAATGTCTCACTACTCAATGAAAAATGGGTCACGGCAGATATAAAGAAAAAGATGTAAAGGCTTCCTAGAATTGAAGGAAAATGAATACACAACATACCTATATGTATGGGACATAATGAAAGTGGTTCTAAGAGGTAAGTTCATAACACTAAGTCCCTACATAGAAAAGTGAGAGAGATCTCATACTAGTAGCTGAACAGAACACCTGAAAGCTCTAGAACAAAAGGAACAAATCACAGTAAATGCAAAAGAAGTAGATGTCAAGAAATAATCAAACTCAGGACTGAATCAATAAAATAGAAACAATAAAAACAGGGCAGAGAACCAATGAAACAAAGGGTTTTTTTGGAGAAAAATCAGTAAGATTGAAAAAAATCTTATACAAATAAACTAAAAGTCAGACAGAATATAAAAAATAACAAAATCAGAAAAGAAAAGTGGGACATAAAACAGACATTGAGAAAATCGAGAGACTCATAAGGACATACTTTAAAACCCTTCACCCCACCAAATTGGAAAATGTAAAAGAAAACATAATTTTCTAGCTATATACCATTTACCAAAATTAAATCAAGATCTTATAATGAATTTAAACAAACGTATAAACCCTAGTGAAATAGAAGCAGTGAATGAAACATTTTCAACAAGGGCTCCAACAACAGAACAAGGGCAGATGACTTTAACACAGAATTGTATTATACTTTCAATTAATAATTAATGCCAATACTCCTCAAATTATTCCACAAAATGGAAACCAGAAGATCACATTGCCTAATATGTTTTATGATCCCACAGTTATTCTGATACCCATACATAATAAAGGCCTCCCCCAAATGAACAATAGATCAATTTCACTTGGGAACATAGATGCAAAAATTCACAATAAAATACTTGCAAACTTAATTCAAGAATGCATCAAAAAGATATCCACCATGATCAAGTCAGTTTCATGCCAGAGATGCAGGGATAGCATAGCATATGAATATATATATTCCATTATGTAAACAAATTGAAAGGGACAAGCTATATGATGTCTCATTAAATGCAGAAAACACCTTTGACAAAATCCATCACTCCTTCGTGATAAAAGTGCTAAAGAGATTAGGAATACAAGGGAAATAACTCAACACAATAAAGACAGTTTACAGAAAGCCCATAGCCAACATCAATTTAAATGGAGAAAAATTCAAAGCAATTCCACTAAAATCTGGAACAAGACAAAGTTGTTCACTCTCTCCATATATATTCAATATAGTATTTGAAGATTTACCTACAACAAGACAACTGAAGGAGATCAGGGGATACAGATTGAAATGGAAGAAGTCCAAGAGTTTATTTGTAGATGATATGATAGTTTACATACAAGACATACATGACCCTAAAAGTTCCACCGAGAAACTCCTATAGCTGATAGACACTTTGAGCAAAGCAGCTGTATAGAAAATTAATTTTAAAAATCAGTAAATCTCCTACATATAGATAGCAAATGAATTGAGATAGAAATCAAGGTAGCCACACCTTTCTTGACAGGGACAAATAATATGAAATATTTTGGAGTAATTCTGTCCATTCAAGTGAAAGACTTGTATGATAAGAACTTTAAGATATTGAAGAAAGTAGTATTAGAAGATGAAAAATGGATTGGTGGAATTGGTATGGTAAAAATTGCCATCCTACCAAAAACAATCTACAGATTCAATGCATTCCCCATCAAAATTACAACACAATTCATGACAGATATTCAAAAAATAATTCTCAGCTTCATATGGAAACACCCACACAAACCCAGATAGCTAAAACAATCCCGAATTGTTTTTTTTAAACGTACTTTAGGTACCACCATTCTCAATTTCAAGTTGTACTCCAAAGCTATAGTAATGAGAATTTATGGTATTGACACAGAAAGATACACATCCAACAATGGAATAGAATTGAAGCCCCAGAAACACATCCAAACACCCATGAACTTTTGGTTTTTGGTAAAGAACCCAGAAATACACACTGGAAAAAGACAGCACCCTTAATAAACGATGTTGGTCAAACTGGAGCACTGCATGTAGAAGAAGAAAATAGAATCATATTCATCACCCTGCACAAAACTCAACCCTATTGGATCAAAGACTTTAATATAAATCTAGATATATTGAACCTGACAGATGAGAAAGAGGGGAATAGCCTCGAACTATCTGGCATGGGAGTAACTTCCTGAACAGAACACTGTTAGCGTGGGCACTAAGATCAACAATTAATAAATGTGACCTCACGAACCTGAAAAGCTTCAGTAGGGCAAAGGGCACTGAAGTTCAGATAAATCAGCTGTCTACAGTATGGGAGAAGTTTTTTTTTTATAACAATTCTTCATCTATTAGAGTACTACTAGCCAAAATATATAAAGAACTCAAAGGTTAGGTAACAGGGAAACAAACAACCAAATTAAAAAAGAAATGAGGTACAGATTTAGGCCGAAAATTCTCATATGATGACACTCAAATGGCCAAGGAATACTTAAAGTATTGTATATCTTCATCAGAAAAATGAAAATCAAAACTACTTTGAGATTTCATCTTACATCCACCAGAATTGGTCTGATCAATTAAAAAAGTGACAGTTCATGCTGGTGAAGACGGAGAGTAGGAGCAACACGTATCCATTGCTGGTTGGACTGCAAAGCTGTACAGCTTCTCTGGAAATGAGTGTGGCAGTTCCTCAGGAAATAGGAATCGATTTACCTCAAGATCCAGCTATATCAGCCTTGGGCATATATCCAAATGACACTTCATTCTCTCACAAAGACATTCATTCAACCATGTTTATTGCGGTTCTATTCATAATATCCAGAAACTGGAAGCAAGCTAGATGTCACTCAACAGATGGGGAGATGTGGTACATCTATACAATAGAATATTACTCAGCTGTTAAAAAGAATGAAACTGTGAAATTCTTAGGTAAATGGATTAAACTAGAAAAAAAAATCATGCTGAGTGGGTTATCCCAGAACCAGAAAGAGAAATATGTTATTTGGTTATATGTCGATGTAAGCTTTTTAGTCAATGATAACCAACCTATAATCCACAGAACCACAGACGTTAGGTCTAAAATAAAGGTCTAGGGGGGGACATATATAGCTCATTGGAAAATAGTATTAGATTAGATAGTTATGGATGAATAGGGATCTGGAATGGGATGACCAAATAGGGAGGGCAAGGAAAGAGGGTGATGAGGGAGGAAATACAAGGAGAGACAGCTAAATTTAAGGGCCATCTGAAGGATAGTATGGAAACCTAATACAGAAGTGACTTCCTAAAATAACATACATATGTGACGATGATTTAATTAAAGTTGCCAAACTCAGATGAAACCCAATGTTGTTGGCCAAAGGGAATTCATGTGAATTCCCATACAATCCAGGCTGTTGCCAAGACAGCTCTCCACAAACTAATGGCAAGGCACATTGCTGAAAGCTGAGAAGTTAAACTTTTGCTTACATAGAGCCTTCATACCATGTTCTAGCATCTTTGGTACATGAAGATACTCTGCATACTACCAAAAGAGAAACATAAATACCAGTCCATCTACAAAGCTTGGATTGACATGTCATTGGTGTCTTACCTACAAGATATGCTAGTGTAATGTTGGCACAAAGTTGTGGGAGTAACCTACCAATATCTGATTTGAGTGAAGCTCCACTCCAGGAGATGAATCCCATACCCGGCAAAGTTTGAATGACAAAGAACCTGAGATTAGATAACCCATAGACCTAGGATAAAACTGAATACTCTTATTCTTAAAAAAAAAGCTGTAATAATAAAGTTACTCCTAAGGACATTCTGCTATACTGACAAATTAGTGCCTTGCTCAGCCATAATCAGAGAAGTTTCCTGCTACAGCAAATGGGAACAAATACTGATACTCATAGCCAGACAATATGCAGAGAGTAAGAGACTTTCAAACACTCAGCCCTAGACAGGTCGTCATCATCAAATCTCTTCCATCAGGGTCAAGGAACCCTAAGGAAGAGTAGGCAGAAAGAGCCAGAGAGGATGGAGGACACCAAAAAAATTGAGGTCCTCTAAATCAAAATGATTAATATATAAACTCACAGAAACTGAGGCAGCGTGTATGGGTCTAAACCATGTCCTCTGTTTGTATATTATGGCTTCTGGTTGAATGTTTTTCTGCGATTTCTTAGTGCTTAGAGTAGATCTGTTTCTGTGCCTTCTCTTGGGCTCTTTTCCTTTTGTTTGATTGTTCTGTCCAACTCCAATGTGTTAGCTTTTTCTCTATTATATTTTATTTTATTGCATTCCACAATTATTCCTTAAAAACCTACTTTATTTTCTAATGAGGAACAGAAGAGGAGTGGATCCAGATGGGAGGGGGGAGCTAGGAAGGGTAAAATGATGTGTAAACTGTGATCAGGATATATTATGTGAGGGGAAAAAATCTATTATCAATAAAAGGAAAACAAAGGTGGTTAGTGATGCATAAACTCTTGGTGTTTTGGTTGTGAACTCTGCTTTTAGATGACTGAACCCCCTCTCCAGCATTGGGGGATACAACATCACAGCACAGTTTTTCCACCCCTTCTCTGCAATGTTTCCTGAGTCCTACATGCAGGAGTGTTTTCTATATGTATCCATAAGGGAGAGGGCTTGACTTTTTTGTTGTTGATTTTTTTTTTTTTGTGATTTTTCTGTAACGGTCTCTGTCTGTGGCAAATGAAGTTTCACTAAAAGATGTGAAGACTGCACTTATCTATGGGTATAAGGACAAATGTTTTTAGATTGTTAGGGATTTTGCTGGTTTAGTAAATCAGTGCTTGTAGAGTCTCTTGCAATAACTCTGTTTTCACAAGACCACCTAAATGTGAGCTGGACAAGGATGACAACAACAGATATTTCAATCTGGGTGGGGACAAGCCCATGAGGTCTCAAACCCTATACAAAAAACAACAGGCAATTGAGGAAAGCAGGAAGTGGGAGAGGTTGTCTTCCCTAGGGAAGAGCACAACAATTTATTGTCTAGTGCAAAAGTCAACCTCAAAACATACATACAAGTAACATTATATGAACTCAACAGAGTATATTTAGTAGTATATACTTCTATATATAATTGCATATATGTATATACATATATAGTATATATTATTTATTATGTATATAAATGTGTATAATATATATATATACACATATATATATATATGCATGTGTAGGTGTAATTTTCTTTCCCACCAGCCAACTCCCAAATAATCACACAGGAACTTATTAATTATAAATATTTAACTGATATTTTAGGCTTGTTACTAACTAGCTCTTACAACTTCAGTTGACCCATTTTTTTTAATTGGTGTACTACCACATGGCTCAGTGCTTTTTTTAGCAAGGCATGTTCATCTTGCTTCTCCCTTTGTCTCCTGGCAACTCCACCCTTCATCATCCCAGTATTTTCTCCCTGTCTACAAGTTCTACCTAGCCTCTTTCTTCCTAACTACTGCCATTTAGCTCTTTATTAAACCAATGAGACCAAATCTTCACAGTTCACAAAAAGGTTATTCTACAACATGCATGCAATAACAATTGATTTTTAAAAAAGAGGTATGAAATTTGAAAAGTAGGGAGGAGTATATGGGAGAATTTGGAAGAAAGAAAGGAAAGAAAGAGATATTGCAATTATAATACAGTCTTAGAAAGAAACACACAAAAAAACAACAGTAACAAAGTGGCAGATAAGTCCCTTCAACCCTACACAGAAAACTGTGAACAACTAAGGAATGTCGAGAGTGGAAAGTATTGTCTTTTTCATGGAAGAGCACAACAGTTGGCCATCTAATACCTAATTATCAGTCCTGAAAATATGCATTTGAGGAACATTATGTAGGCAGAGCAGTTTATATTTAGGGATATATATGTATATACATACATGCATAAAAATGTGTATATATATGTATATACATACATGCATAAAATGTATGCATGTAACAATAAAAAAGTCGCCATGAAATAGAACAGAGTGGGATATATGGGGGGGCTTGGTGGGAGGAGAGGAAGGGGGGAAATTATGTAATTATGATCTCAAAGACAAAGAAAAATGCAAAAATGCATTTTCTGCAAAGACCTGAGTAGGAGGGGAAAATCTCATGGGATCCCAGACAAAGAACTACAGGCAACTAATTACTACTGAGAATTAGTCTTCCCCAATGATGAGACCCCCTAATTGATTATCCAATACCAGTGGTCAGTCCTGAAACCATATATATACCAGTAATGCTAAATGGACTCAATAGGTTGTGTGTGTGGAAACACACACACATATTACATATGTGCAATAAATAAAGAAAAAGAAACCATCAGTTTGAATTGGGACAGGTTGGAATTAGGGTGTATGGAGGAAAAGGAAGAGGAATGATGTAGTTTTGTTTAAATTTTAAAAATCCATAAGATCCATGTTTGATGTATTTGTACATGTGTGTGCAGGAAGTAAGTCCTGTTAAATATTGCCGGGAGAACAGAACACATCTCAGAAATGTTGACTGTTACAGCACAGTGCTTGCAACCTAGCTTCTTACCTTGTATACTAAATCAGAGCATTATGTGCCTATGATGTTTTAGATTCGTATATGGAATTTAAATCTGCAACAATTTTGTATGCACCTTTCCAAATATGCAAAAGATGGCTTTATTTACTGTTACCTTGGAAACAGCAATGCCCAAATGCTATGCTTACTCTCTTTGGTACAATTAAAAATCATTTTATGGAGCAAATGTAATTTAAAATATTATCCTCAAGCATGGATTTTAATTAACCTTAATTAGATGAAATACATAATGATGGTTAGTGTTAACATTATTTGGAAATCTTAATATAGTTTTCTAACACATAGTATGCCAATGTCTTTAAAATTTTGTCTTAATAAATGCATGCATTACTATCCTCCTTACCCAGTGAGGTGGAGATGCTCTAATTATTGTTTAACTCTGTCAGTTCTGTGTCTGATGATTTTTTGGTTCACGAGTGCGCATATGATTGTGTGTTCGCAAGTGTTGACATGTACCATGATGCTGGTTTGGGGTCAGAGGACAGCACTGGGTGTCAGTCCTCACTCTCTGCCATCTTTGGAATAAGTCTCTATTGTTCACAGCTGTTTACAACTGATTGGCTGGCCCAGGGACTTCTGGGGATTTTCTTATACCCACCTCCCGTATTGTCTCAGGCGCACTCACTCATCCATTACCTTACTTGCCTTTACGTTGTCGGTTCTAGGGATTTGAACTCAGGTCCTCATGTTTGTACAGCAATCGTTTTCCCCATGAGTCATCATGTTAGTCTTCTGAATAATAATCTTATGAAGTTAAAAATTACCATGTCTACTTTGCTTGAAACTTTTCTTAATAATTAATAACCTTGGAAAAATCACTTATGAATTATTACTTCTTCAATAACTTCCCACAGGGACATGAATTGATATGCATGCTTTCTTCTTCCATTTTTCTAGGACTCCACTATTGTTTCTCCAATTATTTTGAGGACTGATCCTCAGGGATTTTTCTTTTACTGGACAGATCAAAACAAGGTAAGAGATAAGATGTCTTCCTTATATTATTCTGTTGGTTATTTGCAAAGTATTTATTTGCTTTCTATGTAACTCGACCGATTTAATGGATGAACCTTTGCAGTGTATTTATTGATTCTATTTTCAGAAACTCAGGCAAAAGGTCTTATGATCTTTCATGGATGCTTGCATGAAATGGCGACTTCACTAGATCCTAGAAAAATTGTTTTCTCTTTAAGACAAGAACTCAGGCTTTGTGGATTGCATTTGGTGAACATGATCCTGGGTGTTCATTGATTTAAGTCCCTTTCAATGCAGAATGAAGAAAGACGATGAGAAAATTCCTTTTGACCTTAATGGCCAAAGGTTCAACAGTCAATCTTTTTTCTCTCTTCTCTCTGGGCTACAATTAACAGTTCTGATTTGGCCTTGATAATTTATTCATGTTTGTGATAGGTAATTGTGGTTGTCAACTTGACACTTCTCAAGAGAGGGAACCCCAGTTGAGGAATTGCCTCCTTCTTTGTCCTGTGGACATATTTATAGGATATTTACTACTTACAATTTGTGTAGTAGAGTCAGGCCCCCTATAGGCAGTACCATCCCTAGGTGAGCCTGCCTCTGTAAGAAAGGTAGGCAAACCTATGAGCCTAGAATCAAGCCAGCAAACAGTGTTCTGTGGACTCTGCTTCCGTTCCTGATTCCAGACTCTTTCCTTGAGGTCCTTTTTTCCTTGGTTATATACTCTAATCCATAAGCCAAAGAAACCATCCCTTCAAGTTACTTTTGGTCATCGTGTTTCTCATAGCAACAAAGAGGAAACTAGAATAGTGTTAAATTAAAGCTAGTTTCCTTTAACCTTTTTATTGAGTTTTCAAGAAACTTCCTACATTAGCTTTCTGCCCACAGTACTAAGAATTCAGTAGTTCAGTTTTGATAAAGACAGTTGATAGTTCCATACTGAATTATTAAAAACTGTCTGCAGATCATAAAATCTATCTGAGGTTTAATGGGCAGTTAGACAAGAATATTCATAGGAAGTGGCTATTATTTCAAAAATCACTGGCACCGAAGAAACCCAGTATATAGAATATTTGGGTCCTCTAAGTTTTGATATCTGAAGAGGTAGTTTGTTGTTGTTTTTGAGAGTACTAAATGCATTTAAAAACCAATAGACTAGCAATACTAACAAATTGGTGTCAGAACAGCTACAGGTTCCTCAATTACTGTGTGATGGGTTACAAATACTAGCTTTTGAAACACTGTGTTATGTCCCAGGTATCCAAAGTTCTTGGATAATTTGTTTAAGGCTGCCTTGGGCAGCTTTTTACACTTGTGAGCACAGGTTCTATCTCACCTGGGCAGATTCATTGTGCGAGTGTGGGTTATTCCAGAAAATTTTCCATGCTGAAAAGTTAGCACCTGGTCTCAAGGCCCATCTCCCAATCGCTCAAGAAGCAAATTCTGCCCTGATGGTCCTAGAGTAATCTAACTACTATCTGTGTGTTCTGCAAACTTCTATGGTCATAAATGTGGGAACAAACCATAGAACTTAGGCCAGTGTCAAATTATGTGTGGGTAAGATTTCATACTTAATGTTCATGTTTATTACTGGGTATGTTAATCACATTGGCTAAGACATTCTGTTTGGTTTCCTGCTGTTATGTATAAAACAATGGCTTGAAAGAGTTTTTTTTTTCCTCCTAAAGACTATTTTTAGAACAGTCACAGCTATATTTGTGAAAGATTTATTTATAATGCCTAGAGCATTTCTAAAGGTTGGGTGCTTGTACAAGGGACCAAACTGTCAGTTTGATTTTTTTAAACTTGTAAATCAAATTTCCATAAAAGCAACAGAAGATATTTTAGGGTTTTTAAATAATTCATGGCAACTCAGTTAAGCTCCACCAGAAGACCAATCATAAACATTTCTTTGCTTGAGGAAGAGAAGCAGGTAGGGACAAAGGCTTTTGATGCATCTCTATTGTTCTAGAAGCCTAATATTTTATCTAGGCATATTTTTCAGCATAGACAAGATCTTTACATGTTTTATACCAGCATTTCCCTCTTGGTCACAATGCTGTTTATAACCAATGGGAACAAATAATGGGTGAAGGAGGGGAGGGACTTCTTCTGTCTATTGCGTTTCCTCTTATAGATACTAATCTTCGTCAAGACATGGTAAATTTTACTTTTTGATTTTTAGATCTTTAATAATTCCTCATTTATCAGTTTGGAGATTTATTTTTTGGTCAATGATCACATGTACCTTAGCCTCTAAAAGATGAGAGGATTTAAGAAAATAATAATAAAAGAAACTCACCACATTTTCAAGTTTGTCATTTTCTTTCTGGCTTTCAGCCCAGTCTTGGAACCAGATCAAGTGATGTATCCACGTTTTGGTCTTGGACGACTATAAACAATGCATTAGAGTCTCTGCAGGCCGGACAAACTGTGCACACAAACAGAGGGCAGCACGCCAGGCTTTTAGTTGAGGTTGTGTATAAGATCCTTTGAAGGAACAACTGGACTGAGTGGCACTATTATGATGCTCCTTAGAGGACTACTTGTTTAAAGTATGTTTCTTTTTCTTTTGGCAGTTTTAGACTTAAGAATCTGTCCTCTGTGTTACAGAGATCTCAGAGAAAACAAATAATACTTTTAAGGTTAGCGTTTACATTTACACATTTGTTTCCCATGATTGGGAAGCTTCCATTGTATTTTTACTATAAGATGCTTCTCATCTCTCTAAGTCCTCTGCCAACATACCCTGCCTTTGATCCATGCAGCTTATGTGGAAATGCCGTGATTAGCCATCATTGGAAGCCTCCTGTGCTCACAGGAAAAATGACTAGTATGAGAGCCAGGTGGTGGTGGTGCACGCCTGTAATCCAGGCACTCAGGAAGCAGAGGCAGGCAGATCTCTCTTGCGTTTGAGGCCAAGAGCTAGGTCAAGGACAAGCTCAATAGCTCCAGCAAAACCCTGTCTCGAAAAACAAAAACAAACAAACCAAAAAAGAGCACCACAGTGGAGCCTTGGTATAAGAGCTTGCCTTGTATAACTCTGAAAGCAACCCCTCATAGTCATGGAGTCTAATGGGTGTACGTTTCTTGTCAGGACTACACAGCACCTTGTAGCAGAGCCATTGTTTTCAAGCTGCGGCTTTCCCCTGCAGAAAATGCAGTGCTGCCATACCCAGCCGCTTCTTCAACTTGTAACCATAGAAGTGATAGATGACAAAGAAGACAGACAGCACAGATGATAGACTTCAGGATTGAAAGCCAGAACGGGCAGTCATTTTTAGAGAGCGGAAATGTGTTTAGTTCAACACTGACAAGATATTTGGGTTAGTGTAAGCAGATGACTGTGAATATCACCTTTAGAGATAAATGTTCATACTTTGTTCCATTGCTGGACTTATTTTGACAGTTTTTCCACTTACTGTTGGTTCTATAAAGTTTATTGAATACAATTAGCAAAAGTGAGTTACTGAATATGGTTATTTTATTTTTAGCACAGTGGTTTTTCTGGTCTCAGTGTAGAGTATGTAAGAAGGGTGCATTTATTTATAAGTTATGAGTGAGAAGAAGTTTCTATGCACGCTGAGTACCGAAGAGGTTGTCTGCATTAGAATATGCCATGTGGACACTGGCAGACACACAGGGAGTGCTAGCCACAAAATCCACGTCGCTTCGCGAATCTGAGAAAAGGGTCAACATAAAAGAACCCACAAACTCCTATCCAGACTGCAACACAGGAGAATGTTGTCTTGCAATTTAATGCCCTGATTTTGTGCCAATTTTGATATAACATAAAACCAGTTTAGTTCAAATCTAAGAAGCTCAAGAAGGTTCAATAAATCCTTCCTTCTTTCCCTAAAAGAGGAGTTTTGGGGAAGGGAAGACAATTACTAAGATTTTAAAAAGGAATGAGAGGAAAAACCATTCTATTTTATTGTGATACAGATTTCTTTAGATGCAGATAATATGCAAATAATTTTCTTTTAGTAAGAGAGTAAAGCAGTATAAATGTTTTCAACATTGTCTGATAATCTGATAATCCTAATCCTAGTTTTTTCTTTTTTTTTCAGTCAAGAATGAGTATCATCTTTCTGATTTATTCCCATGTTTTTCTCATGAATTTGAATATACATTTTGTTTGCGATATGTGTAAATAATTGCATTTTGCTTTATTAAAATTTATTTTATCCTGTTATGTTATTTTTGCTATTTGAAAACTTAACTTTTGACTTCATAGAATACCTTCGAGATGTTCATGATGAGTCCCTCCCGTTCTTTTAACTTGCTCTAGTGTGTTCTAATATTGGATTGCAAACATATTTAATGGTAAGAAAGTTCACATTGATGGATTTTTGGTATTTGCTTCTAATTTGGGGCAACAACAAACCTTTTTTGATACAAAGTAGTGGCTAGCTTGATGCTCTGTCTCTGTGAGTATGTGGGTCAGGGATTCCCCAAGGCAAACAGGTATCAATTCTGCCTGGAAAGTATACTATCTTGCATTTTAGTCTTTGGCTTTAAACGTTTACACCTATGAAATCTTATGTGAGAGAAGCTGTTTTCTCCTGCCCCAATCAACACTGTTAGGAAACATTTCAACTTTAGCCTGACTGATGCAACAGTTGTATCTAAGTTTTAATCTGCCCTAACTGGATTTGCCAGGAAACGGAGCATATTTTCAGTCATGACTGGCCATTTCTGTTCTGGGTTATTTGCTACATCCCCTGCACTTGTGTTGATACTTACTGTGTTCTAGCTGTTGTGAATTTTGCAAATACATTCTTCTGTCTGTGGCTTGTCTTGAATTCCCCGGCAACTAATTCATGCGTGACAAAAGATGGCTCAAAGTCTTAAAGTTTGATGGGAGTCCCATTTCAACTTCTCTTTGTTTCCTTTTCTTCTGACTCTTCATCCTTATTGCTATCATTACTATTAATTAAGGTTTGGAATCCACATGTAATGGATACTGATGAATGGCGTGATTTGGAGTTCTTAATTTGATTTTTTCAAATAGGTCATCCTATGGGTTGGTGGCTCTCTCTGCACTTTCTAGTTGCAGCCAGTGAAGGTCACACCCCATGGCACCATCTGCTTTGGGGCCTTCTCCCTGCCTTAGCATGGCAGGACTGAGCTGATGCCCTGTTGCCATTCCTGACATGAATAGCTTGAGATGGCAGCAGGTATGAACTTCTTCGTTGTCATTCCCTACTTCATTCTTAGTTACCTTCTGTCTTTTGCATTTTCTGGTTGAGCAATAACCGCCCTTTCTGTTTACCCATGATCTAGAGTGTGGCATACATCTATACCCATATATTCAGTCATTTCTGGGAAGCAGCAAAGGAGGGATTGTCTATGCTACCTGCTTCCTCTGCTACTCTTTCTTCCTCTAGGACTTGAAACAGTCTGGGGGACCCATGGAAAGAGTGCCAATGACTGACATTTCTATAAATGTCAAATCTAGATACCCTTCTCTTGTAATTCGAGATTTCTATACAGAGTTCAAATGAAAAGTTTGGAAGTTAAATATTTACATAAGCCGCGGTGATATTTTTAAAACAGGAGTCCAGAGCTAAGAAATATTTTAGATGATGAATCATAAACCTCACCAAAATAATCATGTGATTTCCTACGAAAAAAACAATCTGGCCTCCATAAAAAATGGTGGGCACCTGCTTCAGGCTGAACCACTTGGCAGTGGACTTCCTCTTTGGTAGACACTAATGTCAAGTGCATTCCAGGGACATCACTTCTGCCCTTTCATGCGGTACTCCAAAACTGACGGTGTGCTTGGACATAAAGATCTGACTATAAATTAGGGGATCAAGTCTATTCATTTACCCGTTGACTTCTCCTAGAGGCTCAAACAATAAATGAGATCATCTTAGCAAGGAGAACAATTGACACGATGCAACCTTGTAGGCACTGCCGTTGGGCACTGCCGTTATTTCCTGGCCCAGAGCAGAACCCCAGCTGCTATAGTGACAGCTCCGGTGGTCAGTGCTTTCCTCTCTCTTTTCTGTCTTTCCATGTGTACTGTCAATGAAGACAGATAAACAGTTCTAAGTGTACTACCTCATCCTCGCCCTTCCACAGGACCCCTGCTGTGTTCCGGTGTCCAGTCAGCATCTGTATCCTTTTGCTCCCCCCCCCCGCCCCCAGCTGTTAGAAGTCACTTTGCATCCTCCGTAACTTCTCAGGGTCTGGTGAGTCACACCCACCCTAATCAATGAGTTCTCATGGGTACATAATCACACACAACTGGACCTCCTCTTGGGCAAGTCCACCCAGAGGTGCATCCAGAATAATGTTAAAGCATTCCTGTAGAATAAAGGCCACCCACTTCATCGTTAACTGGCTTGACAGCACCCTATAAGGCTTTCTCCTCTTTCTGTCTCATTCCCACTGTATCCTAGAATGACTTCAATATTTATTTATTTATTATGTATACAATATTCTGTCTGTGTGTATGTCTGCAGGCCAGAAGAGGGCACCAGACCTCATTCTAGATGGTTGTGAGCCACCATGTGGTTGCCGGGAATTGAACTCAGGACCTTTGGAAGAGCAGGCAATGCTCTTAACCACTGAGCCATCTCTCCAGCCCCCTGTCTCATTCCCACTGTATCCTAGAATGACTTCAAAAGTAAACTGTTTTCTCAGTCATCCTTGTCTCGGGATGTCTTTTTACGGGTATGTAATACTGTTCGGGTTAGTGTAGACGCCTCCCGATTGAGAGTGGCAAAGGTATTCCCTATGTAATATCCGTTATTTTAAGCCATGGCTGGTTTTCCTCAACAGACGCAATTTAAATTGCTGTGGAACATGTGCCATTGAGTTCTGAGTCTGATGTATGTTCGAGTCAACTCAGTAACCGCCTAGACCTTGCTTTGTTCATCTAGAAGAAAAGTATTGCTGAGTTAGGATGGGTATGAAGGTGCACTGTGAACAGTAACATCATGCCCACTACTTCATGAACACCTAGTTCTTCGTGGTGACGTTTGCTATTAATATCCACAATCTCTGGTCACAGTTGCTCCTCATGCATTGTTCGGGACCATAAATGTGCTCCTTTGAAAACCAAGACACCATGTTTGCATTCTTATCCCTTTTATCTTCTTGGTAACAGTGACCTGCTTCATATTGAGTCTTATTGTGGTTTTTTGATCTGGAGCATTGAAGCTTGAGGCTTGTTGGGCAAACGAGATGTTTGTTTATGTTTGCATTTCATAATGTTGTGGGAACTGAGCCATGGAAGTCGAAAGAACGGATTTATTGCCAGGAAGATGTTTCCTCTGAGGATATTTGCTAATAAATCCTTCATCATAGGTGAAAGTTTTTTAGACCGTAGGGGATTTGAAGCATCTCATGAAATAAACTTTAAGATGATTTAGAGGCCTTTGATAAGAGAAAATGGTACTAATATCCTCTAGGAGAGTCAGATGCTGCACAGTTGCCTCTGTCTTTTTCCTAGGAAAAAGATGATTTAGGATTATCACAGTTGTACTGGTACCAGGCACTGTTTCTCATCCACACTGACTTGATTCTTAGACATTAGGCACTGTCTCTCATCCACACTGACTTGATTCTTAGACATTAGGATTCTGAGCATAAGAAAACAGCCACGAGTCAGATTGCTAGGAACAGGCAATCTTCCTACTCGTCAGTTCAGTTTCTCTTTAAGTTCCATCGCTATCAACACAATCTTCATCGGGAAGACCTCCCCTCCATTTTTCACTTCCAAACACACTGGCTAGCCCAGGAAAGCCAGGTTTTACTCAGGCTAATGTTTGTAGATACAACTTAAGCGTTCATGTTATTAGATTGGAATTTTTTGCAAATCCTTGGTGGGTGGCAATTCATGACATTTCTATAGAATTTCGGATGAAGCACTGTTTCGTGAAGTATATTTTAAAATCACTGTAGTTATGATGAAATGGCACCACGACAGTTTCTTTGCAATCATTTTCCAGTATAATAGGATTGCTATGTCACCATCACCGTGTGTCCTTATGGGAACAACAATAGCAACACACATGTAAGTGATCCAAAGAATCTAGAAATATGGTGGCACTCTGGCTTTAATTCTAAATTCAATATTCTCAATATAACTTAATTACAAAATTATGCTTGGCTTTATGAGTTGCTTATATTTAGCTCTTCTCAATCTTAGAAATTAAATGGGATATTTTCCATACTCTGAAGCTATTATGGGGGGCTCAATTCTTTTTGATAGAAGCATAATTTGAGGTATTGAATTGAAAAAATATGTGGAGAAAATACAATTGTATGTTGTTTACAATTTTATTTCTTTTTTACGGGGCCAATCATTGGCCTTTGTAGGAAACAGAACTTCAGATACACAGTACCAACATAAAATTGTGCTACCTTATCTGAGCTGCAGATGTCTTAGACAGTCACTGTTCTTGGTTCTTTAGTGGTTCCTTTTCTGGCCAAGGCAAGATTGTTGGTTCCTACTCATGGGATCCCATCAAGCATTTTCTATAGTTAATCAGCAGAACAAACTTCTCTCTCTATTTTGGTAAAACTGAATTTAGATCTGCATTTTGAAAGAATTTTTTGCTGCACAAGACCGAAACAGGCACCATATCTATTTTGTTGCATTTTCATGGGTTTCATTATTATTTATTTTATTTAAATAATATAGAAAGGAGAAAAATGTAACCTTGGAACAAACAGTTCATTGAAAAGTCGTTATCCGCATACAAATTCAAGTCTGGGGAAATGTTCTTAGTATGTGTGTTTGCTTGTATATTTTCAAGAGTGTTATTATTGGCATTAGCACAAGAGACAGCAAATACACCTGTGATATTGTCCTCATGAAATAGAGAAAAAGAGAGAAGGGAATATATATACATATATAGTATGTAGATTTATTGTTTATATTATTGTATTTTAAATAGATAAATATAGAGTTCTATAGTATATATTTATGGCATAGACAGTGTGTACATGATTCTCCAGTGAACTTTTATGGTATGTTTATGTGCATACACATACTATGTACTTTAATATAAATATTCTATTATTCAATATATCATTATATATTCTATTATATATTGTACATATACTAGTCTACAATATATTCTATTATATATTTAAAACTACATAGCAACTATTTAACTGTGTTATGATAATGTACATAGTATTTAATCCTTTCCATAAGCTTGTGAAGGTCAGTGCTATAATTATCCCCATTTATAAGAAAATAAATTTAAGTGCATGAAGAGGTAATGTACTGACCTTTGGCTATGTGGTTGACCGATGTCAGAAATAGCATCAAGGCTGGTCAGTCTGGCCATATGGATTTGCTTTTCACATTTTATATTTTAAAGAGGGTTATTAAAGAGTTAGGTTGTTTATATGCAGGACTTTCCTCCTCAGATTTGTTTTATAAAGAACCTTACTAGGCATGGTGCATTTGCCAAGAGAGACAGAGACTATGAAGAAAGATTTTCAACTTGGGCTGCACATTAAAACTCACTGGAGAGCTACAAAGAGCACTGCTGTTTGCCCCTTGCTCCCGAGGATTCTGATTTGCTGGGCTGGTGTGTGGTGTGCACTGAATTTTTTTCTAAAGAGCTCTTCATTTGTTTGTATTACACAGCTCAGGTGAGCATCACCAACGAATTCAGCAAACGTAGAGGCTGTGCACACACTGCTTTAGCCGTCTGTGCCGTGGCCTACTTATCACCAGCAGTAACACTCAGCATGGACATTGACCCATAGGTCTGGCAAGATTCTGAATTATTTGAATATGATTGGATGATATTTCTTATATTGTGTTTAGTAAGGCAGGAAATTACTAGCATTTTTAGAATGTCTCTTCATATCCAAGAGTGGACCAGAATAGGATTTGGGGGTTATATCTTTAATTATTTAAAATTCATTAGCTTTCCGCTCCCCCAAACACTCAGGTGTTATCCCTCGGTCCTGTGCTTACCACATTCCCCATACAAGCCTGGTTATGCCCCCTTGTGATGATCTGTCGGATTCCCCACTAGATAAAAAGACATAATTAAATTAGCTGCCCCTTTGAATGTGAGAATGTGATATTAAGAATGACCTCAAAGATCTGAGGCAGCACAGTGACAGAGTATGTGTTACTGTGTACAAGACTCTCGTCAGAATTTAGCACGCATAATCCAGACCAAAACAACCAAACCAAACCAAAACAGCTAAAAGAAAAGACAAAGTAAATCCTGTATAATTATTTAATTTTACAACTAAACTTTCCTTTACGAAGCCAGCCTCTATCTTGTTAAGTTGCAACATTGTATCACTTCTTGTCAGTTTATGAGAACTTTCCTTTATTTCCAAATATTCCCAACCAGAAAGACCATGGGAAGTCAGGTCATATTTACACGTGATCGGAAGTCTGCCTTTGAGTCATCTTTAGACGGTGGAACTGGGCAACGTGAATTCACAATTCTCTCATTATGGTGCTTCGTTTTCACTCTGCCTTCTGCAAGGGTGGCAGACCGGATGAGGATGATTTGGCATGAGATTTCCGTCCAGCACTGTGCAGAACTCTGCTTCGCATCCGTGGTCTGGAAATGGTATTGCGCCGTGACAAGCAGTGCACCTGGGTGAGATGAACCCTTCAGTGTGAAGTTTTATGAGGCAGAACTAGTTGCTATACTAAGAAGCTAATGACTGTGCTGCTATACATAATGGATTCTATTTTTAGGTGAACATTTGTTCCTCTTGCATGGCTTCGTTATGCAAGAGGCCAGCAGCCTCGGCATTATGTTTTGAATGTTGAGATATTAGAATACCAGGGTAAGCGCAACCTTATAGGCTTGAGCCCTACAGGGTTCACAATCAAAGAGAGAAATGAAACACCAAAGCAAGCTTTGGTGTTGGCTGAGTTCCTTCAGCTGTCAATTGCAGGTTTTATTCAGTTGACCGTTTGCTATATGGACATGCAGCAGGCACGTGAGGTAGGCAGGCAAAGGCCGTTAATATGGGCAAGTGATAAAGTACGTTAGCATGGTAGACAAGGGATTCCATTCCCCTGGGGAACTCTGGAGACAGCACAGAGGAATCCCAGAGTAAGTGACAGCTCTTCCAGAGGTGTTGTCCCCGCTCATTTGTCTACTTATCCCCTTGATCCGGGGCCACAAGTCAAGCAAATTTCCGGCTCCGAGGAAGCCCACAGACACAGCTGCAGCGGAGACCTGTCTGTTGGTGTGTATGGTGTATACACTGGCATACTCGTTAGTGACTGCTAGCGAAGCTTTCATTTACAGGCGCTCTGACTTTGTGTATCTGTATTATATAAACTACAAACTGGGAGTCGCGCCCATTCATAAGCAGATTTTACTTCGTCTGTACAACGCTTTTAACGCATAGACACGAATTTCTCGCATTTCAAAAGCTAGGGTGATTATACGTAATTCTAAATTTCTCCAACAAATATCACAGAGTAATACGGTCTAGTAGCCCCCTACAGCCAGATTGGCCAGAGCAGGACAGCAGATGCCTGCCATGGTCAGGGCATGTGACATCCAGTCTGCCAGTCCCCAGCAGGCCAGCCTACTTAATTTACAAGAACATGTCTGCTCATTAGGTCACTAGGCATACACCTCAGGCTACTCTGGTTACCGCCTATCTGGACTCTTCAGTAGGTTAGTGACTATGAAGCTTCATGTGGAATGCAGCTGATTTCATCTCAGTGAGCCGTGAGAATATGTGGCACAAAGATTGAGTTTTGCAGTAGAAAACATGGCTGAAAAAACAGCATATATCAGTCCTGCCCCTGAGTGTTTTCAACAAAACAGTTATTTTTTAAAACCTGCCCCCGTCTCTGAAATATGGATCTGAAGTGTATGTGCCCCTGGGTCCTGCTCCACTTTAGAAGGCTGTTGTTACTCCAAAGTGACTTTCACAAGGCCTTGTGCTAGGTGAGATTTATACCCACGACTCTTTGGCAAAGGGGCTCAAGCTGAATTGGTCTAGCAATCTAATGGAAAGAAGAGTGGTGCACTCAGGACACCAGGCAGAATGACTTTCTTTTTTGGACCCTGAGGCTTAACTTCACCTCCTGCTCATCTTAGTGAGCATTGACTGGTTTGTGTCGTCTGAGACAATATTCTGTAGGCATATAGGGGCTTTCAAATTAAAATTTATAGTTAATTTAAATTAAAATTCCTTTCCTTCAGCATAGTACCCATAGTTGAATGCTTTGTAAAAATCTTTGGGCTAGTGTCATTTTGTAGCATTTCCTTTATGGCAGAAAATTTCAATGCACATTGCTGAATGGAGTATGGATTTGGAGTGGCTTTTCTGAGCCAGTACACTGTTGCCTTGTGGTAATGTGTTTCTAAGATCTTACAGAGAATTAAAGCTTTCCTTATTTTGATGTTTTTTTTTTTTTGCCAGATCATAGGGGTATGGGTACTGATAGTGGGACCAGACTTTGTTATTTCATTCCCATGGGAGAGGATATTGGGAGTCAAAGGAGGAAGCTAATCCTGCAGAAAAACATTATCTTAGTCAGTTCTGTGTTACTATAAAGCAGGTATTCAAGGCTCAGCTTTGAAAGATAGTGGGTCCAAAGAGCATGACTATGTGCATGGGGTGGCCTTGATTTATACCAATTAGCTTGTGTGATAATTAACTCAGTTTGTACAAGCTAATTGTGGCAGTTCTTTCCTTGGAAGGCTGTTTCTGATGCTTGTGTTTTGGAGTGGAATTTCTCTTTGGTCCTATAGAGCCCCTCATAATTTTCCTCACCTTTGCCCTTTCAATGATGTGTTAGTTTTGTCTAATTCCCTTTTGCTTGCCCGTTAGATGACGGCGCCTTTGAGTTCAAGGATATTACCCAATTACCATGACCTATTTCTAGCATGCTGCTAGTCTACAGTAATTGTCCAACTCGTGTATAGAAAATGACTGAGACCCAGGGAGGTCGTACAGTAGCTTGTCTAGGGTAAAGGTTACTGAGTGGTAAAAAGGACCATCTGTCAGTGTCCGAAGCCAAGGCTTGCTCTTTCTATGGCTCATTCATTAGCCTTCACGTTTCAGCTGCCGGCTGCCTCGCTCAGCATCTTATATGACCTTCAACCTTCTGTAGAAGAGAAAAAAAAATGTGAAAATGTAGTAGCAAATCCTCACCTGCTTGCAGAAGTTCCAGAGACCCCCGCCTTTCATCTCCTCCTCCTCTTCTTTATCCCATTGCTCAGGTGGACTCTACCCGTGTGGTCCAGGAACCTGGTTTCTCAATGAATTTACACTAATGCTTATTTCATGTCTTTATTTTATCAGCATTTCCTGTATAACTGGATCTGTACACTTCTATTAACCATGGCATGCCTTTTCTATAATAACAGACAACTCTTCTTACCCTGGCCCATCGCAGTTGCATCTTTTCTGTCTGTTCATTATCATCATACTTCTGTTAGTAGAAATCTAAACACTCTCGATGATTCTCTGAGTTAATCTGCTCCTTAATTGACGTTCACCTGTGCTCTGTCCATGTCCTTCCTCCAGTTACTGTCCTTAGCATTTGGGGTGCTCTTTTGTAATTCAGTGTCTTACACTACTGAAATGACCATCTTCCTGGAATTGTTTAGCTCCTTGTTTTGCCTCCTTTCCTGTAATGTTTCTCTACCTCCCTAGCTGTTCATCTCAGTCAGCTTTCCTGGAGCTGAATAGCAACCCTTCTCTGGTCATGTTTCCATATCTGTTCTTCATTCTCCAACCCAGGCCCATGAATCTTCATTTTATTTTCTCTTACAATACCCTGCACCTGAGATACTTGAAGTCAAGCATTTCTGAATCACACCACGCTCTCCCTTGCTTGCTGCCTGCTCTGCTCCTGCTGCGTTTTCAGCACCCTTTTCCTAGGCTGAAGTCTTCCTTTTTTAAACTGATTTTTATTGAGCTCTACATTTTTCTCTGCTCCTCTTCCTGTCTCTCCCCTTCCCCCTTCAATCCTCCCCTAAAGTCCCCATGCTCCCAATTTACTCAGAAGATCTTCTTTTTTTCTACTTCCCATGTATATTATATCTATGTAAGTGTCTCGTAGTGTCTTCATTGTTGTCTAATTTCTTTGGAGTTGTTATTTGTAGGCTGTTTTTCTCTACTTTGTGTTTAAAAACCACTTATGAGCCGGGCGGTGGTGGCACACGCCTTTAATTCCATCACTTGGGAGGCAGAGGCAGGCAGATCTCTGAGTTCGAGACCAGCCTGATCTACAAGAGCTAGTTCCAGGACAGGCTCCAAAAAAAACCACAGAGAAACCCTGACTCGAAAAAACAAACAAAAAACAAACAAAAAAAAAACCCCAAAACAAAAACCACTTATGAGTGAGCACATGTGAGAATCGTCTTTCTGTGTATGGGTTATCTCACTCAAAAATAATGCTTTTCTGCTGTGTAGTACTCCACTGTGGAAATGTACCACATTTTCCTTATCCATTCTTTGGTCGAGGGGCAATTAGGTTGTTTCCAGGTTCTGGTTATGACAAACAAAGCTGCTATGAACATAGTTGAGCACATGTCCTTGTGGCACAATTAACCATCCATTGGATATATACCCAAAAGTGGTATTACTGGGTCTTGAGGAAGGTTGTTTCCTAATTTTCTGAGAAATCATCACACTGACATCCAAAGGTGCTGTACCAGCTTGCAATGCAGAAGTGTTTCCTTTTCCCCATAACGTCTCCAGCATAAGTTGTCATCAGTGTTTTTGATCTTGGCCATTCTTTTTTTTTTTAGTTTTTTTAATTGCAAAAAAATTTCTGCCTCCTTCTAGCCTCCCATTTCCCTCCCCCTCCTCCCACTCTTTCCCCCTTCCCCCACTCTTCTCCCCTGCCCTCTCCAGTCCGAAGAGCAGTCAGGGTTCCCGGCCCTGTGGAAAGTCCAAGGTCCT
>NW_004949101.1:12994058-13057075 GCF_000317375.1 Microtus ochrogaster | reverse complement strand
CAAAACAACTTTGAGATATCATCTTACACCTGTCAGAATGGCTAAAATAAAAAACACCAATGATAGCCTTTGCTGGAGAGGTTGTGGAGGAAGGGGTACCCTCATCCATTGTTGGTGGGAATGCAAACTTGTGCAACCACTTTGGAAATCAATGTGGCGGTTTCTCAGGAAATTCGGGATCAACCTACCCCAGGATCCAGCAATACCACTCTTGGGAATATACCCAAAAGATGCCCTATCATATTACAAAAGCATTTGTTCAACTATGTTCATAGCAGCATTGTTTGTAATAGCCAGAACCTGGAAACAACCTAGTTGCCCTTCAATGGAAGAATGGATGAAGAAAGTGTGGAATATATACAAATTAGAGTACTACACAGCGGTAAAAAACAATGACATCTTGAATTTTACATGTAAATGGAGGGAAATAGAAAACACTATCCTGAGTGAGATAACCCAGATCTTGGCCATTCTTACAGGTGTAAAATAGAATCTCAGAGTTGTTTTTATTTGCATTTCTCTGATGACTAAGGATTGAACATTTCCCTAAGTGTCTTTCAGCCATTTTAGCTTCCTCTGTTGAGAGTTCTCTGTTTAGGTCTGTACTCCATTTTTTTTTTGTTGGATTATGTGTTCTTTTGATAACCAATTTCTTGAGTTCTTTGTATATTTTGGAGATCAGATCTCTGTCTGATGTGGGGGTTCACAGACCTCAAAAGTACTCAACTTCATTTGGAAAAGCAAAAATCCATGATAGCCGAAACAATCCTGTACAATAAAAGAACATCTAGAGGCATCACAATCCCTGACTTTAAACTCTACTACAAAGCTACAGTACTTAAAACAGCCTGGTATTGGCATAAGAACAGACAGGAGGACCAATGGAACCAAATAGAAGACCCAGATATTAATCCACACACCTTTGAACACCTGATTTTTGACAAAGAAGCAAAAAATTTTCAATTGGAACAAAGAAAGCATATTTAACACATGGTGATAAAATAACTGGATATCAACATAAGAATGAAAATAGATGCATATCTATCACCATGCACAAAACTCAAGTCCAAATGGATCAAAGACCTCAACATAAAGCCAGCCACACCGAACCTTATAGATGAGAAAGTGGGAAGTACACTTGAACACATTGGCACAGGAGACCACTTCCTAAAATTAACTCCAGCAGCACAGACACTGAGAGAAACAATAAATGGGACCTCCTGAAAGTTAAAAGCTTCTGTAAAACAAAGGACATGGTCAACAAGACAAAATGGCAGCCTACAGAATGGGAAAAGTCTTTCTTTTTTTAAACACAGCCTTTTCCACCTTCCTCAGGTCTTTGGCCCCTTGCCTTTTGTCCTTTAGCAACACTAACTGTGCTTTGTTCCATTTATCAGGATGGAGGAGATTATTTTTCCCTTGACATTGTTTCAATAGTGTCCGTGTGCTTGGGCAGTGTGTTGTTGCCTATGTGAATGACCTCCATCTTGTTTGGCCTTGCTTTTCAGTTACAATAATTTTACAAAGTTGAATCAGTGTTCACTTCCTTTATCAATGGCTGTTGATTCTCGTTATGAGGGATTTCATGACATAGTGCCTTGTGACTAAAAGTGGACTTGAGAGGTCATTGTACAGTGGCTAAGCTGCTGTACATATGCTCGCACACCACACCACAGATGTGTGTCTATCCTCTTTACTACTGTTCCCATGGGTCAAGGCTATGCTTAGCGCATTGCTCGTGTCCAGTGACTATTTTTTTTTTTCGAGACAGGGTTTCTCTGTGGCTTTGGAGCCTGTCCTGGAACTAGCTCTGTAGACCAGGCTGGTCTCGAACTCACAGATATCCACCTGCCTCTGCCTCCCAAGTGCTGGGATTAAAGGCGTGCGCCACCATTGCCCGGCTCCCAGTGACTATTATTTGGAAGAAATGCAGTGTTTTATTCTACCAAGAAATCTAGTCAAAAAATGGTTATGTAACCACATTCAGAAAGGCCCTTTAAAAAGCCATCTCGACTCAGCCGATTATCTTCTGTATGATAATGGACTGTTTCGGTGGGAGAGAACCATTGCTTCCTTCCTCATTTGGAATCACTGAAGCGCTATGAAACTCCGGCCAAGTACCTGTGCCAGTTGTGTACATCCCTTTAATGTTCTTCCACGACTGGAAGGTAGACCCTCTCTCTCCACACCCTGAATACTTCAGATACTTGGCTGATGCTCTGGAAGGAGCAGAAAGATCCCTGGCGGATAGTAGAGAAACAAGCTCCATTCGAACCCACCCTCTTCCCAGTGACAGCTGTGGAAACCAAGCACTGGTCCGGACCTGCTGAGGAGTGGGGGGGGGGTGAGTAGGGCATTGGTAACAAGTCAGAGGAACAGTCGTCACTTGTAAGACTCACAGCTTGCTGTTTTAGTCAGGTTTCCACCACTATGCCAAATACCAGAGGCAATCATGTTTCCGAGGGGAAAGATCTGGGGCGGCTCTGGGGTTTGGAAATTCAGTCTGCCATTGAGTAAATGCATTGCTTTTTGGCCTCTGGTGGAGAGCTGGATGACCGTGGGTAGGCACAGCATGAAACTCCATTCATATCATGGGCAGGTAGAGAAAGGCAAGGGGCAGTGGTGTTACAGACCCCCTCAAAACACACTGTAAGAATTAAAAAGCCTCTCACTGGGTCATGTCCCTTTAAGGTTCCACCACCTCTTAATAATGTCACGCTGGGGATGGAGCCTTAAAACATGAACCTTTGGGGATAGTTGATGAACCAAATTAAGCCAGGAGTATAACCCCAGCTCTCAGAAGGTGGAGGCAGGGGGATTGTGAGTTTGAGGTTTGTCTTGTCTATTTCATCAGGGCTTAAATGCAGATGATTAAATAAACAAAACTAACTACTGTAATTGTTACCCATCTTGTACTGTGTTCAACTTTTTACCTTCATGGTCCTCTCCTCTGAAAATTTTCAGGTGATTTTCTTTCAGTGTCCCGTAGTCTTCTTTTCTTAAAAGTCTGTTTGAAGAATGTGGAAGTAACTCAAAATTGTTAAAATAGATGGGGAAAATAGGAATTAAACCTTGGGACTCGCCACTGCTGGAAAATGATCATGGGAAATTTTCCACAGTAGAGGTAGAAATCATTCCAAACCTCTCGTAGCCTGGGCCACACAGGCCTTTTTCTGAGATGGGAACCATACGCGTTTGGCTGAGGGCGAGGGTGGTAGTCTGTCAGTGAAGCGTGCGAAAGATCAGTCCTTGCTCTGAGCTCATCCTTTTTTAAGCTGAGTGTGCTCGGTGAAGATGCGGGCATCAGCGTATTTATATCTAACTGAGCCAACAGGGCATGCAGTGAAAGGGACGGAAGGCCCTTATCTAGTGGATGTATATTGAGTAGCGAGCTGCCGAGCATGAAGAGCTCGCTTTATCCCCATCTCTTCACTTTGTGTCTATAGAATCAGGTCACGGCCTCCATAACTGTTCTTTTGTGCAGTGCCCCTTGTGAGGTTGTGGACTCAACACTCTGGGTCAGACCCTGGCTTGAGCACTGTGTCTCTGCAGAAGATTCTTAGCCAGTCTGGGCTTCTGTTCCCTGTGCTGTAAAATGGGAATAATACATGTGCTTCCCAGGAATCTTGTGAAATGCTTGGCCTGGCCCACACAGTAAGTTCTCCTTCAGCTAGCTGCTAGCCAATTTCAGTAGAATTTTTAGTAAGCGTGAAATTGAGTTCTAACATGCAATCAGGTATTTTTGGTCCATAGTCTGCCAAATCTGATTGAGAAATTGGAACTTTGTTTTTTATTGATTTTTATTGAGCTCTACATTTTTCTCTGTTCTCCTCCCTGCCTCTCCCTTCCTCTTCAGCCCTCCCCCCAGGTCCCCATGCTCCTAATTTATTCAGGCGAGCTAATCTTTTTATACTTCCCATGTAGATTAAATCTATGTATGATTAAATCTATGTCTTTCTTAGCGTCCTTATTGTTGTCTAAGTTCCCTAGGATTGTAGTTTCTAGACTGTTTTTTTTTTTCTGCTTTATGTTTAAAAACCACCTATGAGTGAGTACACGTGATAATTGTCTTTTTGTGTCTGGGTTACCTCACGCAAAATAATGTTTTCAAGCTCCATCCATTTTCCTGCAAACTTTGAAGGAATATCAGTGGATGTATTATCTGCTCTCAGACATGGTTCATGATAAGGGTTCCTACGTCTTTTTAGACTCTAGGAACTCCAGAATACTCATAGTAGAGTCCACTCTGTGCCTATGACTGAATGAAGACAAAAGTTTGTCTTTACTCACTGAGACTCAGGAACGGAAGGCTGAGAAGGAGAACGTAGTTTGAGCTAAAAGAAGCCTCCAGGCAAGGTGACCCCTCAGGGTGAGATTATAAGTCTACCTTTTAAAAACAGGCATCACTTCTGGTTTCTCTTTGGATATCTGGCACCAATCTTTCATATTATAATTAAATTTCATATTGAAATAATGGCATTAGGATATCAATCAAGATGGCTTGAGGCAGTTGATTTAAGGATAACGACTCTGTCTTTCTACTGGCCAGTTTCCATGTTCCTCCTAGGTCCTGTGGATATCTCTGCACTGATCCTGTGCAGCGCTGAGGGAAACTGAGCTGTCCCTCTCCTGGCCGGGTCACCATTCTACTTGGGTTCTGTGCATCCTCTGTACTGATGCTGGTGTAGCAAACAGGAAACAACTTCCCCATTATTAATGACTTACCACTGTGCTCTAACACTGCCGTGGAATTTTGAGAAACACTCACTTAGTCCCCCTAGTGGGCTTGTCGGTGTTCCACCTGGATTCTGTGGAACACCCATGTGCTGATCTTTTTTTTTTTCTTTTTTGCACCTACCTTGCTCTTCTTAGTGTTGTATATAAGATACGTAGATAGCTAAGTCTGCTTAACTTAATCAAGAACCTTATGTGTTGTCAGGACAAATAGACAATTTTGGTGGTTGTGTGTTTTCCATAGAAGATTGCAAGTCAATGGTAGTTATATTTGGATCTTATAAAACACATATAAAATTTAAAAAGCAGGGGAAAAGGGGAAAATTGAATGTTTGATTTGCCATAAATCCATTTCTTTCAAGGTCTAGGTAGGTACACTGGAATAGGAAGATCTATTTAAAGATCTATTTAAAATCAAATTTAAAGTTTTAAATTTATATGGCCAGGGTGGGAAAATTGTATCATTTTCTATAACTTCTCAGGAAAATAAATTTTAGAAGTTCAAAGGCAATAGACTGTGGAGTAGCCCTTATTTATTTGTGGCTTTCTGACCTGGAGGAGAATATTATATTAAAAACACACCCTGCACCGACAATCCAGGTGACCTTTAATTTTCTTTAAACATAAAAACTGATTCAAAAAGACTGGCTAGAGGAAGTAAATAGAGAAGTTCTGAATTTGTTAGGTTAAGATCCGGGGAATGGCCTTATTTACAGGTCACAAATGATCAAACCCAGGCTGTTTTGTGGGATGCAGCATACCGTCGTTCTGAAAGGTCAGCATTGTTACTTTCGCTAGGTTGACCACAGAGGAGGATCTGGTACACACAGGTGTGGGAAAGGGGAGTTCACTTCCTGTTGTGAAGGGCAGAGGTTGCACTCCGAAACATCTGTGTGTACTGTAAGAGTTCATAGACAACAGGGGACATGCAGTCACCAAGAATCAGTCCTGGCTTCTTGTGCTTAACTCTTTCCTCCCAAGTGGGGGCAGCTTGAACTCATTAGTGAGAGCAGCTAGCTGCTGAAGGTCGGCTTTACACCGAAGGTTTGGGGCAAGGGACTTGAAGTTAACTTCTTGTATTTGCTCCCGAGTTCACCCTTAGGAGAGACGCTGATTTAGATGTGTGGCAGCGTTTGAAGCAGTGCCTAGCATAATGTGGTGAAGATTTCAAAGCCTAGGGCAGTAACCTGGACCTCTCCCCTTCTGAGCTGTGTCCGTTGAAGCAAGTGGCTCAACCTCTCTTTGCCCCATAGTTCACATATATAGCAAGAAGATAATGATAGTGGGGTCTGAAAGGCTGCGGTTGAGACTGCCTGACTCATACATATAGGTGTATGGGATTAGCGTTTAGCACACTGGACACACTATGTGCTTCTTCACGTTCTTTTGCACTGTCGATTGAAACTTGAAGATATGGGCCATCTGGAGAATAACTCTTGCTTTTTAAAATGTGAGAAACTGTGCTGATGTTCTGTACATTAGATGTTCTTCTGTGGACAGGACCCGTTGACAGTAGCAATCCGTAGCGAACTGCAAGGTGGGCCTTTCTTCGTCCTGATATATTGTGTAAGGACTGGTTAAGGAGGACAAATTGCCCTTGAACATTTATTTGGCTGGGAACCATCACACCTGTCATTGCCCTTTTAATGTTCTAGGGCAGTTTCTTTTCAGGTGTGTTCTTTCCCAAGAAGCAGTTTGGTACAGCCATTCTGACCACACTAAACTAGGGCTGGGTCTGTGGGTCACTTAGAGTTTCTGAGCATCTACTGAACGTCGGCACTCTTGTGTGTCAATGCCATTCCAGGTAACAAGCAGCCGCCTGCAGGGATAATGAGGGGGGCAGCCCACTACAGAGCATGATGAGAGTTTGAGAAGGGCTATTATATATATGGCTGGAGAAGGCATTTCTGATAAGCTGACCTCTGAGCAGGGGGGTAGAGGATGTGTGGTATGAAACAGAGAAATAGTAAGTATGAAGCTGGGTTTCTTCGTCTATTGTTGTTCTCCAGTACCAGGGATAGAACCCAGTCTCTCTTGTGCCTGTCCTAGGCAAGGACGTGCCACTATCATACCCTAACTCCAATATCTGAGAGGGTTTGATATACAGAAGAACCCAGTTGCCTGGGGCAAAGTGAACTGGAAACCTTTGTAGAAGGCAAGGTCAGAGAGCACACTGGAAAGCAAGGAAAAATTACATCGGGATTATTAACCAGTTTAAGGATTAGCTTTTCTGTTTTTCTTTTTTGAGGGGTGTGGGTAGGTGGGTGGGTTTCAAGATAGGATTTCTCTGTGTAACAGTCCTGACTATCCTGAAACTCATTTAGTGAACCAGGATGGCTTTGAACTCATAGAGATACACTTACCTCTGCCTCTGGAGTTCTGGGATTAAAGGCATGAGCCACCACACCTGGCTCAAGGGCTGGCTTTTCCTTGAATAAAATTGGAAGCCATTATAAAGTTTTAGACAAAGGTGTGGCAGAATGGGCTTGTATTTTAAAAACGGGATCATCCATAGGGATGGCATAGATCCAACTCATTGCTGAGTTCAATGGCCAGTCTAGAAGTAATGGACGAGGTAACTGTGGTCCTAGGCATATACTCAAAAGATTCCATATCCTCCCACAGATACTTGCATGTCAGTGACATTGCTGCTCTATTTGCAGTAGTAAAGAAATGGAATCAACCTAGATGTCCATTGATGTAGTAGGAGCTGTGGGCAGGCCTGCTTTTCATCCCACCTGGCTCCTGCATGGTTAGCTTTACACCTGAAACAAGAACACACAAACTGTATTCTTTTAAACACTGCCTGGCCCATTATATCTAGCCTCTTCTTGGCTAACTTTTACATATTTGTTTAACCCATATCTAGTAATTTGTGTAGCACCACGAGGTAGTGGCTTACCGGGAAAGATTCAGCATGTCTGACCTGGCAGCTGGCTCCATGGGGTCTGCCTCACTGCCTTCTACCCAGCATCCTGTTCTGTTTACTCCACCTACCTAATTTTCTGTCCTATCAAAGGGCCAAGGAAGTTTCTTTATTAACCAATGAAAGTAGCACATAGACAGATGACCCTCCTCCATCACATCGAAATGAGAATGGATAAAGGAAATGTACTGTATTTCCATAATGGAATGGAATTTTACTCGGTGTTAAAGAAAAATGAAATGAGGAAATCTGAAGGGTTAGACAAAAGCTACATAATTCTTTCTCATGTAGGAATCCTAAAGTACGTGCATGAGTGCGTGCATATGTGTGTGTATGAATATGTGTAACGCTTGTAAAAGCTAGAAAGGAGGACAAAGGAAGGTAAAATGGGGTGTCCAGGAAGGGATCTAGGCAGACAGACACAGATGGCATGACTGTGGAGAAGGGATGGGGACGGGAGCATGCAAAGTGGTAATGGATGGTGAAGAGCAGACAAGGAAAAGAAGAGCATTAAAATAAACTTTGAAAATATGTAGTGGTACCCAAGTTTTATATGCTAACAAAAAATAAAAAATAACTTAAAAATAGTATAAAAATTGGTAGGCAGAGGCAGGCGGACCTCTGTGAGTTCGAGGTCAGCCTGGTCTTCAAGAGCTAGTTCCAGGACTTGCTCCAAAGCTACAAAGAAACCCTTTCTTTAAAAAAAAAATTAAAAAGAATGAAAAGAAATGTGGCAGGGGGATGCCTGTATGATACTGAGAAGAAAACACATTGGTTTGTAACGTTAGGACTAGAGGAACAGCATAGTTTCATCTCATATGTTCCCAGTGAGTAGATGAAGAGTATCCCCTACCCTGCTCAAGTCTTCCAGTATCCTACACTCCCTGGCTGCTACAGCAGGAGGCACAGAAAAACCCTCCTCTCCTGTGGCTCTAGAGGTAGCCTGTCAGACCCAGAGCCAGAAAAGTTACAGTTTGAGAGAGAAAAGACTGATGTCCACAGCAACACACATACTGGACTTATCTAATGAGAACTTTAAAGCAGCTATCCTAATAACACATTGATAGCTACAAATTATTTGAACTTAATGCAAAAGTAGAAGTCCCAGGAAAAAAATAGAAGCCTTGAAAAAGAACCAAATACAGATAATGAAACAAAGAAAGAAAGAAAGAAACAAACAAAAAACAGTAGTCAAAAGAAAAGTACCCACTGAATGAGATCAGTAATAGAGTGGAGATGACAGATAGTGCCAGGGAATTGAGGGCACATTCATAGGAGACACCCAAGCTGCACAATAGGAATGAAATTCTTTGAAAATGGGGTCTTAGAGGTACAGTTAACAAAACAGCTATGCTTTCTTTCACCAGAGTCCCAAAAGGTCACATGAGAAAGAGACAGAAATGTATTTCAGGTAATAATTGCGAAAAACTTCTCAAATTTGGTGAAAGACATGAATCTAAAGATCCAAGAATCTGAGCTGACCTCAATCCGAATCAAATGAGAGAGCCCTCCATCAAAGTACATCATACTTCCGCTGCTGTAAGCTGAGCCAAATGTGAGGGGCCCTGGAGCACCCAGAGAATGAACAGTGACACTAAAGGAACAGCATCTGACGACTGAACTCCTGTCAGAGTGGGGAGATGGGAGGCAGGAACATACCATTCAGGCTGAAAGAGAAGGACCAGGAGAAAGAAATAAGCACCCGGAAGGAGAGAAATAGAATCTTGTAAATTTTATAAGTCATACTTTTTAGTTGAAACTACATTATGTTACTGTGTGATAGTTAAGAAAATTCTGTGTAAGGCAAGGGAGAGTTAGGAAACGCAAGTAGCTGTGAAATCATCTCCATATTTCAAGTAAAGCAGCAAAACATTGATATTTATAGATGATGGTAAGTCATACATATGTTATTATTGTATGGCCAGTGTACAGCCAGAATGGCTGCTACAAAAATGTATAAAGACAGCTGTATTAAGGCCATTTACTTGTTTTCTTGGCAATTTATTGCTTAATTCACCCTGGCAAAAATCTGGAACCAACCTAGTTGTCCACCAGCTGATGGGTGGATGATCTAGAGCCAACATAATAAAACACTATCCAACGCTAAAGATATGAAATCACGACAGTTTGAGGGAAGTGAATGAAATAAAAATATTTAATATTATGCGAAGTTGCACAGTCTCAGCTAAATAAAACCATATACTACCCTAGAATGTGCACGCACATGTGTCTTTATGTGCGTGTGTGCTTATGTGTATGTGTGTATGTGTGCATGTGCACACTCATGTAAACAAATGTTCATGTGGGCACAGTCTGACATGTAGAAAGAACAAGAAAGAGTAAATGTTTGGTAGTGGGGAAAGAGGACTGAGCGCAAGTAAAGATTTGAGTCTTGAGAAATGATATCAAGTTATTTGTTTCTGTTTTATTTTCCTTCTAGTTTTAACACTGTTGTGAACATTTTGGTTTTTGGTGATGGATAAGTGAATAAAACTACATTTGATAGTGAATGTATAAAATCCACTGTGAAGCTCCACCACTCCAGAAAGGCTGTTTTAACTGCGTGGAGCTTCATTGAGAAGTAAAGACTGTGTCTAATTAATTTCACTGCTCGCTGTGTCTTCATTGCAAGTTCTTTATAACCACATTTTAATAAACTTAAAATTATTCACATTCAAAAATACGTAAAGATAGTATGTTAAGGCCTACAGCTAAACATAGGGCAATCTCAGCAGCCAAGAAACTGCAACAGGAGGATAATGAGTTCAAGGTCCACTTGAGATTCTTTATAGTACCCTGTCTCAAAAAGAAAATAAAACTTTAAAGAGATAAGGGCAGAATACTAAAACAAGGAATCGCCAAGAAAATCGATCAAAGGTACACAAAGACAGTTCACCTCTTTATATGGTATGCCTAAACAGACGGGATGTAAGATATCGTGAAATATGCTAAGGACATGCAGACTGGAGCCCAGTGAGATCCACTGGACACCTATCGAGAGCCCCACTTGAGGGAGTGACTAGCCGGGAAGCGGAGAGATCAGATCGCTGGTGCACTGCTGGCAGGAATGGGAGATAGCAAACAAGACTGGGAAGCAGCTGGCTGTATTTCCTATGAAAACAGTCGTGTATTGCTGTATTATACAGCAGAGAAAGTGAAAAGTATCTTTACATCAATATGGTTATAGTAGGTTTTTTTTTTTCCTCAACAGCCTCACCCTGAAAACTGCTCCGATGTCTTTCATAGTGAACAGTTGCACTAAAACTGGTGCATAAAGTACAAATCAGCAATGGGCTATTGATTGTTATGCACACACACACGCGCACACACACACACACACACACACACACACACACACACACACACACACACACAACCTGCAGACATACTGAGCATGTGGAGTAAAATATTCCACGCCCAAAGGTTGTGTTTCTTTTTTTTATTCCATTTATGTGAGAGTTTTAAAATAAAGAAAATCTTTAGGCATGGGCAACCTCTGTGTGGCTGTCAGGAATTTGTCACAGGTGTAGGTAAGGAAGGGTAAAGAAGTGGCAATAAGACAGCAATATGAGGAACCCTGTAGTGAAGATGGTGTTCCATGTTTGAGTGTATCGGGAATACCCAAATCTGCACATGATAAAAGAAACTCAAAGTTGCTCTTCTCAGTATCAGTAATATTATATTTACAGGGATCCATCTCATGCTACATCAATACATGTTGTGTTGTTGTAATTCCATGCTAATGTGAAAATGATAGATAGACTCGACCCCTTAACCCCTTGAGGGGCATGGTCACGCACCTGAAAAAAATACATACAAGCACATGCACACATGCATGCATATACACATGTACAATTCACAAGATATGGAACAGAGTGAACTAATCATTTGCCTAGACCTTATAGGGCTAAAACCTCATGTTATGGATGGTTCTTTAATCTGTGTTTGGCCCAGAGCACAGGACCATTATCTTGGCCCATGGACATGAGGAAAGATTTGGCTTTATCATTTAACACCCCTGCATTGAACTTCTGTTCATCACTGTTACAATCATGAAAAAGCTTTCTGTTTCATTGATTGCAGAGCAAGTGGTCATCCCTATGTTTTTCTGGGTTTCAGTCCTCATTTTTCATTCAACTCTGTGACTTTCATTTAACATTCTCGGAGCACTATTTGCAAAACAGAAGAGACATTATTATCCAAATCACAAAATTGTTTGAGTGAAATGAAATATTTGCAAATGTATTTCTCAGCTGTTAAGTACAATTCAAATTTGGCTAATGTCACCTCCACCCAACTTATAATAAAATTCCATGTGTGTGGCTTTGCAATTTGGGTTTTTTTTCCATGTAATAACGAATGAAGCAAATACCTGAAGGAGATTTTAATGTCACACTATTCAGGATATTAAAATAACTGAGGCATGGTTTGGAACTCCTGATAGGTTTGTAGTGTATTGAAATTAACTATCTTTTTTTTTTTTTGGTACCATAGAAGCATCTTAAAATACATGCACATGTGAGCAGATTTTAATAGGAGTTATCCTGTAATGGAGTGGGGGTGGAGGACAAGGCCTTGCCTAGATACCATATGTTCTCAAATTAAAAGTCCAGTGCCAGGAATGGGTTACTTCTTTTGGAACAGGGGCTGGAAGGCACAGGGTGGTGCTCTTGGGAAACCTGAATTTGTTCTCTGGACAGAGATAAGTGTCTACAGAATGTAACAGAGCACAAAAGAGTACATGAAGTCTAGACTCAGCTATGACACCTCATTACCTCCCACATACTGCTAAGATAGTGGTCACTGGGTTACTGGTCAGTAGTATACCCTAGGACCCCAAACATCACAAGTTATTGATGTTAGTTACCCTCCGGAACTTGATGCAGTACCATTTCCCTGAGGACATCACATCTACATCCTTTAAAGACACAGGTATTGCCGTGGAAGAGGGGATAGAAGGATTGTAAGAACCAGTGGTATTGAATGGCTACAAAATAAAGCAGCAACAACAACAAACCCACAAGCACAGCAACAAAACTGCTTTCTGAACACAACAGGACAGTTGCACATATGAACTTACATCACTTGTGACAGCCAGAACAAGACTCATACAGGATCAAGCCAGACAAAATCCCAGCATGGAGTGGTTGGAGAGACATGAAGTCCCACCCAGCCTAGGAGCTACTGGCAACTTATGGCTTCTGGGAGAGGGCATTCTGTTTTTTTTTGTTTGTTTGTTTGTTTTTTTCAAGGATACGGCCCCTGAGAGGCTACCGCTGCTCTAGCAGATGGTCCTACACCCTTGTACATACTGTCAGGGCTAAGTGCACCCAGTGACTTAAAAAAGAAAACCAAACAGATGAAACCAAAAGGGGATAGTGGTAAAGGGAGCAAAAGAGAAGCCAGTAGAGGCAACGGAAGTTAAACTTCATCACAGCATATACACCTGTGTGATGGTCTCCATAAAAAGGAAAAGACTGAAAAATAAAGCAGAACCAGTTTGCAATTAGCTAGTTTCCCTTGATAAGTTCAAGAATGCCAAATAGAAATGTCAGTCTGTGGGCTTATCAGTGTGTGAGCCAAAGGTACTCTGGGAGTAAAACTTGCCAGCTGTGATTGAGAAAGAACTTAAGCAAGAAGGTAACGAATTACGAGTCAGCTCTACTCCCTGATCTGTGCCTTAATGTGTCAGTGTGCAGGTATCTGTATGGTTCTGAAACAGAAGTTTCGTGAGTTAAATCTTACCTGCGTTCGGGATTACCATGGTAGTGGCCATGAAGATAAAATTTGGTTCCTGATCCAAGTCTTATTTTGTTAGAACAACTGAAATACAGTTTTTAGCCTTAGATATTTTAAAGGAACAGTGGTTTTCTTGGTGTGGCTGTAATTTCCATTCTTTATGTAGATTGTCGGAAATTATGAATGTTCCTACTTTTTAAATAATGGCTACTTTTGTAACAGTGATGTTGAATCATGATGTTTTAATAAAGACCTTACAAGTGATTAAGATATTTTTTTTCTCAGGAGCGCACACTGAAAGTTGTACAGATTCTGGTTTCAGAGACCTGTCCCTCTTATCTGCACGGGGGAAGACAGTCTGGAAGCAGGAATGCTTTTAGAATGGTTGGAACGTGTGCCAGGAAGTCATCTAACCAACATTATGAGATACCCTGGAATAAGCATAAAAAAGGCTTGCACTTAACCTAAATGACCAAATTCTAGGTGACAGTTTCATGGTACGTAGTTTTCAAAAGATCTTTCTAGAGCAGTGGATCTAAACCTTTTTAATACTGCTACCCTTTAATGCAGTTTATGTTGTGGTGACCCCAAACCATAAGATTATTTCATTGCTACTTCATAACTGTAATTTTGCTACTGTTATGAATCTTAATGTAAATATCTTATATTCAGGATCTCTGATATGCGACTCCTGTGAACGGGCCATTCAACCCCCAAAGGGATTGTGGCCCACACATTGAGAACCAGTGCTCCACAGAAAGCTAGAATGGCTCTGAAAAATTTGGAGTTTACATTGCTATTAATGTAACTAAAATTTAGCTTGCGTCCATATCTAATCTAGGCTATGAAAGATGGAGAAGCTACATCAGAGGGGCTTCTTTCTTACTCACGCCACCCTCCCTTTCCCTGAAGGTATTAGCTTTAATAGTTTTACATTTGTAAAGTTTCTACCACGCCGTGGTGCGCTCTGTAATAATTCTTGAAGTGGATTAAAATTAATTGTCAGAATTCCAGCAATCCAATTAAAGTGGAAACTGCAGAAAGCTCTTAGTTGTAAAAATAAAGAAACCCAGAGCCATTCATAGCAGTTAAGTACAAATTATAACTAGACTGAGCTTTCATTTCTAATACACTAGTATCAGTAATCTATCGGTTTGACCACACCTTCTACTGGTAAGGCCAAGTAAACAGACCTTATCATGCATGTATTTCTGGGGAAAGTGCTATTAGAGCTTTATTATTGAGGGTAATTTAGTGATATCTACCAGAGCTATAAATATGTGTAGGTTCACTCGATAGCCTTTCTTTGGAATGTTATCTCGTCGGTGTGTTTGCACATATACAAAATGCTGGATGTATCAGACAGTTTCAGGGCTGCTGTAATATCCTATCTTAGAAATGATGTAAATGCCCATCGGTAGATGATCGGTTGACTAAGCTGTGGGCTGTTCTTACAATACAGGATTTTGATGGTTACCCAGAGCTGAAGGAAGAGGTGAAAGGAGATCTCTCTGTACCAGTGAACAGAGACCGATGCATACACCAGTCACTAGCTTGCTCTTGTCCAGAAAGTGGGTAATAAGATGAGGTAGCAAGAATAGTTCATAGGTTTGTATAAAAGACATGTGTGACCTTCTTGACTTGACTACTGACCTTGTGTGGACAGGAACAGGGGAGGAAGGGGTACTAGCAAAGTGGCCGCTGTGCTTCTAAACCATTTCAATCAATTACCAGTGGTCACTTCATACAAGAAAAGGGGTCAAACATCTATGAATTTAGTTATGTAATTTCCCTCATAACTATTTAAATTTGATTTCCTTTTTAGTTGGCCACATTTTATCATCTAGTTCATTTTGTATGATTTATGAATGTTTTGTTTCCTAAGCTTCTGCATGAATGATTAAATTGTAACTTTATCCATGAGTCTCACTTGAAAAACTTTAAAATGCTTTAATGTTGTTTTTATATTTTGTCTGTAGATTTTAGTGGAAGAGCTGGATTGCTTTTTCAGGTGTCTTTTAACTTGACATTATTTTCCTGGTATTAGCTCTTTCTCCAACTTTTCCTTATGGAATATACCCAGAGGAAAATATTTGATTTAAAATTTACTTCACAAAATTATTGAAGATGGAGATGACTCCTTTGCATAAGTAAATGAAGTATGTGTGAGGATGATTGAACATTTTAAACTTATTTTAGTCTCATACACCGCGCATGCACTTGGTGTCAATTTTATTAGCTCTTTGTCATAGTTTTGTTATTTGAATTATGATTCTTGTTTACTAGTGAGGTAGGATATTTAATGTCTTTATTTTACATTGACTTTGATACAAGCTTTATGTAGAACATTTTCTGTGTGCCAGAGGTGTTTCCACATTTTGCAAATCTGTTAGTTTGCTGCTACCCACAGTGCTGATATAATCGGATGATTGTCATCGAGTGAGGCATGTCACCAGTTTCTCTGTGTGCCTCTGATTGTCCAGAACCTTTAAGAAGTGGAAACAAAGATGGGATTGAGTATGCCAAGACTTTATTAGTGGAAGTGCTTGTGTGAAGAAAGTCATTATAAAATGGGCAGAGCGAGACTCACATATTTTATAGTGGAGCAAGACCTTCTCAGTCCGTTCATTTTTACTGATGGCAAAGGCTATCCTGCCTCTGTTTTCCTCATAGAGTTCTCATAATTTATTTTCCTCTATCATTCCTTGGCATTTATGCCTTCTGAGATCAAAATCAGAAGCCACAGTGGAGACCGAGTGTGGTGATGGCTGCAGTCCCCCCCCCCCGCTTTGCTTGTTACATAGCTACTTTGAATGATAGTTTTAATATACTATTAAGTTCAAGTGCCAGACTCCAGTAATGCCTAGTGTATGTATAGTAACAGAGAGAGCGTTAAAGTAGGTAGCTAAGCAATAAACAAATATGGCTACAGTCTAGTGTGTATTGGGCTAGTGACGGTGGTGGTTTGCCTATACATTTTATTCATATTGAAGCTAGATATAATGAGGAATTTCAGAGTTGATTTTTGAACCAATCAGTTTTAGACTCAGAAGTCATCATATTTTAAATTTTATTTGTTAAATAGGTAAATTATATCTCTTGTCAAAGGGGACAATGAATACCATGAGAGGATGGATGTAGTGGTTTGTTTTATTTTAGTAATCATTTTATAATAAAGGTATGAATGAACATCATGTATAGGTAGATACATATATTTTTAAATGCATATAATTTATTGAAAATATGTGCTATGTTTAGTTTATTCCTATTAGGAGATACTCTACTCATACATGTAAACATAGAAAATTTAATTTTAATTTTATTGGAAGTAGAGATACTACAGAAGTGAAACGGATCCCTTTCTATTTGTAACAATGATGCTTGAAGACATCCGGCCAAGTCATAGGAAATACAATGAACTTGTGCTTGAATGAATTTTCAATTACATTGTAAAGTTTGTCAGAACTGATCATCCATTATTCTTAAGAAACAGGGTTATGGCTATGTATTTGATTTTCTATCGCTCGCATCTTGAACATTGTATTATTTATGGTAAGATTTCTTCAAGAGTTTAGCTGTGTTTCAGGTTGGGAGAGCAAAAGAGCTGACAACTTCTCAGCTCTTTGCTGTTTGCCACCTGCAGAGCCACTGAGGAACCTGAACACTTTGGGGATGCTTTGCACTAAAAACAAGTTGAGTAAGTGTCTAAGAGAAGGAAGAGCGGAGAGGGGAATTTTAACCGAATGTCTGGGATCCAAGGTTGTGACAAGACTAGCTGGCTTGTTGCTAGGGTATCCAGAATTGGTAGTGAACACAGCACCCCACTCCTTTCCTTTTCCCACAGACTGATACATGAAGACACAGAAACATAGAACTAAAGATTCTGTACCAACTTCTAGAATCAGAGGTCTTCCAGCTAGATTGAGATCACAGGTGACCCCATTCCCCCGTGTTGCTGCAACATGCTCTGCCCCCTCCCCGATTTTCCCAGGTATGTACCCCCGTGCCTTTTCCACGAAACCTGGTTAATCATTAAGCAAGATAGAGTACGAACCACCTGAAATTCTCAGATAAGCCGTCTCTTGATATCCCCTTTATACACATGCTTTAAAAATGTAGATTAGTGTTATTTTTGTTTGATTATGTGGAACTGTTTAGTTCTACACTTACAAAACTTCTGACTATTCATTCCCAAATGCCAACACTGCCATTTTGCAACGTGTAATAGTTTCATCTTCCCCATCAGCGACAAGGTATGCTTTGTGGTTAGTGACCTTGATACCCACATAGAACTTTGTATTTATGATGGGAGAGTGAAGCGGGGGGTTCGAACTGTTGTCTTGATGGCTGGTCCTCCAGGTTGGCCGGCTACAGGATTTCTAGACTAGGACATCCAGTAGGGACATAATGGTCCTGATTGTTTTCTATTCATAGCGCCCACATTACTTCCCAACTTCAAGCTGACCGTTCACAGGTTAACATTAACTCTTTAGGTCACTGGGAGTCAATTAATAAGTAACTAGAGACCTGGAGGTGATCTGTGCTTTTCTAAATAAATAAATGTGCTTTTTTTAAAAGGTGCAGTTCACCAAAGGTCACTCCGTGGTTTCAAATATTTAATGTCCTTTCCTAAGAGCGTGGCCCTAGGCCAGTGAGGAGGCTGGCTAGGTTGTTGTTTGTAGTTGCCTAGTGTCTTGCATACTCAGTCAATTCATAGTGGTTATGTTCTGGCAGGGAAAGCACGTCAACAGATGTGATGGGAGTTTAAGGTAGTACTTTGGATGAAACAAATTAATGAGGTAAGAGCATATGCATATGAACTTTCAGCCAATACACTTGTGGATTTCGGGGATATTTTTTATTTTAATGGAATTTCAAACCTAAGAGAAAAACATATAAGACCAAAACAAGGAATTGTACACTATTGAATGGGGGGCTGAAATGACTGAAAACGGCATAAAGGGCAGGTGACCAGTGACATCACCCCCCTGGGAAGGTTGAGGTGTAGGAAGAGTCTTCCATTAGCCATTTCTCCTGAACCTTTTGACCCATGAAAAAGAATGCATCATTGCCTGTATCCTCAGGTCAGAGACAGGCTGGGTGTCTGCCTCACTCATAATCCAGCTGTGGAGACAGTATTACCCTTGTGTCAGCTACAGGGGACAAATGCCACCTGAGTGACAGCAGGAATTGGAAATGTAGAAGAGACAGGAAGAGTGATCAGAGAAACTGTGTAAGAAAGCGTGCGTGTGTGTGTTCAGGGCAGAAGGTGACTGCCCAGCACTGGTCAGTACGGTGAGAGGCAGATGGTGAGGGAATGTGTCCAAGATGACCAGTTTGTTGGAAGTTCCAATGAAAATGGGCTTGTTTTGAGCCAGTGGTCTAATATCCACTTAGAAACAGCAAGCCCTAATGAGAAAATAACTGTACAATGACTGACCATATACCTACAGCATTGCTCAAACATTTGTTGGGTAATTTTATGCTGCTCAAGTCTGGCCCAGAAATTCTGCTTTTGCATGCATGTAGTATTTATGATATTCTTCATATCATGAGAGGCTGACAGGCAGTACTCAAATTACAGATGGCTGGTACTTTGGTCCTTGTTCTGTAGGTGGGCTTGTGGGACACAGGTATATTTCTGTGCTGCTGACAGGAGTTTAAATGACTGTCCCATACATGGAGGAAATGTTGGTGACGCCTATCCAAATCCTAAATATGCCCTTGGCTCTGGAAGTGAAACTTCTGCAGTTTATCCCACAGACTCACCTACACACGGTGGGAGGAAACAGAAGACTAGAACATGAATAAAATATTTGACAGAGGAACTAACTAGATAAGCCCCGATAGACACAGCCATGGAGTACTATGTAGCTGTAACAGGCAATTCAAAGCGGAAGAGAAGGGCGATGGCTCTATGTACTGGTTTGGAAATAGCTCCTGGGGGAGGAAGAAGCGGAAAGAATAATCTTTTGGACATTTATTTTATTTTTTGCCTTAAAGAAACTAGAAGGAGATATAAAAAAAATGAGTAAAAGTGTTTTGTGGTGGGTGGAAACTGGCAGATGGAGATGGGTGGGTGTGAAAATCTTCACTGGCTAAATAAACCTTTTTTTCCTTTATATTTTTAAAGTGTGTTCATGTACTAGTTAATGAAAAATGTGGAAAAACAGGACTGTTATGTTCTCATAGGCATGACAAGGACAGCTATTTTCCTACCCCAAATGTATTTTCCTGGTTTCTTTTTCATTTAAATGAGAACATTTTTCTTTAGACATGAAAATTATATTTTCCAGCTTCCCTTGCAGCTAGTTATATTCAGCTCCAAGACCAGTGAGACTAAGTGGCATGTGGTACCCCTTGCTATCTTTTCATAGATCTGATCAACCACAGTGTTTTTTGGTTTATTTTTTCTTTGCTTTCTTCTTCCTAAATATGGATTTGTTGATGAGAGCCTGAGCAGATGCTGGGGGCCGTGAGGAGGCAAGGGGCTTACAGAGCAGAGCAGAAAGCAAGAAGCATGAGCTTCAGTGCTACCAGGTTGGCACTTATACAGTTGCCACCACAGTATCTGATTTCTGCTTTCTCTTATATCAAAGGAAAACAGTTCTGATCAATTCTGATGGAGCACTCTGATTTTGATGTGATTTATAACATTGATTAGATATTAGAATCTGATCCAGTATTGGTCCTCAGTTTGAGTTTTGTTTTCTTTCGTGATTTTTTTTTCTGTGTGTGGACTTTGTTGGGACTTAGATTTCTATGTCATTTCTTCAAATCTTTGGGTTGTAGCTGTTAGAGCCTGTGATATATCATGAGTGTTATCTTTCAAAGTGCCAAAGTTGGAAGCATTCTTATTAACATATCATGTCATTTTTTCTTTTACATGTAAACAACAACATGTTTCATATTCCTTAGCACTTAATGTAACCACATTCATGTGTCAGAAAAAGTGTTCTAGGTCTCAATTATGGATTTAAAGATACAGAATTACACTGATTTCAGGATGGGCATATGTCAGTACTATTACTACACTTATAACTTAGGCAAAAATAGAGTGGTGAGTATAGGGAAAAGAAGATGGCGACATTGATGGGATTTATTTGACATCTATTAATTTGGCTATAATAGACTGTAGTGAACAAATGTTAATAATTTCCTCAAAAAGACTTAGTAATAAAGAGCTTCATTTTCTCTTTAACAAAAGACTCACACTTTTAGTAGTAGAAGCAAAAGGACATTCTATCTGTGATCATACCGTTGCCCGTCTTACTGTCCATGCTGGCCTAGACCAGATGTGCTCTGGTCTGAGGAACAATGCAATAACAGCCAGGAGACAAAGTTGACTCATGTTTCATAACATCTAATTTCTCTGCAACCTGGGCTGACTTCTTTTGGGCCCCTTATACTAACTCCAATTTGCATGCCCAATTTAGCACCTTTTCTCTGCTTTAAGTGGAAATAATATTCCACAGCAAAATTTTGCATAATTATTCGACATTATGAAGACAAGATCTTCCCACATACTATTAGTAGAAAATCTTTTAGGAAAATAAAGAAGAATGCATTTCGAAGGAGTAACAAATAAAGGAGACTTAGCAGATAAAGCAGTAATTTATCATCGTGTTGTTGAGAGTAAAGTTCTGTCATAGTCAAGTGTTTCTGTGTCATTCAAATTACTTCCTTGGAATGAATCCCCACTGTTTTGGCATGTATGGGGCCCTTGGAGGTGGTGAGGACTGGTGTTCTGGGTGCCCCCTAAAAGATCTAATTAGCACCTTCAGAAAAGAGTTCACAGGACCCTTCTATCCCCTCTGCCACTCTAGATACAGCAAAACATGACCTCTGTGAAGAGAGTGGTCTCCAACTGGCACCAAATTTGCCAGGTACTTATATGTAACCATGTTCAGAAATGAGAGAAATCCAAGTTTTATTTCTTTTTATAAACCATTCTGCCTACTATGGTTTTGCTTCAATAGCACTAAAGGGGTGAGAAAGGCTCCTTCTTCTTGCCATATATATCACTGCAGTAATTATAGCACAACATTTGATATGCTTTTTCTATGTGACATATGTTAAGCCATCTATTCCTTTATACATACATTATTCGGTAGTTGTTCGCTGATCATTTATTTTGTGCTATAGCCATGCAACTGGAGATCCGGTTGGTCCCCAGTGACATAGAACCCTGTAAGTGGGGTTTACAATAAATGAATCTTTGAGAAACATTGAGAGTGGTGCTTTAGAGTGGAGAGAAGGTAGACTACCCTGGGAGACTGCACTTCAAAGGAAGCCTGTCCAGGCCATGGGCAGAGAACCCAGAGTCAGTAGGATCTGTGTGAATACAGATGGGGAGCACATTGAGTCTTAAGTATGTAAATCCTTTGAGTTTTGCTATGTCAGGGAGCTTCCTCGGAGCAGGCTTAAGGTGTAAAATCAGTGAAAGCAGAATCTAGAGCATGGCAGACAGGGCCAGGAAGGCAGGAGAGAAAGAAAGGCACAGGAAAATCATTTGAGGCTCATAGAGTTCTTTCTTCATCAAGGGAAAGCTCTGGACAGGGTTTGAAAAGACAGACAGCAAGAATTGAGGGACAGTGTGTCAAAGATGCCAAAAACAAAGAAGGAAACAACATCCCAGTAGGAATGGATGACGGTTGGTATGGATATATATATTTTTCATACTCATGTAACAGTGTTCAGAAAACAGCATTTTATAAGCTGTTAAATTTTATTCAAATTTAGTTTCTGTGTAAGTGAAAACATGTAGTCCCACTTATTTTGATTAATGTAATGATTTTGAATTATTTATATTTTCCTGCAAAATGAGACAATCTAATTTTTCTTCATGACAGTATAACATTCATGTTATATAAGTGCCACTTTTCTCAACGCTTTGTTTTGAAACAATTGGTGTAAATTGTAAAAACAGAGTATGCCTATCTTGTATTCATGTAGTTCCTACAATCTTGCATGATCTTTGTACGACCTTAAGTAATACGGATTAAATACTGACCCAGATAACATGAATGCTACCCTCTTTTCAACTAACTTCTTTTTCGCCCAGAATCCAGACCAGTATCCAACCTTGCATTTAGTTGTAAAGTTTCCCAAGTCTTGTGAAGTCTATGACAGTTCTTGTCTTTCCTTGTCACTCATGTCACTCATGTACTTGACACATTGTAAGAGCATTGGCTGGTTTTTTTTTTTTTTTGTAGATTGTTTCTCCAGACCTGATGCTTTCTTGAGAGGTAGCTAAGGTCCTGTATCTTTGGCCAAAGCCATAGAAATGATGTGCAAGCCAAGAATGGTCCATCACAACAAAGGGCACTTTGCACTTCGGTGTATTGTTTCACAATTTGCTATTTATACTATAATTAAAAATTAATACTTTTCTTTTTAAGTTATCTAGGATATCTGGTATAATGCTAAATAAAGCAGAACTGTCTGAACCTGTGTTTTTTCTGATCGTAGAGGAAATGAAAATGAGCCTCATGTTTTAATGTTACACAGTGTCTGCTGCAGGCTTTGGGGAAATGGTCCTGAACAGGTTAAGAAGGCGCTTTTCATCCTTGCTGTCCTCCAGGCTGTAAGATGACCATAGGTTGGTAATGTGTCTTCCAAATGACTCCTTTGCACATAACCAAAGTAAGCTGTTTCCCAATTACGTACTAAGTCATAGTGGCCATTGCTGAGATCTGCTTGACAATATTTTATTTCCCTTCTGTGTTCACAAGTAAGATAGACTGAGATTTGCTTACCTTTTCCTTTCCTTGTTCATTATCAATACAATATAGATACATAAAAAATTAGATAAATGATCATTTTTTCTTTATTGGAACTTTATTTCTCATGTTCACAATTATTTTCGAATATGTACTTTTAGTCTCTTTTTTGATTATTATACTTTTCAAGAGAAGGTTTGCTGTCAATAGTAGTTTCCAAATACCTGTTTCTTTTTCTGGTATTTTAAACATTTAATTTTCTTATTTTTAATTTTTGCACTTCTTGTAAATAACATATACTTGGCTCCTCCACAGATATATCAAGATGAGTTTGTAGGATTTTATTTTTATTTATTTATTTGGTTTTTTTGAGACAGAGTTTCTCTGTAGCTTTGGAGCCTGTCCTGGAACTAGCTTTTGTAGACCAGGCTGGCCTCGAACTCACACAGATCTGCCTGTCTCTGTCTCTCGAATGCTGAGATTAAAGGTGTGCGCCACCACTGCCTGGCAAATTTTTATTTTTCAAAACAAAACACAACAAATCTGATCTGTCTTTTAGCAGTAGTCACAGTTTTATTTTTCATGAAACCAGCTGGGGTTCCCAAGAAAGTTGCTAAAGGTTTTTGTCTTTAAATATATCCACAATTCCAACTAATTCAACAATGTCATTCTTTCTTTACTACAGTCTAAAACCCACTATCAAAAATATAACTAGAGAATGAAATTTAATTTGCAGAACCTTGCAACCGAAGCATGTTGTTCAACCTGGAGCTTGGGTTTATTGTAGCTGACAGTCGGAACTCCCAAGCATGCTAGGGCAGGGGTTAGTCAGCTCAGGTCTGAGATGAATTTTTAAGAGTACAATTCTGTGATGAACTCTCCTCTTTCAGCTTTGTAATCAACGATGCTGCTTATGGCATCATATTATATTAATGTTGAACATTTAAGAAAAATGTTCATCTTTTAAAGTGAGCAGCTAAGGAGCTACAATCCAAGTGAAGGAGTATAGTGTCTTGCCTGTGAATATGTAGGTCCTCCCTGATCTCTGTCCACGCTCAGTGCATATGTCAAAACGGAAGTTGCCAATGGGCTTTTCTTAATACTCATTGTATTCTTCAGATGATGAATTCGGCACAGGTGTATAGTCGGCTGTTCTGTTCTTACCTGTAGCTTCATTCTTGTTAATGTCAGTGTTCTCATGTTGAGAACATCAACCACTGTATGTGTTGTGGTATGCAGGGTGTGTGTTTGCCTTTACCACATGGTCTGCTTCTGTGGTGGTTTTGCCCCTAAATTTTTATGATACACATACATTTTGATGTTCAAATACAGATTACCAGAGTTTTCCAGAGGAGATAAGGCCAGGATCACACTAACTTATTTTGTATTCAACATAATAACGCAGAGTGAGAATTGTGTGTATGTTAGGTAGTGGATCTGTGTCTCTGTGTCTCACACAGGAATAGAGAACTTCTAAGGGAGAGGGGAAGATGGTTTGCATGCCCCAATCATATCAGACAATGTAATGATTGGCATTTGGGAGCATAAAACTATTTTGAGGGGTTGTAGAGAAACAGAGAGCTGTGGCAGAAGTAAGAAAAGAGAGAGAAAATAGAATTTTGTTTTAAAGGGAGATATGTTTTAGGTAGACAGAACCAAAGGCACCAAACCATGTGAGGCCATCGTTCCTTTGAGGAGTGGTAGACAATGCAGAACGCAAAGTGAGCAGGGGATGATTACAAAACAGGAAAGGGGGCCCTAGAAGGGCTCACATGGTTCATTTCTAAACAAATTCTCCTGGCATCTCTACAAGGTTTAGAGTTGAGTTCAGGAGCTGAACGAAGTAGCAGTAGGAGGAACGTGAGAGAAACAGGAGAACGAAATGGGATCAGTGACGAGCCACCACATTGAAGAAGGAAGAAGAGACGCAACTCACGGGGAATAGTTCCCTGTGGCTGAGCAGATGGAAGGCAACTCACGAGTAGATGGAAAGCAAGGATGGGTTCATCATCTGTTTTATGGAAAAATTATTTCGGCTGTTGTAAGGAGGGGAAATGGCAATGAGTGTGGTTTTGAATATACCATGTTTGTAAAACGCACAGAGCTGTTTAGGTGGAGGTGCAGGGCCATATGGAGAAATGGGTTTGCCACTGTGATGGGACGAGACATGCGCATCAGCAGGTGTGGCTAGGACAGTGTGCTGGCAAAGGCAGGAAAGAGTAAGCGTGTCTAGAGGAGGATGTACATAGGAAAGAGCTTTGAAGGAAAGGTCCTGCCTCTTGCAGAAGAGTGATTAGTGAGATGCCAGGAGAATGCATGGGCAGTATTTGTTTAGAAACTAAGGGGCATGTATTCTCATGGGAAAACAGACAGTGAAATTCTGATGGGAATTTGTGTAATAAATAATCTTAACTTCCACATCATTCAGTCAGCGCAACCTAGACTCAGAGTGCACAAAGTTTTTTACCTGTGTCCCTGGGAACCTTCATTAACCTCTTCGTTCTAGTGTCTCTCACCACCTGGCTTCCTTTCTGTTGTGTCTCAACATGCTACTGAGTTCTTCCTGGGGTCATCTCAGAACAATACACACAGTCAAAACCTTGAGAAACAAAATACAACAAAACCAGAAACACCGCGAGTCAGAGAAAAATGTGAAGGCGAAATGGAGGTTTGCTTTCTTCTTCCTAAAAATCACAGCACAGCGGATTAGAGAAGAGCTGACATGTGGGAAAGAACTTAAAATTGACACGATGTAGAAATGATTGAGTCAAGAGTAAACAGGGAGGAGAGCCATAGAGACTGGAACTGGGGTATTGGGGACCTTTTGTTGTCTGAAACCACAAATGGGGAGTGTGGAACCGATGACCATGTACATGGTGTCATTGTGAACACTTTGTCATTTCTCACGGAGAAGGGATTTTTTTTGCTGAGTATTTGCCTCTTTCATATGCTCCTCCCTGTAACCCAGTCCTCCTACCCCTATGCAGTGTATGCTATGCCCTGAATAACAGTTCCCTTCTGTCGTTATCCGCCCTTACTGCAAAACTGGCAGCTGGCCGGAACTGGTCGCATTGACTTCTCTGACATTAAAGTTTGCTAATATTACTTTGAGTTTGCTTACCATCTGTGAAAAATAGATGACATACTGGAAATAAGTTTTGAATTAAACTCAGATCTGTTTTTTCAGCTTCTTTAAATTCTATGTGATAAAAATACATTTAGGGTAATAATAAGGAAAAGTGAAGAACAAAAATCCGTTTTAAAAAGTGGTCAGTTTGATAATGTTGCTCTGAAATTTGGCAGAATTCTTAATGGAGTCCTTCATCTTTTAAACCTGATGAAACAGAGCAAGACGTGGTGTTTTTTTTTTTTTTTCTTTGATTTACTTTCATCTTGCTCTTTGGCTTCTAACTTTGTGACCATGCATATATTAACTTAATTAAAGGTCTTGATATTCAATATATGAAGGAGTCTTACCCCAAGAAAGTCTTGAAATTTATCAGACTACAAGATCATACTGCCGACTCATTAGGAAGACTGAGAAGAGAGCCTGTAGTAAACACACCTCATTTGCTTAACACAGAAGCTGAAAGAAATCAAAGAGGAGCTACAATTTAGGATGTATGAACGGAGTGCAGCATACTATACTGCTTTCATAAAGGCCCATATTTTAGAGGTTAATCACGACACTTAATCAACAGACTTGGATGCTGGGCATTTAATCCTGTTGAGGAATTACTGGTAGTTATCTAGGTATTTTGGAAATGTTGTGAAGAAGACACCATTAGCGATCCACTCTAAATTATTGAGACTTATTTTCAGTGTATATGGGACTTACTTAAGTGCAAAGGAAAGATCAGAATTGTGTAGGGTTGGGCCAGTTAGAGGTGGATGAGTCACGGTCTTGGTACTTGCCGTTCTGTTATATTTGTTCCTGTGCATATGATAAAAACAAGAAAGTTAAAGTCCATGTGTCTGAAATTGCATCCATGTGAGGACAGAGCTTGGGTTGCATTCTCCACTAACAGTTTTTGTTAGAGAGGAAAACTGTATGCACCCATATATTTTACAGAAATAATGTTAAATAAGTTGGTAAGAAATTAAAACTTGCAGGGAGTGGTGGCGCGTGCTTTTAATCCCAGTACTTGGGACACAGAGGCAGGTGGATCTCTGTGAGTTCAAGACCAACCTAGTTTACAAAGCAAGTTCTACGATAGTCAGAGCAATTACGCAGAAGAACCCTGCATCAAAAAGCAAAACAACAGCAAAAAAAGGAAAGAAAGAAAAAAGAAATTGAAATCATTTCACTTTGAAATCATTTTAGAATACACTCCATTGCAAACCAGTTTGAACATTTGCTCCACAAAGAGGTTGCGAAAGAGGCACGCACCTGCATGTTTTCTTTACCCTTAGTGTGGCTTGTGTTTGTGTCCACACGTGTTTCTGCTGTTCTTATTGTCTCCGGTGAGGCGTCTTCTGTCATAAGCATCCTTCACTCATCTCGCTTGCTTAAATTGCAGCCATTAGTGTGCACGCGTTACGGTAAGGTGTGTGTGCTGCGGCTGGTGCCCTCAGTCCTGTTCTTAGTGTCAGAGCGGCACAGCGAGACATCTACGGGGAGACGGAGGAGCATGACAGCATCCTTATTGCAACCTTTGTGAGAGAAACGTCCTCAAGGCAAAGGGGAAAGCATCACAAGTCTGGATAAAACAAAACTAATCTTTAGAGTTCTATTATAGGAAATACGTGATGACTGCGTTTTAGGTGAAAGCATTGAGGCGTGGATGGTTTAAAAAGAAAAAGGAAAGGAAAGTTAAGTCCTGATGTCTCGACACCATGAAGTGGTGGAGAGCCGCGACGAATAAAGTCGGAAACTGGAGCAATATGTAAATGTTTACATATTAAATTATGAGAAATAAAACAGGACACGTCCGCTCTGATCATAAACATGTAAAATGCAACTGTTAGTTTCTCTGGAACTGAAAGGGGGCATTCAGACGTGAAACCAGCTGTTTCATTACCATTGATTTTAAGTTCCCTTCTGCTGATAGAATGATATTTATACAACCTCTTCAAAAGCACAGAAAAGACAAAACTGATCCTTCCCTGAAAAACTTCACATTGAAAATGTAGCTATAATCGGGAAATTAGTGCTATATTGAGTCTCGTAAGTGCAGTGGGCATGTTGCAGCTGCCTGTCTAGCGTCTGTCATGAGAGATAATGTAGCGCATGTCGTGGGTCCATCCTCCTTAAACTCAGAAGGTTTGTGGGGACGTCAGCTTTGCTCTTCTCTGTAGCATCATTGAGAATAAAGGTGTCCTCCCCTGCGCAGTACAGTGCCAATACCAGGTCTGCACTTCCGCAAACCTTGGAGGAACAGGAAGAAAACCCATGAGTCAAACCCTTGAGGGGACCTTCTAGCATCTATGTACCGTTGGCCCAAAAATGTGTTTTCGTCACACATTTTATTTCTATATAGTGTCAAATCCTTTTTCAATGACTTTCTTCGTCTCCTGTGTTCCAGCTTGTTAATAGAAATGCTTCCAAGCAGGACATGGAGAGTTACCTCTCCTTACTATCTCGTGGGCATGTTTGCATGGTGGCAGAAGGAAGAGAGCAATTGCAGAGAGGACAACAGTATATGGACTGCACCATTAACAGTTGGATGTTACCTTGTTTTGCTCCTTGCCCCTTCTTCTTTTTTTATCAGAGACATGAGACCTTGCTCTAGAGCTCCTAGGATACAGACTTGAAGAAACATCTTTTGGAATGTGAGGCTGGAAGCACGTGACAAGAGAATCTGTCCGCTTCCTGAGAGCCTTGTAGTACAGTCCAGGCTATGTTCTTAGTCTCGATCGTCCTGCCTTTGCCTCCCAAGTTCTAGAATTAGAGGCATGTGCTATCACACTTGGCTAGTAGGTGGGATATTCCATTAGACTTATTATTTTTCTTCTAATAGAGTATTTCTTTACCCTTTTCATTATAAATAAGATAGAATTAAGTTCCATAAAAACTTCTTGAAGAAGGAGATAGTAGATGCAAACACTGATAAGAAGGGAGGGGACAGTCATTTTTTCTCTATAGCAACAAGCCAGAGGGGGGGGCATCCTTCATACCATCACTAGGATGTTGTCCTTAGAAAGGAAATTCTTTGTTTATGTAACATACTTTCCCAAGATAATTAAAACGTTTAGCAAGCACCAGCACACTAAACACACGGAAGTCTAATAAAAGGTAATCTGTTTAACATCATTGCATCTGGTTCAAGCTCCCAACTATGGCAATAGACTTTGAGCCCCAAGGAGCTTATGTATACTTTTTAATCTACTCACATAGATAGAGTATTAAATCAAGACAAAATTCATATTTTCATTTACTGTATGAAAATGATCAAAAGTCATTTAATAAAAACGATTCAACTCTTTAAGATTGTTATACAGAATATACATTTTTACTAGTGGGCTTAGTTTTCATATCCAAAACTCTAGGCTCGTTAGGTAAGTGAAATAGAGAATGGGGGAGGCTTTTTTTCTGAGTGATACTCATTTTTTTCTCAGCTTTTTTCTGGGTCGTCACAGTGGAGATTCTGATTAGGCGGTCGAGATGGTATTAATGCATTTGTTTCTAGCTTTGCTTCGCAAGCAGTTCTCTTTGGAGAGGATGATGAATTGTGCTAGATCACACTAAAGAAAAGCTGTGAGCTGTGAGGGGTAGCTGCCGGGACCACAGGCACTCTGGCTGCTCCTCTAATTAAACTTGGAGGGAAAGAAAAGGGTACTCCCCTCACCCCTTTCAAGGGAAGTATTGAGGTTACAAATGTGTTTAACCTTGGGATTTGTCAACAGTTAGGAACAGACCTCTGTGCGGTTTTTAGCTCAGTACCCAAGTGACTTTTCCATTATTAGTGAAAGTCAGAAACAGCTTTTCTTGGCAAATGGAGAATTTGTTCTCCAAGGAGTTCGCTGTTGTTTTCAAACAATGGGCACATGTATAATGCAATTAAGGTAGAGCAAAGGAGGGTGTAAGCTTATGATAATTTTACTGTGGTGTATTAGATTGTTTTAAAAGGTTATTTTATTCTGCTACACTTACATTTTCTCCCTTCTGTGTTTTTAAATTACAAAAGTGGCACCTGCTTGCTGAAAGCATTTGACGACTTCCAATTTTAATGCTGTCATCTAGTTTGGGAAAGAAGAACTAAACAATTCAAGAATATGCAAAATGAAAATGAGGTCCCCTTTCCCTGACTCACCTAGAGGTCCTCACTGTGACCGGATAATATGATTTTTGTCATAAGCTGATGTCTGTCCAAATCTGGCACTGTGATTTTAAGTCATTTAATTTAGGAGAAATGATCTGGAGGAAATCTAATTGGGAAAACAAAGCATTCTCCTCACAGTCAGAAAATGTCCAACGTCATTTATTTTTTTTCTTATTAGAAAAATGTTAATATAAACGGCCGTGATTCCCATCCCAGTTTTAAAGCCTATGTAGATGGGAGAGCTTCAAGGCTCACCCTGTGATTGGGTGTCTATGAAGCTGTGCTTGGCTGTGCTGTTATATGTCTTTCGGTTTACTCCATTTGATCTCACGGGACTGTTACTCTGGAGGGATGCATTCCCTTTTGAAGGTGAGGGATGAAAGAGGACGTTTGCTCAGTGAACATTATTAGCTTTCATTGCAGGGCACCTAGCTTCAGAGCATGTGTGTGATGCAGGGAAGCTCACTACCTCCATGAAAGCTCACGGTGTCTGGCATGAAGGGGGCTTCGTGTGCTCTTCATTTCATGCTTAGAAAGTTTCTGCTTCCTATGAAAACCCTTAGGAAGATACTGCTGGGACAGGGGCATTGTTTTCTCTGTAATAGTGAAGTTGGCACCCGTGAAATGAAACACAGCTAGCAGTTTTATTGCTAGCTTTTTTAAATGAGCCTTTAATGTTCATCAAATAGAAAAGCTGAAACTGCATTCCTTTAAATCTTTGTATCACTATTTCTCCTGGAAAATATTAGAATGCATGCTCTTTCTACTATTAGAATTGCTGTAGATGATTTAAATGGAGGGAGAAATGTCAGTGGTGAACATGTACACACTTGCAAATTTGAACCTTTGGGCTCCTTATGTGTTATCATTCAGTGAGGACGCTCTATGACTTACAGTTCCCCACAAGTTGGTAGAACATTAGATATACTCATCGAAATGCATGCCCTGACTTGGCAACACTGCGCACTGTGCAGTGTGCTCTATTTTCTCTCCCCAGAACTGAGAAAAATAAGAAGGTACTATCACATACTGGTAGACCAGGAAAAGATCAGCATCTGAAGCTCTGCTTCTGCTGAATGCATAGCACGTCCTCACTATCACTATTAAAATAATTCCAAGTAGAACCATTACATGGCCATCTGTATTCAATGGAAATGGTAGTGAATGTAGCTCAGCCTCTAAATGTCTTGAAAAAAGCTAAAGGTGGATAACAGTGGGGATCAGTAATGGAATCACATAGGGAGAGATTTTTCTATACCATTTGGAGTTGCTAAGATGTACCAGAAATTTTGAGTTTCAGGGTGGAAGTTGTGTTCATTCTGTTTGCTAAGGAAATCTAAAACAAGTCTTCAGTAACTTAGGGTTAGAACAGATCCCCACACTTTGCGAGTTATCAATTTTCCTAAAATACTCCATTCAAAGCAGTTCATTACCTATCACGCCATCCTTGGTAAAAATAAAAACCTGCTTTCTAGGTCAATCTTCATTAAGCTATTAATATCTGTTCACACTGTAGGACGCTTTCTTTCCTTTATCGGCAGCTGCAGGTTGCAGAAGTATGTGAATTCCCTTGTTTGAAGCACTGGTGCTTGAATTCCAGTGTTAGCAGACTTTGTCCCAGCGCATGTTGACACAGGGAATTCTGCACATATCTGTGTCCACTGAGCTATGCTTAGATTTTTTTATATTTATTTATTTATTTATTTATTTATTTATTTATTTATTTATTTATTTATTTATTTTGTCACAATATTCTGTCTGTATGCCTGAAGGCCAGAAGAGGGCGCCAGACCTCCCTACAGATGTTCGTGAGCCACCATGTGGTTGCTGGGAATTGAACTTTGGAAGAACAGGCAATGCTCTTAACCACTGAGCCATCTCTCCAGCCCCATGCTTAGATTTTTAATTTGGGTATGGGGTTGGACTTATCTGTTTTCTATGATGTTTTTTTTTTTTTTCAATTGCAGGAGCATTAAAGATGTCTCACAGGGACACTCAGAACTGTTCTTATTATTATTTTAAGAAAGCAGAAACCTCTTGAGCGTTGATAGGCCATGATGTGATTTATAAAGCTTAAGGCAGCATCTGAACTTTTGATTCATTCTATTAATTGATAAACTATATAGTTCTTTCAAAAATGACATGTAAGCCATGGGATTTTACTCAGCTGTCGAGAAAAATGAATTGTGAGAAAAAACAGAGGAAAGCGAACAGAATTGGAAAGGGTTCTATTGGGTGAGGTGATCCCATCTCAGAAAGACTGAAATCAGATAGTCTTCTTATGGAACCCCGATTTTCATGTTCATATGCTTATAAGTAAGGGGTTATGAGAGAGTGTCCAACTGTGAAATGAGATGTGAGGCTGAGAGAGGGGAGCAAGGATATTGAGAAAGTGATGGTCAAATGTGATTTGGAAGTAGAAGGAAGGCTGCTAGAGTAGGGTAAGGAGAGAAAGGAAGGAGAGAAAAACTAAGAACAAAGTTTGTTTGAAAAATGTTGTAGTGAAATTCAATTCTTTGTAAGTTAGTAAAAACTTCATAAATAAATAAATATTTACATAAAATGTAGCAATACACACTTCATTAGCAGGCAGATATGCTTTTTAAGTGATACAATTATTTATACTTAATTTTTCATGATTTATAAATAGTGTGTATGGATTTGTTGTAGGAAAGCCGCTTGTTTGTTTCCCAGCCACCCAGACTCCCAAAAGAATCACACAGAAACTATTTCATTTAAATCACTGCTTGACCAATCACTTAAGCATATTACTAGCTAGCTCTTATGTCTAGAATTAACCCATCTCTATTCATCTGTGTATCGCCATGCAGTTACGACTTACTGGCAAGATTCTGACTAATCTTTTCCTGTTGGTGGCTACATGGCGTCTCTTCTAACTCTGTCTTCTTTCACCCAGTATTCAGTTTAGTTTTCCCTGTCTACCTCTATTCTGCCCTGTGCAGGTCTAAGACAGTTTATTAAACAATGGTATCCATGGCATACAGAGGGGAATTCCACATCACCTCTCTTTTTCTTTTTAAATAAAAAAGAAGATTTTAACTTTAGCATAGTAAAATTACATTTAACAAAACAGGTATCAAGCAAGGATCACAGTTATAACATTTATATGTACTTTATCTTTTATCATAATTAGGGAAAACTATAATTATAATTATATATTCTTCAACGCTATCAAAGACTCCAGAGGGACATAATATTACCTAAGTAAACAGAAAATGCATTGTAAACAACTTTCAAAACTCTAGAATTGACAGAGACATCTTTCTGCTTGGACAGTCACCCAAAGTTCTTCTGTATCATTGGAGCATCCATCTTCAGCCCACAGGCCCATAGTATCTAGCAGGCTTTTCCATGAAGCAGGGAATTTCGAAGACAGGTCTGTATATATTGACAATTTGTTAGTCACTTTTTCTGTGTCCTGCAAAAATATCTAGCAGACTATTTCATGAAGAAGTAACCTTGAAGGATCATCTCACCTTTTCTAGGCAGCTTTAACAGTCATCTCTCCATGGGTACTTCATGTCCAGCTCACATAGCATAATATCAAGCATTCCAGGCAAGAGCAGTCTCTTGCCCAAATTGCCAACAAACTCCATAAGGAGCCTCTTGAAGTAGATTGGTGCTGCCAGAAACAGATGTGTCTCATTGTCATGAAAACTCCTAACTTCTTAAAACAATTTGAATGCCATATTCTAAAGGTCTCTTGAAGATTTGAAGAATACCTATCTAACTGAAATATATCTCTGTACATCTAGAAAACCTAACTAACATGACTACAAGCTTGACTACTATAAATGACTATTTATTAACCTCTATTTCTTAATTATTCATAATAATTTTAAATGAGCTTCACAAACACAATACTTTAATCAAGAGCAAATATATATATGTATATTATAAGATTGACCTAAAATTTATATCAGTAGACCAAGATCCATACCAATGCAGATTTCTATAGCATATCCCCCTTTGAATATAAACAAAAATTCATAAACAATCATTTAGGGAATTTGGACATAGTTCTCTCCAAACTGCTTCCTGCTTTTTGTTGGATGAAATAATTTTTGGGGGTGTTCCAGGCGACCTTTGGGGGGGATCTTGTTTCATTAAACCACATTAATCTGGAAGAAATCCACAGGTTCTCATCTTCTGTGTAAACAATAGCAGAACCTCTTTTCCAGAGCATCATATCCTTAGTCTCAAATTTTGAAATCAAAAAACCTTTAAAACATGTATGTTGGTTTTAGCTTAGCAGTCCCCAGAATCAAATGTCTGTCGGCAAGGTTCCAGCTGGCAGCTCATGTCTTTCCTCTGGCAGCTCCATGGCATCTCTTCAACTCCACCTTCTTTCTCCTAGCATTCAGTTTAGTTTTCCTCACAATCCTCTGTTCGTCCCTGCTCAGGCCTAAGACAGTTTATTAACCAATGGTATTCACAACATACAGAGGGGAATCCCACCATAAGGATTCTCTATACTTTCTTTTGTAAGCAAAACTCACACAAACAATTTCAAACCACTGCCAAAAGCCCGGCTCACTGTTCACCAGTGACCAAAGATCACCTGTGCAGTGGTGTACGTTTGTCTGTGTATCCTTTGAAAGACAGGTTGTGTGCACTTTGACATTTCACATTGCTTCTGCAAGTGGAGGCAACGAAACAACATCTATGGATATTCTTTGGGATTCACAACTCAAAGTGTTTCATCAAAATGTATGAGCTTTAACATTCCTTTGATATAATAAAAAGCTGTATTATAATGTAGATGCTTTTATCTTTGTATATTTGGTGTTGAAGAACAAAATCTTCATCTTCTTGGGTTACTAATTCCAACTACGTTGTGAACTGAAACTTCACTAAGGCTTCTCCAAGTACATTTGAGATTGCACATCCTGTTTCCTGCTGGAATTCACCGTTCCATTGTCTTAGAAGTACATTTATATATTACTTATTCATGCAGTACTTGTTTTGGAGTCTGCTATTGCATCGAGCCTGGGGCGCCAGTGGTACACAAAGGTAATATCTCATGGATCTTAAGGTTTAGTTGGTCAGGGGCAAAAGTGCTCATTAGACAATGGCCAGAAAGCATTGTCGTCCCTGAACTGAGCCCAAGAGACTCCTGCCTGTGTACAGAGAAAGAACCAAGTGCCCGGAGGGTGATGGGACAGGGGCTTCAGGAAAGGACACCAAACGCATGATCATTGGTGACACATCAACCTTTGTAATCAGAGGACTCTAAAGACACCGAGCAAGGCTCCAAGGCAGGAGGCGGCAAAACAAACTGCTAAAGAAAGGCCAGGAGACCAAGTCTGTAGCACAGAATTAACCTTGGGCCAAACTAACAGCAGCTTGCCCTGTGGGGCAAATCTGATTATGTCTGAGATGCTGTAGAAGCTGGCGAAGAATTTAAGCAGAGGTAGCAGTAGGGAAAGTCGTGTGTATGTGTGTCTGTCCCGTGGTGACTGGATTTTCATTAGCACACATTAAGAAAAATATGAAAAAATTCCTTTAATTTTAGAAAGCTCTGATCTTGCTTATTAACACCTGTTATGCATAGAGACAGATGATAGTTTATAATTCTTTTGCAGGCAATTCTCTTTAATAACGAAGGCATCTTCTAGTGCTAAACAAGGAAACACTAACAGAACCATTTCCTATCGGGAAGAGAGTCCCCAGGCAATTTAGCATCCACAACTAACAATTTCCATACAATGTATTCTTAGCTGCTCTACCAAAACAGGGGCAATAGTAAGCATACTTATGTTTACTCTTTGAACATAAATAGATTTTCAAATTCCCTGATAATGGAGCTGAGAATGCTGAAGACCAACAATGCGGGGAGGGAGCTGTCAAAGAGAAGTTTCGGTGTGTATGAATAATAAAGAACTTCACCTTAAAAATGGCTTCATTATCTGTTTACTCCGGCTGTCTTCATTCATCCCAAAGCTGCTACAGTGTCTTCATGCTGCGTCTCCCCTTTGCCTCCTTCCCATGTAGGATGCTGTCTTTTATGCCAGAGACTCCTGGGAGTTCATTCCATTTGTGTGTGTGATAATGCCCTCTGGCGTGGCCCTTGAGTTACCCTTTAAATAGTCCTGTGATTAGGAAGGTGGTTTGGGCTGCTGTGCTATTTACCTTTTCTTCCCTCTCTGGTAGAGAAAGGATGTGGGCTTGCTTGCTCGTTATTTGGGAGACTGTGCTTTTCTGCTCAAGGAAGGCTGTCTGTAGGGTGACCAAAGACACAGATGGGACCAACTACCTTGAAAATGGTGTAGATGCTGCTGAAAATATGCTGCCTACTGTCTGATTTCTACGGATGCTCCTGCCTGAAAACTCTTTTGCCTTCTCAGCACCACAGCGGCGTCTCAAGGCTGCAGTACCCAAGTGCTGTGTTTACTCTCTGAATTGGAGGCCAATTGGAAAATTACGTCTTCTGTTTTTGATCCCTTGACTTTCTGAGATCCCCATTCTCTGTTTCCCTCCTTTCCTCTATTCTATAACAAAGAGGTATGTCACAGACTCCCACTGTAAATCATCTCTTCTGAATCTGTCTGTGAATTGTAGAAGTTCGGGGAAGAAAGGTTGTGATAAAATCTGAATGACTTGTATGTGAAGATCCTTGGGAAGGGAGCACCCTTGTTTTTTGTTGTACTGAGTTGCCAACAGGGAGCCAGCTGGAAGCCATTGTAAGCTTGGGGAGGATGGGAAGGGTCAGGAATTTTTTCTTGAGAAAGCTTGGTATTTACTGTCTTGGCCCCTCTTGAATAAGACTGCCAGGTGTTATTAAATTCACTAGTAATTCTCCATCCACAGTCTTACTTTGAGGGAAAGGTAAATGAGCACACTTTGAGCTTTGGGTCTCTTTGTCTGTCTTGAACTTAGTAGAGACTCAAGGCTGTCGACATTGGTGGGTTGTATAGACCAGGAGTTGAGCTTCCATTCAAATCCTGCATGAGTGGATCAGCTTCAGAACTCTGGCTGAACAGCTTTGGGAAATGCTCAGATAGGAAGAATATCAGACAGTCCACTATCTTTGAATTTTACATGTGCCTCTGTTTACAGGCCTCTGAAATCCGCAGGAAGGTGCAGGGTGCACAGCATGAGTAACAGACAGACTTAACATGGGTGCGTTCACAATCATCCCTCTTCTTTTTATTCCTTTCACTTAGAAGGGCTATTTATGTGATTTTTGAGGAGTTTGTTAAAATTAGATATTTTAAGTTCCTTTTGACATTTTACATGATTGTAGGACATGGGGACATAAGTTCAGGAAAGCTGGAAGGCTCTCACAGTTGAAGAGATGCCATATTTGGGAGTCTTTGGCAAAGTTGAATGTAAACTGTATGTTTTGTGCTTAAGAAATCTTTATAACAAAATTATGAATATCCACCATTTGCACATGACTTGTGTTTACAGGATAAATTAAGAAAAGTCTTTGAACAATATGGAGTTTTAGGTTGAAGAAAAAAAATGAGAGCTAAAATTGGATCAAAAGTCATCGTGGGTCTCAGACTGAGTCTCAGGCTCTTGGGGTCACTCCTGAAGCTGAAGAGAATGTTCTAGGATTCCAAAATGATCCCGGTTGTGTTCTGTTTCGATGCCCACTGGGAGGGGCTTCCAAAATAGACAAGATTTCACTGTTGGATTTGTCTTTAAATATGCAGTTCTAAGTACAACTAGGAAATGGGTGATATTTGTGTAGCTCTTGAAAGTGGATCATAATTCATAGCATCACTCAGAGAAAGGTCATTTCCTGGTAAGTAACAGATCTTCATTTTCCAGGAGGTCAGAGAAAGGGCCTCACACCTGTTAAAAATAAATTACAGAACCACACAGACCAGGGCATATAAAACTACGGAGTACTTCCTTCACTGCATGTGAATATAAAAAGTGTTTTCTGCCTGCGGTGGCTATGTGGAAATCCTGTACCCAAACTATGGGTACAGTGGGGGGCAGATCACTTGTCTATAATATGCACTGTCCTGGGTTTAATACCCTGCATCTGCTCAAAAGCAAAAACGAAGAACCTTCAAATACTGTGATCACTCCTTTCTAAAGGTGACATTATTGCAAGTCATTCATAGAACATAGCCTTTATGCACATCTGCATGTGTGTTTGTTTATGTGTGTGGGTGAAAGTGCATGTTTGTGACTGGAGACCAAGACTGACATCGGGTGTCCTTCCTCTATTACTGTCCTTCTTACTTAATTGATCTTATTGGGTCTCTCGCCGAAGCTGTACCTCATCAGTTCGCCAAGATTAGTTAGTCAGAAAACATCTAAGACCCATTCATCTCTCTCTCTCCAAGGGCTAGAACTGCAGGAATACACCGTATGCCTGGTTTAATGGGCGTTGTAAACTTGGGTCCTCATGCTTATATAGCAAGAACTTTACTGACTAAGCCATTTCCCTTAGTTCTAGCATCTCCTCTTAAAAACAACTGTACCATTTCCACATAAGCCATAGTGTGTAACAATTCTGCATGAAGTCTGTGCATGTAGGGTCTAGCATTATTTCAGGGTATCATCTTCCAATAAGTGTGTGCAAAGTCCAGTTTGTGTCACGGGAGATTCCAATTGACCAAAAAGAAAGCGCAAGAGAAAATGAAGGGATTTGATCTAAGAGGGAGAAGTAAGGGTAAGAGGAATATCCTGCTTGTATTGTGAGAAGAGGGAGAGCCCCACTGTGGGCATTCCAGGTGAAGAGTAAGAGACATGGTACAGCAAGATGGTGGGAAGAGTAGGAAGAAATTGCTGGGATTTGTGCTCGTGACATGAAACTTCTTACCAAAGAAATGAAGAGATCTGTCAATAGTCTAATTCAGAGTTAAGGATCTCGAGGAGAGGTAGAAGTGGATGCACGCTCTACCAAAGTGTATTTGTAATCCCTAAATACTCTAGCGTGTGTGAATGGTGCATGCAGACAGATCCACAGCTCTGTTTTCATTTACGAGGAGCGGAGCATAAATAAGCCTTTGCTATGGCAAGTCTAGGGCACAAAGGGGGCATGCCATGGATGGACCTGTCTGTGTGCGTTAAGGATGCATAGTTGAGTGTTGGTTCTGCAGCCAGACTGCATTTTCCAGTCCCTACCACTTAGCTCTGTTGCTTTGGAACAATTCTTTATTATTTCAATTTCCTCTTAGCTGAACTGGGAATCAAAATAATGACACTCACTTCACAGAGTTCTTTTTAAGGTTAAATATTTGTAGACTGTCTTGGTAGAGGGCAAGTAGTCTCTAAGTATTGATAATGGAAATAATCAGTCAGATAGACCCAATTCAGACTGTCACAGGGAACAGAGATGATGAAAGGTTAGTTTTAGGTGGAGTCCATTCTAAGCCAAAGAGTATTAAAGGTTTCGCAGGGCTTGGATTTGTCCCGTTAGTTGGAGAATCATATTCACATCCATGGCACATGTAGCAAAGGAGACATTTAAAACGATCCAAGGTTACACATCACTCCCTCTCTATCTTCCATATAATTAGGTGTCTGAGTTTTATTATGTGCTGTACTTTGTAAGAGGGTAGGTACCTTGTTAGTGAAGGACAATGTCTCCTTAGTTTTGCTCAGAAAGTTTCTGAAAACTCGTTACCATGCTAGAACATTGGTGACAATCTCTAGGGTTTTCAGTTACTGCTGTCATTCAGCTTTTCTTTCTGGATGCGAACATCTCAAGACTTCCATTTATTCTAGATAAATTAAGGCCAAACAAACATATTGAGATGCATATGTTGTGGGAATAATTTACTTCCATTTTGTTTCTTTACAGGAATGATGTTTTGTTGGGTTTTGAGATTATATGAATGACTGGACAGGTTACTTTATCAATGAATATTAGTATATAAGAAGTGTTAGTCATTATAATTGTGGCTCATACATAGGGGAACCTCTGGTACCAGCATAGGCCCTGGAGCATGTGTCCATCAGAGGTGAGGAGCTTTGATATCTAGATTTGTTCTTTGGCTGCTCTTAATCAGGAAAGTAGTCCTTAAATAGCACATCTTAACTTGCTAATCTCTGGTTTATTGAGTGACAATGTTGACATATATGTTTAAACCATTATAAGCCAGGCAGAGGTTAATGTCTAGAAGAGCATTCTCTACCCTCAGACAGTAGCTCCAGATTTACATCCATACCCATTCTCCGTTCTCACACAATCTTAGAGTGAGCTCTGATACAAGATGATGGTTCAGGGGCTGGAGAGATGGCTCAGCGGTTAAGAGCATTGCCTGCTCTTCCAAAGGTCCTGAGTTCAATTCCCAGCAACCACATGGTGGCTCACAACCATCTGTAATGAGGTCTGGTGCCCTCTTCTGGCCTTTAGGCATACACACAAACAGAATATTGTATACATAATAAATAAATAAATAAATAAATAAATAAATAAATAAATAAATAAATAAAGATGATGGTTCATTGACTCCTTACGTGACAATGGCATTATTAAGTGGATGGACAGGAATCTGAATTATCATTTAGTAATTATAATACATGTAAAATTATGTTATTATAAGTCACACATATATCATGTAGTACACTGTTAACTTGAGCAATATATGCTATCTATGGCTCATACGACTGCGAACACACTTGTTCATGTCTTAAAGTAGCATATGCATTACACATACATTCAAACAATTTGAGGCATTCGTACGTTATCTTTTTCTAAGTTACTTAGAGGTAGTCAGTCAATGAATGTTAGTTTATAAGAAGTGTTAGTCGTTAGAATTGTGGCTCATACATAGGGGAACCTCTGTTACCACCAAAGGCCCTGGTATTTTTAAGATCTTTATGCCTTTGTTATCTACAATAATTCTTAATACAAAATAAGAGTACAGTGTACCCTTGATAAATGCAAGGCCCTTGTGTTCAAGGGTGGTGGATACAGGCATGAGCTAAAGTCACGTATTTTGGTCTCTGACTTCAGATGTGCTATAGCACTGAGATTTAGACTTTGATAAGTGATTTTTATAAAGTCTTGGTTTTATCACTGCAAACTAAAATTAATAATTCATGCCTAAATTATGTGTAACCTTGCTCAAAAGGCGGAATTGGGATTTGAAATCCACAAATGCTACCCAAATACAAGATTAATAGTTTTATAAAAAGCATAAAATAAGATTTGAACACATACAAGTAAGAATGAGGTATCCATTAGGGTATAATGGTTGAAAATTTTTATCTCCCAAATTTATATCTGCCTAGAATTCATTATGTAAACTTTAGAAACAAAGATTTTGTGGATGCTGTTAGTTAAGATGCAACATTACTAGATTTCTTTGGGCTTTAAACGTCATGGCTGGTATCTTGACAAGAACAGAAAGGGACATATTGGGAGGCACAGAATATAGCTTAAGAAAATGGTCTTGGAGGTTTCTGTGGTGTGACGATCTGCCATAGAAAATGAAGAATTAAGAAGAAGAAGCAAGTCAGACTTTGCCCCTAGATTCTAGAAGGGCGAATGAGGCTTTTCTGTGTCTTTCAGCTAAGACTTCTATCCTCCAGCATTGTGAGCAAGTGCAGTAGTGTTATTGCATCTTTTTGTTTGTAGCCCTGTGTACATTAGCTCTGGGAATCATCACACCATGCCTTCTTTTGTCTCTTGTGAAAATAGACAAGCTGAGGTGGAATGATGTCTGGTGTCCTGACCTCACGACTCCATGCTCGGCTTTCTGTAGAGAAACAGCTATCTTGAAGTTTAAGGGCACCAACAGCTTTGGGGCTGACATAGATAGGATGTCTTTCCACCATCGTCCACACTCCACTTCCCATCTGCAAACTTGAGTAAAATAGGCTGCTTGTAGCTTACTCATTGCTATGAAAATTAAGTGAGTTAATATGCATAGCTTGAGTATGTTTGCACAAATAGCTTAAGATGATGCCTTCCAGCAGTCTGTGAGAATTACTATAAACTGAGTCACTTGGGACTCCTGTCTGATTCAAGACAGTTCAGTTATACGAGACTAGGGAAAGGTTCTGTTTTCCATTTTGATTCAGGACTCTTGATCATTTCTGTAAGAGCATAGCAATTTGCACCTGTCATGAGGATGGTAGCCAGGCTATTGAGGGAAGCTTTCTTGGTTTACTGATATTTTCATAGTACATCATCACCATCCCTTCCTCCTCCTTCCTCTGCTCTTTTCCCTTCACCTTTTCATCTTTTTCTTCCTCTTCCTTTCCCTTAATTGCCACTTGCTAGTTTTTAGAAAGAATACAAAAAAAAAAAAAAAAGGAAAGTTAGGAGAAACTTGAAAAAAAAAAACTGTGATCCTTGGCTTATAACTCTGTGTGCTTCAAAATAAAGGCAAGCTTTTAGCTCTCTGTCATCATGGGAAGACTCCATCCTGGGTCTTTGAAAGGAAAGGACAGTAAGTCACACTCTCTTGCTGGTCTGTCACTGGCCCTGTGATCATGGGCTGGGCTCTCCTGCTGCACATCACTGAATGGTTCTCCATTGGGATTAAAATGGCAAACAACATCTGAAATGTATTTATGAAAATGGTGTTACAAGAGAAGCTCTGGCCAGGGGTGAAACCCAGGAGTTTCAGTACTTAAAGAAATCTGAAAATGCCCCAGTCCATAGATATCTACCCTGAGATGTCTCAGGGGTCATTTTTTTTTTATAGTTTCTTAGGCTACCTTAAAACAGAGGAGATTAAAATTGTGAAAATTTACATTTAGGTTTTCATAATCTCCCCTCAGTTACTTTAGGTTTCCAGAACAGCATTGACACCGAACCAGGTCATAGCAAAATCATTTGCCAGACTCTTGCTCAGTACATCTCAGCCGAAAAAGATATTTATTCTAATTTTGCTTCAGATAGTACTGTGTGTTATACGGAAACTAGTAAAGAAAGCATGTTTTCAGAACATACTACACCTCCACTGACAACTCATCTGGAATATCAGTTTCAGTTTTCTTCAGCGAGAATAACTTCCTGAGACTTCTGCTGTTGCCCTGCTCCATAATGGGAGTTTGTTTTCATTACCCGGCTCTGTCCTGTCTTCACTCCTGAGTTTTATCTTTTCTTGAATTTAGAAATCTTGGGTAACATGGTTCCTTCCTTCCAACTCTTTAAAGGAAATCTGTCTCCTCCATGCCCCCATGTCAATGAACATTTGCATGCTAGTTATTCATCTATAGGAACTATCTCACTTATTCCCATTAACTTTCCAGATTTTTCTCTTAGTCTTTGGTGTTTTCTACATACACCATGATAACTTAACACATGATTTTAAAGAGTTTATTCTGCTCAAGCTTGCCAAGATTCTTTGTGAAAACTGCTGTTGTTCAATGATTTGACAAAATTGTGGCCATTTCTTCAAGTGTCCTCTGACACTCTGTCTCTAGTCTGTTATTGACATTGCAGTTTTACACAGAAGATTTTATGTGTCTTAATCTAAATTTCTAAAACTAATTTTATTCAGTACTGTAATGTTGAAACCAGTTACAAGTAGATTTGTACTCTCCACTTTATCGGTCTCTGAGATAATTCCAGACCTTCTCTGTATTCTATGCCTCTTTTTGGTAATGAGTACTGTTCAACTAGACAACAAATATATGTGTGTAATCTTTATGTAAGCATGCTGTGACCATAGTATTAGAGTAGTTAAATTACCATTGTACTCATGAGTGACATACATGCCCCCATTTATACACTAGCTATTCTAAATCAAACAGCTTGGTCCAGTTCCCATGATTGGTAAACATTGCACCCTTCCTGGAGTGCCTGGCAGTACCTCTGTTAAATGGAATTCCAGCTCAGCCCTGGCATCATGCTGTTTTCCTACCCGTGTTCTATGTTAGGATATGGTAGCATTTCAATGGCAGAGATTATAATACAGTGCTTCTAAAGTGTCTCACCCAATAAGATTCCAAACCCTAGGTTTCCTTCAAACGTTTGTATTGTCTCACAGTTCCATTAGAACAAGTTGTAAGACCTCTATGTCCCAAGTAAGGCCAGCAAGTTGGCAAGCTCTCTGGAAGTCTGCCATCTGGAGGAACACCCATGAGCAGTCCTGCCTGAAGCCTTGGTACAGGCCCAGCACTGACCTCTTGGTCTTTCTTTTCCATTTTCTCCTTTCACTTTTTCCTTTCAGAAAACAGAAGAATGTCTTTGTTATTGATTGTGAGGTCTATAAACTTTTGAAATTTGGCAATTGAGCATTAAACTTGTTTTAATGTGCACATTTGCTTTTGTTGAATGAAGTCCAGGTCTCTTATTTCCCAGGGCACAAAATCTTGGTTAAATTCCATGGGAAAGGCTTGTGTTCTGAGTGTATAAACATCTAGCCAAATCCTTGTAGGATTCAGAAAGTGCATGCATTCTTAACAGTGACTCAATTCAGATGCATGCATGTAGATCAAACCTATTCTTCAGGAAGGTATGTTGTGCAAATAGATTTTAAATGGATTGGCGATTCCCATCTTGCTGCAATGAACTCTCCTTCCATCATGAAGTATGCTTTTCCTCTAGTTGGGGACTCAGGATGACCCTTGAAGTCCTTGCTTTAGGGAAAGTAGTTGTGTTCTAGAAAACACAAGGATGGCTTCAGTAAATGAATTACAGTGAGAATCAGCACATGGGAAGCTAATGGATTTTTTAAAAAGTAGATCATTGCTTACAGTTTCAGATTGTTTTCATTTTGAGCTATTTTGGTTAGAAGCAAACACCAAAATTTAAACAAAACAGTCTGCTTTATGTACAATAAACTTGTAACTTAATTTGCACATTTGTTGGATGCTTGCTTTGGAAGTCATTGTGGTGAAATGGAAATCGCTACATAGGCTTTTGAGCCACCTAGGTGTGGATCTAACCCTTTCTGATCAGCATGGTGCCATTTGGTAAATGGCATCACTCCTCTGAGCCACAGTGTCATTTTCTATGAGTTAGAAAGGCTAGGAGCTATGTTCAACTTAGCAAATGCAGTCTGCTCCCTGTGTCTTCAACAAACACTTTGATCTTGAGACAAGATCTGACCAAGAAAAGGAAGTGTTTTGTTTGTGTTCATGACTTCTACGCTGTGATTTTCTTGCTGCTGTTGAGATCAAGAGTCTATTTTGAAATGCTTGTGCTGTGAAACTTACATCTTGCCCTTCATACTGACACCATAAATGTGTTATTTCATGAATTTAATAGTAACAGACACCTTGATACCTGTGACACAGTCTGGTTATGTGTTCCTAATGTACATATTTATAAGTAAATGTTTTACTACTGTACAATTAAATTATTCTTCAAATTCTAAACAAGACTTACACATTTTTGAGATTAGGAAATATACCACCTTAGATTACTGCCCAGCCTTGCCATGGTAGACCATCTTCTGATTTTCATGTATTGGGTTTGTTCTGTCTGGGTTTGAACTTTATATACTGGAAATCATAAGTGATAGACTCTTTTCTAGGGGAGGTCTGGCTTCTGCTTTATATCTTGTTATTGTCCCCAAGAGGCTTTGAGAAAAGTATGCATATACTATGGACAGGGAATTTTTTTTGAGGGAGGGTCTTGTTGTGTGACCCAGCATGCTTAGAATTTCTAGGGTGGCCATGAATTCATGATTTTCCTGCCCCAACCTTATGAAAGCTGGATCACAGGCATATAGTACCATGCCTGGCTTGGATGCATTCTTTTAAACTCTCACTTGTAAAGTTGGGTTCTTTGCTCTACTTATATGAACTGAATATGAGATTACATGTTCCTTACGACTCTTATGAAGAGAACGGATTTGCATTGTTTTCAAATTCCAGGTGCTATTGGGGCTCATGATATCTTCAGATATTAAAATTTTTGATAGCTTTTAATGACTTCATATCGTGTATCTTGCATACTTCAAATCCTTTCTTTGCCCCAGGGGTGGACTTCTGGCTTGCTCTACTTTATTTCATTTTACTGTTTGCTTTCGGTATTACAGAATCCACATTTTGCTACTTGGCTCCTTTGATTTGTGTGTAAAGTGACAAGCACCTGTAGTAATTGGAGTGGCGGGGCTGTGTCCCCAGCACCCCGGCTGCCCGGCTAGCTCAGTTGGTAGAGCATGAGACTCTTAATCTCAGGGTCATGGGTTCGAGCCCCATGTTGGGCGCCAAAATGTAACGGCGTAAACGAATGCAGACAGATTTTAAAAAATATATATATATATAGCTTTAATGGAGAAATAAACTTACAGAACCACCGTTCCCGCGGAGACCAGGAAAGCAGAAGTGAGTGCAGCAAGCACGCTAGCCAGATTTATAGGTAAACATTAGCCCGAGGCGAACACGCCCCCTAAGGGACGGGACTTATCCCTACAAGCACAGTGGGCTGCCCGAGCTTAGCTTGACTGAACACCACTGAGACGGGAGAAAGTTCCTTGAAGGAAGCTGTATTGAGAAAGGAGTGTTCTCATCCTCCAGCCTCACTGCTGCTTGTGCAACTTGGGGCGGTCGGGGGGGGGGGAGCATCTTGAAGGGTATGCCTGCCAGACTGACCTTTGGGTGCCTGCTTATATGAGTTTTTCTCTTACACTTTTCTTTGCTTTCAAGTGGTTTCATTGCCGACAACACAGAAATTTAGAGTTTTCCAGTAGAATCATCCCTTAGGCTTTTAAAGCTTAATGTGTAGGTGTTTCTTCCCCTGTCACCTGCGCTAGTGTTTTTCTGTCCATCCCTGTCTTTACGAAGTGACTCCTGGTGCATGGTGGATTTGCCATCTTGTTCTTGTACTGGTCTCTGGCCAATCATTGAACTTCTTGAACGCCGATACAAAAGCCACATTTTTCTGAGATCACTGAGGTTTGTGTTTGGGGGGTCATGATGGCACCTATAGATGATGCAACTGTAGTCTCTTATCATGAGCTCTCTGTGTATAGCCTGGCTGTCCTGGACCATTTAAAAGAAGAAGAAATGATGAAGCAGAACCATAACCCAGTGCACTGCAGAAGGATTCACAGAGTGACAGGGGGACACACACACACACAGGGGAGACGGGAGTCAGAACAGTGAGGAGAACCGTCACCCAGTGCACTGCAGGAGGGGGTACAGAGTGACAGGGTCACACACACAGGAGAGATGGGAGTCAGAATAGCAAGCAGAGTCACTATTTCATATCTGTTGGGTCTTCATGCCAAGTAAAATACTGATCATTGCATGTGGTTTACAATTTTGTCTTGCAGTGCCTAGGCGAGGGAGGTAGATAACTGTGAGAAGGACACACAGCCTTTCCTAATCAGTGCTTAGCGAAGCTGACTCCTTTATTCCTTGCTTTTAAAACTTTTTATAGAGTAACAAAATACAGCTAGAAACTGGGAGATTGCAAATAATATTAATTCATGATTTTTGTTTTAAAAACATGGTAGTACAGCCATGTAACCAGCACACACAGACTAAGAAATGGAGCATTCCCCAGCTTTCCATCCACACCCTCCTCCTTCCTTGCAGTTGCTGCTGCTCTTTCTGAGGTTAACGTTCTGATTCTAACCACACAGATTAGCTGCCAGTTGGGCACTCGAAGTCAGTGGAAACTCACAGCTTAATCTGTTTTGGGTGTGTCTGTTGTTGTTTTTCCTGTCACCTGCTCACCATGGCGTTTGTAAGATCTATTCACAATGCTGCAAGTTTGTAATCCTTGTCGCTATATGATATTCCGAAGTGTGTGTCCCATATTTATTTATCTATGGCATTACAGTGGGCACTGAGACAGCTTCTCAATAAAGACCATCATGCTTACCCCATGCACTCGCTTGCTTGTGCATCTGCAAACACATCTGCCTTGGAGTGGAAGTGCTGAGAGCAGGCGCTGTGCCTGTGAATGCAGAGTAGCAAGGGTTCTGCACAGTCAGCTTCCCACCCAGGGAGAGCTGACTCAGCACACTTCTGGTTAAGGCGTGTGTGTGTGTGTGTGTGTGTGTGTGTGTGTGTGTGTGTGTGTATTCAGTGTTTGGCCTGTAAAGATGAAGTCGTTTTCCAAACTGGTTGTATCCAGTCCTGAATTTTGTGAACTATGCAAGAATTCTCTAGAAGGTTGAGATAATAATAATGACACTTCTAATGATAGTAATGATGATGATGGTGAGAAGCAGAAAAAGATGTTCCAGAAATGTGTGCTGGATAACGATCAGAATTGGTTGTTATGGGTGCGGCGGGGATCTGAAAGCCTGTCGTGTATTTGCTTTGCTCGTTCCCATCTGAATTTTCCAGCCACTGGTGGAATGTAGCACTCTACCCTTTTTGAACTCTTTTTTTTTCCCTTGACACAGTACCACATTAAAGTTCACTGTAAAATTCCATGTTCTGTTAAGTACCAGTCCTAATGCCGTATGGAATTCTTAAAGGTGCAATCATGGGCCTGAGAGTTGTCGCAGAGAGATCGAGTGTTCGTGGAATTGTTTGGATCCAGACGTGTTTCCTCCTTTGTCTTGACTTTGTAGAACTGGCAGTGGTTGATAAATTGTTTTGGAGTAGAAGCTTACTAGATTCAAAATAGCATGCTACTAAAAATAGACCTCTGGCTTGCTTATCAGTGCTGAAGAGACAATGTGAGGGAAAGTCTGCTCCATGGCTCTTGGGTATTTTAGATAGGATGTTAAACCTCACACAGAACACAGAGAACTAGCGGCACCCCTTGTTTATGCTTTTATGCTGAGACTCTGTTTTCCCCATGGGAGAAGCTAATTTGGGGGGAGTGTGCTCAAAATCATCTAATAAGTGTGTCTGGTGAATAGTGATATAATTCTTTAAAAATTGCCATTTCCCCTGAAAGGTAAAATGAAACAACATTCTGCTTTAACTAATTTACATACTTTCCTGTTTGGGTTTAGGCTATTATTTACTTAAGATTTTTTTTTTGTTTGTTTTTCATTCTTTGACACAGGGTTTCTCTGTGGAGTCTGACTATTTTGGAACTGGCTCTGTACACCAGGCTGGCCTCAGATTCACAGAGATCCATCTGCCTCTGCCACCAGAATGCTGGGATTAAAGGTATGCACTATCACCACCCAGCTTATTGGAGATTTTTGAATGTACTGCCTGTGTGGTTTTGTTGGAAAGAACATGTGTTAAAATCATGTGAGTTGGTTCTAACCACATAGAAGCAATTGTGGCAATCAGACAACATTACAGTGTGTGCTACTGTAACTACTTTGCATAATGTGTTCTGTGCTTCAGAATTTCTCTGCTGGGTGGTCAATATTAAACTCAACTATAGATAAAATCTGCTATATTAAATGTCCAACATAACAGAGGCGATCCTTAAATGTATTTCAATATTAGAAAACATATCTTTATGGCTATTATCTCAGCAGGTGAAAGAAGGGAAATCACATGATCATTCTCATAAAGCGACAGAGATGATAATGCACTATTAATGATTTTAAAAAGATCTCATAAAGTTTGAATATTGCAGGTGATCTCAAAGCCAAAGTCCGGGTCCTGTGTGGTGGCTGCACTCAGGTTGTTCCTGATAAATGGAGCAGGACCCAGAGTATCCTCTGACAAGTCCGCGGCAGAACCAGACCACTGTGATGAACACCATAAAAGTCGGGGGTGAGGGGAAGCCCTGTTAACATTTGCTGGGGCAAAATTTTCTGCTTTGGGAAACCAGATCAATTAAAGATTCTCATGAGGGCTTCAGTAAGGGGTGGGGACTATGACCAAACAATTTATTGAATGGCTTCTGTGATTCAATCACATCGTATTCTTGTCTCAGTCTCCATACAGTACCCCATTAACACGTGTCATGAACACAACTGCAATAATTAATACAAACCTGAAAAGTAAGAATGCATTCCAACCTCAACTCCTAATATAAAAATGCACTTTTTTTTTTGGATTTTCGAGACAGGGTTTCTCCGTAGCTTTTGGTTCCTGTCCTGGAACTAGCTCTTGTAGACCAGGCTGGCCTCGAACTCACAGAGATCTGCCTGCCTCTACCTCACGAGTGCTGGGATTAAAGGTGTGCCCCACCACCGCCTGGCTAAAGGGCACTTTAAAATAAAACCAAATATATAAGCTTTAAATATAAAATTCTGAAGTATTTTCAAGGTCATCAAAATAGTGTTAAGTCACAGGGACAATAGATTATTCAATAAGAGGCAGGATTACAGCATCACTAAAAAATGCTTCTACAAAGAATAATTCATAATTTAAAATGGAAAGTAGATTGATCCCAAATTTCCTGAGAAACCGCCACACTGCTTTCCAAAGTGGTTGCACAAGTTTGCATTCCTACCAGCAATGGATGAGTGTACCCCTTTCTCCACAACCTCTCCAGCAAAGGTTATCATTGGTGTTTTTTATTTAGCCATTCTGACAGGTGTAAGATGGTATCTTAAAGTTGTCTTGATTTGCATTTCCCTGAACGCTAAGGAAGTTGAGCATGACCTTAAGTGTCTTTTGGCCATTTGAATTTCTTCTGTTGAGAATTCTCTGTTCAGCTCAGTGCCCCATTTTATAATTGGGTTGATTAGCCTTTTACAGTCTAGTTTCTTGAGTTCTTTATATATTTGGACCCAACAATACCATTCTTGGGAATATACCCAAGAGATGCCCTATCATACAACAAAAGTATATGCTCAATTATGTTCATAGCAGCATTGTTTGTAATAGCCAGAACCTGGAAACAACCTAGATGCCCTTCAATGGAAGAATGGATGAAGAAAGTATGGAATATATACATATCAGAGTATTATTCAGCAGTAAAAAACAATGACTTCTTGAATTTTGCATGCAAATGGACAGAAATAGAAAACACTATCCTGTGTGAGGTAAGCCAGACCCAAAAAGAGGAACATGGGATGTACTCACTCATATTTGGTTTCTAGCCATAAACAAAGGACATTGAGCCTATAATTCATGATCCGAGAGAAGCTAAATAAGAAGGTGAACCCAAAGAAAAACATATAGGCATCCTCCTGAATATTAACCTTCATCAGGTGATGAAAGGAGACAAGAGACAGAGACCCACACTGGAGCACCGGACTGAAATCTCAAGGTCCAAATCAGGAGCAGAAGGAAAGAGAGCATGAGCAAGGAACTCAGGACCGCGAGGGATGCACCCACACACTGAAACAATGGGGATGTTCTATTGGGAACTCACCAAGGCCAGCTGGCCTGGGTCTGAAAAAGCATGGGATAAAACCGGACTCGCTGAACATAGCGGACAATGAGGACTACTGAGAACTCAAGAACAATGGCACTGGGGTTTTTGATCCTACTGCACGTACTGGCTTTGTGGGAGCCTAGGCAGTTTGGATGCTCACCTTACTAGATCTGGATGGAGGTGGGTGGTCCTTGGACTTCCCACAGGGCAGGGAACCCTGATTGCTCTTTGGGCTGACGAGGGAGGGGGACTTGATTGGGGGAGCGGGAGGGAAATGGGAGGCAGTGGCGGGGAGGAGGCAGAAATCTTTAATAAATAAATAAATAACAAAAAAATAAATAAAATGGAAAGTAGAACAAATTAGGGTGTTTAATTTTTTTTCAGCAAACCAAACTCGATGACACTTAAAAGATTTAAATCCTCATTCTGAAGTATTAGTGATGAGGTAAATTTACATGAAGAATAAGAAAGTGGATAAAATGGTACAGTGAGCAGTCAATGAAGATGAAAGGAAATAGGAGTGAGCCTTATTAGCTTTAAAATTAACCGAAGATGCGCATACCCAAGCACAATGTACACAAAAATAGTCCTTCACTCACAAAATTCACTTCCGTTGAAAACTGAAAGCCAGTAGTTGGTGATTCCTCTCTATGCAATGGATGGTGATTCCTCTCTGTATTTGCTATTTTGCCTGTTGTTTAGACTTGTTCCGTTTTTTGATAGTCTTTGACGAATTTATCAAAACAGAAACGCCTTCAAACTCTTTATCTCAGCAATTTTACTATTAATATTTTATTATAAGAAAATTATTGGAAAATCCATCAGCTATTTCAATAAAAATTCAATGTAATGCTGATCAATAGTATAACAAATTGTAAGCCAATGAAATGGCTCAGAGATCAAATGTTTCTGCTACCAACTCTGACAGTCTAAGTTGGATCCATGGGATGCAAATTACAGAAGGAGAGAACTGAGTCTTGCAACTTGTCCTCTGACTTTCCCATATGGCCTGTGTTGCACACATGTACATGAATATACATACAAACACATATAGTTAAGAAAATGCAATAAAATATTAAATAGTAATAGCAGTATATCTATACGTTTCTCAAAAACAGGACATTAGCTAAAATGTGATGATATTTTTCTGGCATTAAGTAAATGTTCCCTAATTAAATAATACATAAAATGTGTACATTCCTGTTGTTAAGGTAACTGTTCAGAGTGGAAAGGAAAATGAACTAGATCTTCTGTTAGAAATGAAAGGCCTAGACGCCATATGGATGGGAATCCAAATGATCGTGACTTCCTCCGAGTGGGCGATGATGGACATTTTAGTGTATGCCGTTGTAATTATTCACAGTTGCAACTCTTCTAAAATGAGAATAAATAACTTTCATCACTTATTATCATACACCCCATTTTATCTTGTTTTACACAAGGCATGCTTTGTACTGTAAAAACAGAAATGGGATGATCAGGACTCTTTGATAACTCAGAGTTCCACGGAGGCATCTCTGTTTAGTGGTTTCTTTATTGCTAGTAAATTAGATAATCAAGTTCTGCCCTTGATCTGATGGAGACACAAATAGAATCAGTAATATAATCAGACACCAACCATGACATTAATTAGCTAACCAATTATGTAAATCAGATCTCAGTTTCCACCACAATACCTTTTAAAAAATGGATTTTTATTTATAAAACAATAAAATATTTTTAAAAAAATTCCTGAAATGTTGCAAAAGTTTTGTCTAATGTCCTAAGGAAAGACTTAGGCTGCAGAAATAAAAAGAAGCTTTGAAAGATACAGAGTTTGGAATTAAGTACTTTGTCAAGATCAATAATTATTGTCATAACAGAAAGCCTATGTATGGTATGTATGGGCTGTGGATGTCCATTGTGTAGCAGACCTGATTTGGTTAAGGGGAACAACTAAAGATTTCCTATCATTCAGTTCTCATTATGCAAACTAATTGGTCTGCAGTTGTTTGTGGGCAGGGACCAAGCATGTAGGAAAGTACAGGGTTGTGGCTAATGTTAATGGTTCTGTGCACTTGCAGTTTGGCCTGTTGCAGGATGCTTCTGGCAGAGGCTACATTGAGGAATTCCCTGTTAAGCATCCATTCTCTCTTTTCTCAGTTGTGCCCTTTTCTTGATGTTCCCCACATCCCTCGTTTAACGACAAACAGTCTCTGTTTATTGCCCTGGCTGAGGTTCCGTGCAGTACCATAAAAAGAGTACTACATTTAAGGTGGTTTTGTAGAGAAGGTCAGCATCACGTGGTCCAGTGTTCTCAATGGAAATGAAGCTTCTAAGAGTAAGGGTTGAAAGCCTTACCAAAGCATCACCCGAAAAAAGGAACTAATATAGAAAATACCAGAATGTCCACATTTTAACTGCCATTGTCTAATTTTCTCGAGCGTGACTGTGCCGACCATCTCTCAGCCTAGCATCTTAATTTAATTTTAGGAATAAGAAGAGTGAACAAAGACAGGTACCTTGTTAAAAATCATAAAAATTCCATGTTTCTGTCTCCTTTCTATATGTCAGAATTCTACGTGATTATCTAAAGAATGTAAAAGAAAATGAAACATAAATCATCCAGGGCGCTACATAAACTTGCTTTTTATTTTTGATGTTTTAGAAAATATTTTATTTAATAATCAGATGCTCATATAATATGCTTGAGTCCAATCCACCACCCGTTCTCTGCCCTGCAAACCTTCTCCTGTCTTCTCTACCACTTTCCCCTACCCAACTTCCGTTCTCTTTTAAAAACAACACCCACAGATTCCATTTAGTGGTGGATCTTACATTTGCAATAGGTATGGAAGCATCTGCTGGAGTACGAGTAGTCTCCCAGGCCTACATCCCTGAAGAAGACTGACATCCCAACTAGTCCCGAGTTGCTCATAGAGCTCCCTGGATCAGGAAGAACTTCGTGAATCCTCACTCCCTGATCCATGCTGGGATTTTTGCTGGCTTGATCTTGTGCAAGCCCTATGCATGCTTTCTGAACTTCTGTGAGTCCAGGTGTACAACTGTGCTGTATTGCTTCATTGTAGTTATCTATTCCCTCCATCATCTATAATCTTCCTGTCCCCTCTTTGGCAATGGTGTCTCCATCATGAAGGGGAAGACATGTGATATAGATAGCACATTTAGAGCTGGCTACTTATCATAGTTTCTTATTCTTTGCATGTTGACTGGATGTGGATCTCCATATTAATCACCATCTACTGCCAAAAGAAGCTTCTCTGATGAGGGCTGAGAGACAGACTGACCTGTGGAGATAAGAATGTAGGGATCCGTTTATTGTGCACAATTAGCAGAATAATAGATTCTTCTATTCTAGCTATGGGTGTTTAGAACAATTAAGGTATCAGTGATGGATCCTGTCATGTGGTTCACAATTCTATTTAGAATTGTTAAAAGGTGGTTACTCCCATAATGTTTGTGCCACTATAGTACTAGTGGGCATAACCTTCCAGGTCAGATGTTATTATAGCCTGCAGATTTCACAGCTGGATAAGACTGCTGATGATCCCTCCCCTACCTCTGGTAGTGTATAAATTACCTTCCAGAACTATGAACTCTAGCCAATAGGATGCAAATTCCAGGTGGGTACCACCTTAATGTTTCCATGTGTTGTGACTCAGGTATGTGATGTCTTCAGCAATGGGGACAAAGAACAATGTTTAGAGGGATTTATGGAGCTCCATGACCAAAAACTGGATAAAAGGTGATACATACTAGAACTGGGCTATTTAGGGATGTCAGCCCAATAGAAAATTCGAGATAGAATGGTTGAAGAAAACCCCAATCATAAATAATGCTAAAAAATGAAAAGCTAAGTAAGCAAAATTAAAAAAAAACTCAGTGAAAATTCTCACCAATAAAATAGACTGTGTAGAAACCACAATGAAGAATAGAAGAAGATAGAGAAATTGGGTCATACAGTAAAGGCAAATGATAAATTTAAAAAGAAATATGGACAGATGTCGAAGAGCTTTGGGACACCATGGAAAGACACAACTTTTGGATTATGACTGAGGAAACAATAGCATTGAATGCATAGAGAATATCATCAACAGAATCACAGGAAAAAAATTCCCAAACCCAGACCAAAAAAAGTTTATTTGTGTCTGAGAGGTCTATGGAACATTTTTTTTTTAAGAAACTAGTTTTGAAAACAAGTTCTATTTGACCATTTATATCAACGATTTGTAGAGAGGAAAATGTAGTTGTCAAATTGGGAGTGAGAGGAAACTGTTGGGAATACCCGATTGTCCGGTTTAAGTTATCTTTCTGTGTCGTGTGATGCTGTTTTCTCACATCTGCTGAAGTTTTCATGGTTGTGTGTTTCTTAATAAAATTGAAATTCTCCTGCTTGAGAAATTTCAGTTTAATAAGCTTATCAACAGAATCATCTTTATTCCTTCATTTGATGTTTTTCCACATGTAAGAAAATATGCACAGTGGGTTTATTAAAACAAAAAAAGCAATGCAGTTGAAAAATTAAGCCTTTTCTTTCGAAAAAAAAAAATAGTTCTATTTACATTTGTTTCCTTGCCATCGTCCCATGTCCTGGAGGCAGGCTATTTCCCAGCTGATGATCTGGTTCACGTAGAGCTAACTCTTTTGCTAGCTTGGTTCAGGGGTCATTGAGAGCTCTTGACCTGGAAGAATACGTCACTTAGACTGCCTGATTTGAGGAGAACGAGATTCAATCACATGCGTGATTTAGATGTAAGAGGAGTTGCTGAGTTCCCCAGAGAGACACAGGAGTCATCTGAGTTCCTGACTCTCCATTTCTGGAGAAATCTTCGCTGCTACCCAATTCAGTTTGATAGTGAAGCAAAGTTCCATAGGAATAAAAAGACGAGAAATGCTATGGCATATCACTGGGCCTCCATGAAGGCAAGGAACTGGAATGGGACTTGAAATATGTTACTAAAAAGTTCTTGGCAAATATATGGGGTAACTTTTATTCATTTTGATTTCTGTATCAGTAGACAGAAGCAGCGTGAGGTATTACATGCAGTGTTCATGGAGCTTCATAGATTTTCACTACCTTCTTGTAACTTCTGTCTCTAACCTTGGAAGAGGAAGTAAAGGGCTGTAGCAAGCAACACTTCTTGGAAGAACAGAGTTTGGGGTCAAGCCTTAAAAAGATATGATTTAGATGAAGAGAGAAAAGGGGCTTGCAGTTACAGAAGGGAAGAGTCTTTGTAAAGTCATTCAGATGAAGACAGCCATAGTGGTCAAGTGTGAGTTAATAGATTTACCTATAAGGAACAATAAGGTAGCCTTATTTCTAACCATGTTGAACTGGCTTTGGATGATATTAACTTGAGCAGATAAAGGATTTAGCAAGAAATTCAAAATGACATCATAAAGGATCACAGCCAGAAATGGAGAGTCAGGAACTCAGATGACTCCTGTGTCTCTCTGGGGAACTCAGCAACTCCTCGTACATTCTTTTCATCTTCCCCATCTGTGTGTTTTACACCCTGACAGAAGAGTCTAGGGCGTGGCTAAGCTAGTTGGTACACTAGCTCATTGACCTCAACTCTAGATTCCGTCGTCATGTGTTCAACCCTCACCCAGTTATCAGCAGTGAAGAAATGGGTTCCTAGAGCACCTTGCCATTGCCACAGAGCAGCTCACTGATAGGGCGGCACAGGCAGCTTCTTTAAGAAAGACTTCCTTGTCATGGGAGCCCCAGAGAATGAGTGAGAGATTAGTGTGGGAAGAGACTGTGTTGAAGGTCGGTGGAAACACTTACCCTTGGTCCTCACGTTGAATGGAGAAAGTTGGCAAGGTCAAGAAGTTTGGTGTAAAGTGATTTGGAAAACAAAACAAAAAAAACAAACAAAAACAAAAGCACTGACCTTACAAGAGAGGGTTAAGGCAGGTGATCCAGGGATAAATGAGCAAAGTCCTGGAAACTGATGTGATCTACAGGGAGTTTGGGTTTTCTAAACATAGTGATAACAGGTCAGTATGTTCTGGAAGAAAACTCCAGAAGAAAGACATGTTTGTAGATAAGGAAAACTGATGCCAGACCGTGCTCTGAAGTCTGTGTTCAGCTGGTGGCCAGGGATGCCCAAGGGTGATGACCAGTGCAAACAGGGGAAGGGTTGATTCCAGACACGGTAGAATAGTCCTTCCTGTTGTGCTAACTCACAGGGCCTAGCTAGCTACCTTCTCACACAGGCCATATGGATCTGAAGCAATGGTTGTGTTTTGGCCAAACCAGGAGCTTCTTCTTGAATCCCTGCCAGTTACTGGTGGAAGCCAGGAAATACGCTTTTAGGCTTCTACAATTCTGGCTAAAGGAGTTATATCTCTCCTAACGGTGGTCATATAGTGGGTATAAATAGAACCTTTGAAGAGATAAGCCATGTGTTTCCCAGTGGTTACGTTACTTAATTTCAGATCTTATTTGCAAATGTTTGAATTTGTGAAAATGCCTCTAATTTATTCCTTTAGGACATGCATTGAACACAGGAATGATTTGGAATTTAGCTACTGAGTAGAAACTAATAATATTTATTCTCCAAGGCTTGTGATAGGTTTAAATGCTAGCTAACGGCTAATACTGATTTATCTTAGCTGGTCTCTTAGAGTTAAAAATAAATCCCAGGTGACACTCAGAATATAGCATGCCATTACTAATGTATTTACATAGCAACATTTCAGAGGGTTTATCATCTTTATCTATTCTCTCAACTGGATTGATTGAAGACGAAGAAATGTAATTTTCTACTTCTGAATAATTAAAAGAACTGGTTTTTACTAATCAAATTATAATTACTAATTAAAGGGACTATATTTTTGTATCACTATTTTATAGTAAAAATCAACATGTTTCGTATTCTTTATGTCCCTTTGAAGATGTACGGCATTGCAGAAAAAAACTGGCAGTGCCAGGTTTGAGAAAAGATGTAGATAACTGGAACTCCCATGGGTTTCTGGGGATGGGGAGTGCTTTTGGAAAGCTGTTAAAGCTGTACCTGTGTATATTGCATCATGATGCATCATACCATACCCTGCCATGCCATACTATACCATACCATAACATATTATATCATAGCATACCATTCCATGCCATATTGTACCATACCATATCATATCTTACCATGTAATATCGTATAAGCCTAATAGAAATATGTGTCTATGACCAACCAAAGACATTTGCAAGATGATATCCGAGCATCACGGTAATAGTCCCCACAACAACGCAGCTGTTCATCAGATGAGAGTGGAGACACAAACAGCAGTGCATCACAATGCAAGCACCACTCAGCTGCGAAAGAGAACTGACTAGTCATTCACGATGCCATATGGAAGAAATCCCAAAATACTGTATTAAATGAAAGACGTCAGACCCAATCTGTAAGTTCACTTCTTATGTGAAAGCCAAGACAGGTCAAACTGATAACTCTCTTTTCCAAGGGTGGGTTGTGCCCCATTTTACTACACACCGTGTACTATTACCTCTTGGCTGTGGTGTTCTTTCTGCTTTTCCTTTTATGTGAGTATCCGTTGTCAGTACTACTACTATGCCAGTAGTCCCCAAGAAAATGAAGTAATTGCATTGTCAATCATTAGCAATAGTACAATTTGAAAACAAAATGAGATGGGTATCAGATAACTATTTTTGTGGGTATGAGAAATCATCTTAAATTACAGAAGCTTTAAATGGCCGTCCTGTATTTAGGCAGCAATTCTGCGGATCAGCATTCTAATCTGTGTTCAGCTGCCGCTTCTTCTGTCTGCTCACGGACCAGGCCTGCATTTGTGACTGACTGCTGAGTCAGCAGGGCAGTGCCCATGCACAGTCTGACTGTTGTTTGCGGGGATGGAAGAGCATCCCCAGGTTCTATTCCCCCACGGTTCTCTTATCCACGAGTTTGCGGAGTGGTTTCAAGCAAGAGTGGATGCAAACGGTTATCGAGGGCCGTCATTACAACAGTTAACGTGGCTTTATTACAACAGCTAACGTGGCTTCTGCCATATTCCTTTTAAGTAAAAAAAAAAAAGCACCCACAAAATTGGCCTGGATTTAACCACTTGAAGGAATCCACTGCCAAGTCACTTGTCTAAAAGCAAAGGAGATGGGGGCGGAGGAGGGGGCACTATTGCTGTCATTTTGCTCCGAATGGCAAGCAAAGACAAAATAATCTCCCGCTTCTTTATTTAGTTTACCTGGTAAGGTTTGGACAGCAATATTACCCTGTATGTTGAGTATGCATACATGGGCAGTTTTTCTCAGAATGGCTCCAGTGTAGTTACTGGTTCCTTTGTAAACAGTTGCTTCCCTTTCTCAGGGAGTCCCTTTCTGAGCTGCTGTTTCCCTTGCACTGAAGGTCTAAGCTAAAGCAGATTTCTCTAGAGCTGCCCTCATCTTCTTGAAGTCCTGCTGCTGTGATTTGACTCTCCATCTCTCAGGCAGCCAAAGGACATGGTGTTATACTTTGGCTTTTCAAAGCTTCAGAGCAAAGTATCCCACAGCTTCTAACTCAGATGCTGTGCAGTATGGATACGCTGTTTGTTGCCCATGGTGACTGGCATGCTTCCTTCCCAAGACGGGATGCTTTGCACAGCTCCAGCATCCTCTCTTTCTGCTCTGAGTTCCTACAGTGCATGCTCCATTATGCTAAGGGACACAGATTTTTTTCAGGTCACTACACAGAGGCCCAGGAATACATCCTTCTACTGCAGGACATGCAACAGTAGCTACATCAATGTTCTTTTGACTTTCAGATTGTTCCATATTTTCTAAGGAGCACCATTGTTTCTTTTAGGAATCTTAAGCAGGGGTGTTTGCTAACATGTCCATTATATACTGCAGTTCTCTAGAGGGACCATTCTCATAGAAATGATGATCTCATATAGCAAGCCACATCAAATTAGAAGTTTAGTGAGCATTGTTTATTTGTTTTGTGTCACATGGCATGTGCGTAAAATGAAATGGCGTGGATTCAGGAATTATCTAGGCAGGGACTTAAACCCTACTTGCTGCATTTATATGATTAATGAACTCAGACAGTTTAATTAATTTCATCACACACAATCACACACACACACACTCACACATGACCAATATTTGAATGATAGTAGCAGATGGTAAATGCACGTTGATTACTCTCCTTGGAAACAAAGGGCAGGATAGGAAATGGCCCTGTTCAGACAGATCAGAAGGGAACATTGTGTGACAAAGGGCCGCTTAAGTACATGAACTTGTGTTTCTTCTCTTTCGCTTCAGGGTTTCAAGTGTAAGAATGGTACCTGTGTGCCTGTTGGGTGAGAGCCAGTGAGATAATACATGTACAGTGCTTGGTGCAGCTATGGAGAGAGAAGTGCTCTGCAAATATTAGCTTTCTTCTTCCACTCCTCCTCCTCTGGGGACCAGGCAGCCCTCACATTAGCCTGTTGTCTTTCACAAATAGAAAAATCCCCAGATGCAGACCTCTGGAGAGGAGGGTGTGCTCAGGTGACCTACGATGGAAGGATCATAAGAGACAGGAGCAAGGGAGTGTAGGCACAGGCCAGGGAATGTGGACAGGGCTCCCACAAAACACAGTAAGCCAGTGCTAGCAGGGATAGACTGCATCTTCCCAGTCCTTCCCAGCTCATCACACTGTTAGGATGTACTTACTTACGTAAGTAGCTCAAGCAGAGCCTCTAAAGAAGATTGCAGTTGCATGTGGTTGCAAACATGGCATGTAGGAGCTGGAGATGGGACACAGAACCAGTAGAAGAATGGTAACATCAGATCTTGTGGCAACTCAATGATTCCTCAACACGTTGAGAATTTATAGGGACCAGTCAACATATCTCGTGTTTAAATGGACACCTTCTGATAGAAAATGGCAAGTCTACCACTTAAGTCATAGCACCTCATACCCATCATATCCACGAGCAGCTCTTAAAGTAATGCCAGTCTGTAGAAATGTGGCCTACGGTTTCAGCCTGCCTGGGTAATTGGCCAGATGATATCTGAATGCAGCCATGATCATTTAATTAGAACATTGCTAGATAAGGAGGGTAGTGGCTGACTTTCATATGCTCCTTTAAGGGAGGAAATGAAGATTATTTTTCCAGGCTATGTAGGACTATTCTTCCACCACAAAGTATTTCAGCTATCAGATTTACTTCTGAAGGAATCTAGTCTTTGTATATTATTTAGAGATTTTAGGAAAGTACAGCTTAAGGAAAGTTTTTAGAAAATTTTAAAATTCAGAGAGAAAGATACATTGCAAATTTCCAAAAGAGTTTTAATGGTCTCCATTGTATTTCAAAATTCATTTCTATTTGTAAAAATATATCTATTTTAAAAGTATCATTATTTCTAATGTACCTCTTTTTAGGATCTCTTAAGAAATCAGAAATTGATGATAGGCAATTTTGAATATTTTGGAGAAAAGTTAATAAAACATGTTATGATTTTGACCTTATTATCATTCTTACATTATTCTCATCTCAGTTATGGACTATGCATTACTGGAAGTCATTAAAAAGAAAGCTTTGCTCAAAGCAATGTGAGATCTGGAACCAGAATCTTAAATGGTGAATAGGGGTGAAATTCCAGACTGAATTATGAAGCCTCCTGAAATGCGGTAGCCCATTTTTGATAAACAGAACCATCATCAGTAGAGAGCTCACTTTCCTTTGTGCTTTCCTGTGATTTGGTACCCTGTTCACTCCGAAATTTGAGGCTTTATCAAAGTCTTGTCTTCACATAGGTCAGTCTAAGGCAGTAAGACGAGACAGCCTGCCTGTTTTGTGACTCCACTGGGTCCTAGAACAAGAAGGTCCCAAGCTTCAATTCATTGCTTTTGATTACTGCACATTGCTGTCTATGCCTTTTCTCTGATTTGAATGTTAGAGCAAATTAACTGTGTCCTCCTCTAATTATCCAGGCTTCCATCTTAGCCGTGTGGAATTTATGCCCATAAAGACAGTGGCTTAGAAACCTGAAGATAAGACACTTAATCTGCTGCCAGAGATTTGCTGTCACTGTTTTAGGTGCAAAATATTAACAGGCCAGGTATGTGTCTCCAATCCCTGGCTTCCTATGTTTAGTGGGGGATTTTCTGAGAATGAGTACATTTTTCACATCACAACTGGAAAATCAGCCACAAAAGGAGTGTCTGGAAACTGGGATTTAAGCATAAGCCTATCTTTCCACGTTTGATGGGCATATCTGTATCTGGGAAAATCTGACCTACAGGATGTGAAATATGGGCTGTGACACATTCTTCCAAAGTGCATATCAAAGGCAGACTCATGCCTTGCCTGATTCTCATCTTGTATTTTACAAGTTTCAGCTAATAAAGAAAATTAGCACTTAATAACAACATACTAACTTATCGCTAGTGAGAGCATGACTTTTGTATTACCATATGACCCTTAATTTACTTTATTAGTGGTCTATTGGGTTTGAATTGGGTCTATTGGTCTATTGAATTTACATTTGTTTTTTTTTAATTTATTTATTTATTGAGGATTTCCGCCTCCTCCCC
>NW_004949101.1:12978486-12993389 GCF_000317375.1 Microtus ochrogaster | reverse complement strand
AAGGTGAATCCAAAGACAAACATATAGGCATCCCCCTGAATATTAACCTTCATCAGGCGATGAAAGGAGACAGAGACAGAGACCCAAATTGGAGCACTGAATTTACATTTGTAAAGAGGCCGGTATTTACTTTCTATCACATCTTTAGCCATTTGGAATTGCTGTTTCAGCCTCTCTTTTGTATAATATCAATGCACTTTAAATAGAAAAATACTCATTAGTCAGCTGGTGCATTCAGTCATCATCTCTACCTGGGAGTCAAGGGATAGTTACTTGAGTTCAGCAATATATCAGGGACATGGCCATCAGCTGTGTCTGAGGACATGCGCCATGATGCGGTCCATCCTACTTTGAGACTGACAACCAATAAATGTTTAACAAATCCAAACAATATGCCAGGGACATTGCTAGCTGCTATGAATTCAGAGATGGAAGACCCAGTTTCTTTTATTCCCAGAAATGTTACACACGAAACCACTGCAGTAGACATAAGTCTCTGTCTTCAGGCTGCGAGAACAAAGTTGTTCAAACCTGTGTCATTTCTAAACAGTCATTTCTATGCGCAGTTCTGAAGGCTAGGAAATGCACAACCAAAGACCAGCACAACCAGTGATGAGGGCCCATTCCTCACACCTGTGCCTTTGAACTGTCTCTTCTTGTGGCAGAGAGTCAAGTGGATAGACTTCCTCAAGTCTCCATTTACTTCCCTTACTTCTTGGTATTATCTTATTGGGGATATAAATTTGGAGAGAAATCCAGTACTCACAATACAGTACAAATGGAAAGCTAGACTAAATAAAATTAAAATCTCAAAGTAAGAACTTTTATTTATGCAAGGAGAATAAAGGGAGGGAGACCTTGATGTTGAGGGTTGGTGCATAGAAGTTTGCCATAGGCAAAGAGTAGGTAGCTGCACCCTAGAGGTATACCTGCGTAATGGTCTGCATATGCTATTCAAAGTGATTCCTGTATTTTATTATAACATTGCTTATTAGAAATAAATCCGCTCTTAAAGAAAAAGACCTGTTGCAGCTAAGAGAACGCGAAATGGAATTTCCCAGATTATGTCGTGATACACAAACCTTGATCTGCTTTTCCTCAAGATTTTCAACCTTGGAATTCATTGTGTGATAAGTTCATGGTGATTGCAGGCTGTGGTGCTTGTCATCCCAGCAATGGGGGCATTGAGGCAGGAGGTTTAAGTTTGTGGTGATTGCAGGCTTGTGGTGCCTGTCATCCTAGCAATGCAGGTGTTGGGGCAGGAGGATTCCATAGTCAGGATGAATTCGGTCTACATACTGGGTTGCAGTCCAGATTGGTCTTCAGAAAGATTATTTCTCAGAGGAGGAAGAGAGAGAGAGAAGAGTGAAGAGGGATCAAGAGCAACAGAGGGAAAGTGAAGGGAAGAAGGAGATTGCCAGAGACCAGCGGTATGTAATGATGCCATAAAAAGTTTTCAGTGAAGCTGAATTTGGCCTTGATTAAAACTTTTAATTTCGTTAAGGTTTCTGGTAACAGAGTTTATTTGCTACTGTGAAGACCACTGTGAAGAATCAAGGGTACCCGAAATTGAGAAAATATTTATCACTATGGATTTAGGAATATGGATATTATTTTCTTAGTGGTGTGTTAATATTGGCAACTGCTCTTCATTTTTCTGTAAATGGTCATTTTGCTAGGATGGCCTGCATATTCAAGAAGATCTTCAGACGATGAAGTGAACCCTAGTTAGTAAGCAAATATGGGTAATGAAAGAGAGAGATTTTAGTGATCCATCCATGAAAGTTGACAGGAAAGAAGTTTCAATCCTACACAAACAACTAAGGACAACTAAGGAATGCTGAGAGAAGGAGATACATCTTCTCCAGGGAAGAGCCCACCAACTGCTCACCCAGTTCCAAATGGTCAGTCCAGAAAACATAAATACAAGTACCTACACAGACCAAATGGCTATCTTTATGAACATATATTCATAATATACATATAGGCATGCAATAAAAATTCATGAAAAAGAGGCCATGAATTGGAAAGAGAACAAGGGGTAGGCTATGGGAGTTTGAACGGAGGAAATAGAAAGTAGAATTGTCTTGACTATATTATAATTTCCAAATTTTTTTTCTCATAAAGTTAAAAAAGAAAAGAAAGAAAGAAACGTACAGGGAGGCTCTCTGGAGACTCCATTTTCAGTTGCCTCAGCAAACGCGGCTGCCTGTGGACACCCTTACCTGCTGATTTCAATGTCCCATATAAAAGTGACACTTGGATTCTGTAATGTGCTCCCAGAACCTAGGACTTTTAAATGGTGTGGAACTGCTGATCGCTCTTGTGAAAAGAAAAAAAAAAGAAAAACCTATGATTGAATAATGTAGATCCAGTGTTGCAGCTGCACATAATCATTAACAAAGTGATTAAGGATGTTAACAGCATCCGTGATACACAGCACCCTTTCATTTATCCCTGCAGAGTGTTCATGGACAAAATGGCTAACCGTATCTAGTGATCCTATAAAACATTAAAGTGAAGCTCCTTTTGATGTTTTTACTATTATTATTAAATAGTGGTGCCATGCACAAGCAGTAAGTACCATTGGGCCATATTCTTTGGTCCAGTTGGTTTTTCTTCTCTCATTAGCACACTAAGGCCAATTCAACGTTTGCTTGATAAACTCTACCATTTTTTTAACCCTGCCATATAAATCCCTGATGAGCGATGTTTAGCAAAGGATCAGCTTCATGCATGCGCTTTTCTCACAGGTGTAATTTGTTAGTATCCGTTTGGTGGAGCAGAGATAAAGTTGTTGACATTAGTATGTGATGTGGTTATATGACCCCCTACCATGAATGCTGTGGGTGTTCTCTTCTTATCCTTTGGACTTAACCATTCTTGAACATTCTTTCTCACATTATCCTGTTTTCATGGTAGACAGAACACTTCCATTATGCCACAGGCACTCTGGACCCACTCAGCTAGTAGGCTACAATTCTTAAGTGTTATCTCTTCCAAAGTATCTTTCAACCAGCAATTGATGGTTCACAATTGGTGACTAGAATATTTTTTACTGTTTCCAGTGGATACCCAAATGATCAATCACTATTCATTAGAAAGTTTCTTTTTCTTATTACATTCCCCTGAGCAGCCTGTCATACTTAAGTGCTTTTGTATGTGTGTATCTGTTTTTGGACTGTCTTCTGAACTATTGAACTGTTTTTATACCCACGTGAGGTTGATGCAATTATCGTGGGTGTCTCAAATTTGCCCTAAAGCCAAGAATTGCCAGTTTAAACCATAATTTAAAGCATGGTCCAAATGAATTTGGAATTTTATTCACAAAGAAAAGTGAAAGTATTGCATTGTCAGCCAGTCGTGTCTCTGTACACACATGTTAATAGCTTATCACAGTATGAGAATGTTTGCTATGAAGAGTGTGTGACTCTATAATCATTTGGGAGAACTTCTCTGTTCTCCAAAGTCTTCACCTTGCAGGGCAACTATATTTATTACCACTGTAGTTTTGACAGCTACCTAGCATGTCTTCCAGAACATTCCAAACTTTTTTTTTGTTGTTTGAGATTCAGAAATTTGAGAGTCACAATGTGATATAAAACCTGGAAATTTCAACTCAAACCACACTATGACCTGAGTAAATTAGAGTAGTTGGGGGAGCATATGTAAAAAGATCTCTAAAATTACTTTATTGATTTTGAAGTGATCTTTAAAAATTCTCTTTAAATTATATTCAATACTTATAATTCTCAGGTTATACCCACCTAAGGAAAAATAAATATGTTAATTAAAAATATATCTGACTTACTACTTCTATTTAAATAAACCTCTAAAAGATCCCAAATTAGAATTTGGGATTGCATGTCAATGTATTTTCCTCAAGCGTTATACTGTTGTTCAAATAGTTTTAAAAATACTGAAACAGAAAAACAAAAAACAACAACAAAAAAACTGGAAACACTGATAACTTTGTTATGACTTGGTGGCAAGTCAGGCTGCTTTCTTGAGGGATGCTTGACGGGAAGAGCTTATGTATGTCATTGTTTTCTGCATGCTATGTTCACCTTTTTATCTTTTATACCATCACTCAAAGTTTTGCATTATGAGGAATTTGAAGCATCCAATCTAATATGGCTTACTTATTTTATTTCCCCAAGAGAAGCTAGCTGTTCAGCTTGCATGGCGTGTACCTCTCTGCAGGAGATCCAGCATGTCATGCCTCCTGAACTAACCCAATTACCAGGCCATGGGAAAGTGGGGGGTGATGCATCTCAGTTACTGGAGGTTCACTTTATCTTCAATAATAAAATTACCAAACTACCTAGAATTGAACTTAATTGCACGATATTATATTGCCTTTGCCAGTTAACTCAGAGGAGGCTGGAGGTAATATATTGGAAAAGTACTCTGTAATCTGGGAAACACTAGGCCGTTGTTAATTATTGCTGTTATTATTAGAAAAGGAAAAAGAAGACTACCTGTGGCCACTCACAGTGGTGAAAAACGTCTCAACAGTGAGCCGAGAAGAGCTCACCCCTTAGGCAAGTGCTCTCATCAAAGCCTTTCTAATGACTTTGATTCATAGCAGATGAACTCTAATGCGAGCATTCTTCAAACTAGATGTCTCCACCCGTGAGCAAACTGTGAAATAGGCTTGTTTCTTGGAGACTGATTTAAAAAAAAAAAAAGAATAGTCGAATAAAATATCAAAGAATATACTAGAAGCTCCCAGAAGTAAGAAGAAAGGATATTGGTTTGAGAATATTTCTAGGTTTGCATGTATATATAGTTACAAATATACATATGAATACAATGGATAGAAATATCCACTACTCTAATTTTAAATTGGTATGATAAAATAAGCAAACCTAATTAAATTACTTTTCTCTAGTCTCTATTCAAGTGTGCATCTTTTGTTGTTGTCCTTAGACTTGGCAGTAATTACACTGAATTTAAAGTTTTACACAAGACACTAGAGAGGTGGCTCAGTGGTTAAGAGCACTGAACACTTCTTGCAGAGGATCCAGGTTCAGTACCCACTATACCCTTGGTGACTTGCAACCATCTTTGAATCTGGTTCCAGGGGATCTGATGCCCTCTCCTGACCTCTGCAGGCAGGTAAATGGTGTACCTCCATGGATAGAAGGTGCATACATACAAAATTAAAATACATAAATCTAAAAATATTTTTCACTAATAAAATAAGGCACTGCATGTCATGTTTCTCATTCCTGATTCCATATAAAACAAACATTCAGCTGTTTATATTCTTCTAATAAAACAGAAATCTACTTCAATTGTGAATGTTTTTGAGGAAATGAATATATAGGTGCAAATAATAACAAATAAGGTGAATTATAATTCATATATCATAATTTAAGTTAAGTAACAGCTTAGTTTTCTGTATAAAATATTAAGTTTTATATGAGATGGGTGGCTGCAGCATTAGAGAAGAACTTTGGGTGACTGTCCAAGAAGCGAGATGTCTCTGTCAATTCTAGAGTTTTGGAAGTTGCTTAGAATGCACTTCCTGTTTACTTAGGTAATATATCCTTCTGGAGCTTTTAATGGAGTTGAAGAATAAATAGTTATAATTATAGGTTTTCTTAGTTATGATAAATGAAAAAGTAGATATAAATATTGTAACTGTAATTCTTGCTTGATACCTGTTTTATTATATGTAATTTTACTCTGTTAAAGTTAAAACCTTCTTTTTTATATAAACAAAAAAGGGGAAATTATGTGGGAAGTTCTTCTGTTTATCTTTTATTGGTTAATAAAGAAGCCACTTTGGTCTATGATAGGGCAGAAAAGAGCTAGTTGGGGAAGACTGAATTGAATTCTGGGAGGAAGAAGGCAGAGTCAGTGAGAAGTCATGTAGCTGTCACTGGAAACATATGTGCCAGAACCTTGCCAGTAAGCCACAGCCATGTGGCGATACACAGATGAATAGAAATGGGTTAACCAAAGATATAAGTGCTAGCTAACAATACAATTAAGTGATTTGCCAAGCAATAATTTAAATAATGTAGTTTCTATGTGATTATTTTGTTGTTTGGGCAGCCAGGAACAAACAAGTGGCCTTCTACTACAAAGCATTGTTTTAATTAATACAGTTTCTGTGTGATTGTTTTAGGACTGACTGGGAATGAACAAGCAACCTCTGCCTACAAAGCAGAAGCTCCAGAAAGAGGGGGAGCTTTTCTTCTGGAACAAAGACTCATAACTGATGTAGTATTCCCCTCTGTATGCTATGAATATATTTTTTATTACAATTGGTTAATGAAGAAGCTATTTTGGCCTATGTCAGGGCAGAATAGAGCTAGGGGGGAACACTAAACTGAATGCTGGGAGAAAGAAGGCCGAGTCAGCTTGACACCATCTAGTTGTCAAATGAGAAAGATGCTAGAACCTTACCAGTAGATCACAGCCCAATGGTGATAGACAGATTATTAGAAATGGGTTAATTTTAGATGTAAGAGTTAGTTACTAAGAAAGCTGAGATAATAGACCAAACAGCGTTGTAATATAGTTTTTGTGTGAATATTTGGCCAGAAAACAAATGAGCGGTCTCTGCTTACATATAACTTGTTAGGAGCTTTCACAGGATAAGACAAACAGAAACCCAGACAAGGAGAAGTCAGTGATGGACACAGCCATACCTTGATGAAGAACATTGCAGTGCACCTAATATTTAAACTTTAAGGTCACTTTAGGATCCTGAAATGGTCTAGAGGGGTCACTTGCTCTCTTTGTCTATCTCCCCAGTATAGCCACAGTGAATAAATCTACCTTTTCTGACTTTTCTATTATTTGTCTGTTTGAATTGGCTTCTCTGGTATGGGTGGCCAAATAAATGACTTATTGGGGTAAGTAGACTCAAGGTTAAATTTTTTCTGGTCTCCACTGGCTCCTTACATGTCTGATCAGCCATGGTCTGGTGAGGCACTCTCGTTCTGAGGGTTAGGTTGTTGCCTGGGGCACTCTAGTTTCCATGACTCTAATCATATCTCGTTAGACTAGATGAAATCTCTTTGCAGAGAAAAGATAGGACTACTGGGAACTCAAGAACAATGGCAATGGGTTTCTGATCCTACTGCACGCACTGGCTTTGTGGGAGCCTAGGCAGTTTGGATGCTCAACTTACTAGACCTGGATGGAGGTGGGGGTTCTTTGGACTTCCCACAGGGCAGGGAACCCTGATTGCTCTTCTGGCTGAGGAGGGGGGGCTTAATTGGGGGAGGAGGAGGGAAATGGGAGGCGGTGGCAGGGAAGAGACAGAAATCTTTAATAAATAAATAAATTTAAAAAAAAGAAAAGATAGGACTGGGAGACAGTAGGAGTAAGGGAAGCATATTGCGAGGCCTAGATTGGAGCTGCTGTGGTAGCACTCTTCTGCATTGTGTAGTTTTTGTAAGTCTAGCCCAGATTTAAGGTGAGGAGGAAATACACTTCCTGCAGGAAAGAATGGCAAAGTCACTAGGGAAAGAGCAGACACACAAGTAGGGAGTCACAGGCTATGTAATCAGTCAACAGTTGCTCTTTCTTTCTTTCTAATGTTCACTGGATCAATGCCAAGAAATCCTATAGACAAATGTTCATATCTTCTCTCTTTCCTGATTCTTGATACTAAAATGAAAATTAGTGTGAAAGTTAATATAATCTATGTATTAGGAAGCATGACATTTCCTTAAACTGCCATTATTTCTCTTGGTTTGATTATAATACATAGTTTTAAGAGTATAGTTTTATTAATCGAAGGATTTTTTTTTAGCATATTCTGATGCTTTAGAAAGTACACGTTTTCTTAAAAGTGTGGATAAAGACAATGATCAGTCAAACTAAGCTTTGGCTATTGAACCTTTATTAGAAAACACCTCTTTTGTATGTTTTCTTTCCATAGATGTCTGTAAAACGCCTAGTTTTTACACAGATGTTATTCAGCGCATCCTTCATTGGTAGGACATAATTGCTATATTTAGCTCAGAACTCATATTTCAATCTTGCTAATAAAATGAACATAATCTGCCGAGAATAGATTTATCCAGTAACTTTAGAAATAACCAAATCCTAGAGTGAGTTTTATAATGTCATTTGTCTCATGTTGAACAAATTAAAAAGCAAAGTAGAGGCTATTAGTGAGCAAAGTGCTTAATATCTATTCATAGAGTGATGGTTTCATAAAGAAACTGGGATAGTGCTCTGTCCTGTGAATATTTTATTTGAATGTGATTATTGAGGTAACATTGTGAAGTTGCTGGGAGAGCTGACGTAAAGGCAATCTGCTTGAGTGTGAATGTAAGCTCTGTCTTGGGTTACCTCTATCACACACTAATGTTTTTACACGCATAGAGCAAAGATAACAGTGCCACTTGCAATGTAAAGTGGTTTTGAGATCTGTGCAGGTCGGCATGTGTATAATTTGCAGGACAGTAACCAGTGTGGAGTAAGGCTCCTTGAGGAGCGGAAGCAGGGCAGACTTCATCTGAGACCACTGTCTGGCTCAACTCAATTCCCTGTACCACTGACCTCTTTCCTTTTTCTATATGCCCAGCAGTCACTTATGTTAATCATATGTACCCAGTCGTCAGTATCAGCCTCTCTGGTTTGAGGCAACCCAACTTAACACACTTCCTGATGTTCTTTTCTTTTTCTCTAAATATTTCCCCCACTGAATTGAGAAGATATATAAGACCTGGGCAATACAAAATGAGATGATTTTTATTATATATATTATATATACCCATGCATGTGTGCATGCAACTGTGTCTGTGTGAATGTCTTATTTCAAATATGTGCATACATGTGCCTTTGGTCCATCTTGGAAGAAGGGTGTCAACTTTATTTCAGAAAAGACTTTTCACTCTGCCTGATCCTACCAGTGACTTTTCCTGTGGATCATTCATCTTAAGTTATGAGCAAAGTAGAATTATCAGTAACAATTACAAGGGAATAAATAATATTGACATCAGTTTAGATGATATCGGGCATGACTTTTAGAGAAAATTGGTCATAGATTTGTTACATTTGTACTTTGTACTTTAAAATTTTTATTTTATTTAGTTATTGTGTATATGGTGTTTTTTATTATTATGTTCAGCGTTCTCCTTGCATCTATCTTTGCAGACCAGAACAGGGCACCAGATCTCATTACAGATGGTTGTGAGCCACCATGTGTGGGTGCTGGGAATTGAACTCAGAATCTCTGAAAAAGCAGCCAGAGCTCTTTACCTCCGAGCCATCTCTCCAGCCCATGTACATTGTGCTTTTTACAATTCAGAACTTTTACAGATGAGAAGTGAAAGCCAGTGGCATTGAAATGATGCCATGAGCTGGAGAACGCCCTCATTGTCATGCGCAACACCTTTTCACAAATTACTTCTCTTGCTTACTTTCCCTTAAGGCTAAGATTTTGTTGCTTGCTGGTTTTATTACTTAGTCAAAAGCAAAATGTAAGTTATGTATCTCTCTCTGGTGGTAGGGGTAGGGGAAGGGCGAATTTTGGCTTCTGTCACATCAGCATGGTGAGATGCAGGGGTGTTCATGTCATGGAAGCCGGATTCTCTGATTTCCTCATCTGAATGTCAACTCAGGCATATGGCAAAATCAGCTTTAAAAAGGAGTAAGCTTCAAGCAACGAACAACTTCAGTTGAGCATGATAGAGCATCATGTACTTCCAGCACTAGGCAGGCTGAGGCAGGAGGATCTTTGGTTTCAGCTTGGGCAGCTGTGCTGGCTACGTTCATGTCACCTTGACACAAACCAGAGTTACCTGAATGGAGGGAATCACAACTTAGAAAATGCCTCCATGAGATCTGTTGTAAAGTGTTTCCTTAATAATGACTGATGGAGGAAGGCCCAGCCCATTGTAGGTGCTGCCGTCCCTGAGCTGATGACCCTGGGTTCTATTAGAAAGCAGGCCAAGCAAGCCATGATTAGCAAGCCAGTAAGCAGCACTCCTCCATGGTCTCTGCCTCAGCTCCTGCCTCCAGGTTCCTGCCCAGCTTCAGTTCCTACCCTCAGTGCTTTTGATGATGAACTGTTCGTTATAAGGAACTGTGAGTAAACTAAACCCTTTTGTACACAAGTTGCTATTAGTCATGGTGTTTCATTGAGATGGGAACTTTCTAATATGTCTCAAAATGAATAATGTACCCAGTCCTTAGATTTAGTCCCAGGGTCACGAAATAGAACTTAACAAAGCAAAGCAAAGCTAAATGTAACTTCTGATCCTCCACTTTTTTGGAAGTGAAAACTGTTTTCAGATTCTTGTTTATTTCTTTCAATAGTATAGGAAATGATTGATCTAATATTTTTTTATTGACTGAGTCATAGGGAAACATAAGAGAATTATAGAGCTGCTGTTACGTAACTGGCCTCAGTCCCATCTTGTACCCTTTTGCTGAGAGAGCAAACAAACCTACGCAAATATGGAAGAAATTAGCCACAGTGCTTCTCAACCCCCGTGCTACTCACTCAGAGGACTGCATTGTGCACGGGGCAGGCTGAGAATGCTGAACATTCTTAAGACAGAGCCACGCGTTCCCTGCTATGTTACTGTGGGCTCTTTTTTTTTTTTTTTCTCTGTTTATAAACTTTTCTTTACAGGCAGGTTTTTTTGAAAGTGGTAGGCAGCATTCTGTAGACCCTGTCGGTGAGCCTAGGAGAAATGTGAAAATGGAAGAGATGGGGCAGGTTGCACTCTGGCTTCATTGAGTTTTCTTGTGGCCGGTCTCATTGCTGCCTTGTTGACTTTATAACGCCTCCACCAAAGGCTGGTTTGCCTTTGCTTTTGTGTCGTCTCCACCCCATCCTAGTGTAATCCACATTTCACGGTTTCAGTTTTACTTCCGACTGAATTAAGGACCTACAGTTTCAAATTAACGAAAACTTTAAAACTAGATTTAAATGTACCTGTAGAAAACAGTTTATATCACTTCAAAGTGTTATTCTTCATCCCTCATGCTATGATTTCTTTATGAGTGCCTTTTGCTCTCAAGGAGAGAAATTTCTACATAGCGCATCGGAGAAGTATGGTCCATGTCATAATTTGGAATAAGACAGTTTGACTATGAAATCTTTGGTTAGTACAGTAAAGAGAGAAGGTAAGATAAAGTTACCCATAAAAATATAAAGTACACGACACGAGTGCTGGAAATCAAACAAGCCAGAAATAAGATTAATATTTATGTAGATGAAGGGATTTAAAGGCTTCTACAACCCAATTACATAACAGAGACAAAATAAGGTAACCCTGGTTATAACATCTTGTAAAGAAGCAGCCAGGTTACATAACTAGACTGCATTTATCAAGTAGCACATTCCACCTACACGGCTCCGAAGGAAGGTGGAAGAAGTGGGGAGGAGGGAGGATTTCTAAGGACTAAGAATGAAGAACACTTTGAAGCGTACAGTGTTGCCATCCTGGCAAACTTCAATGCAGCATCCCTAGCATCCTTCAAAGGCCTTGATTGCATTAGTCTTGGGGTAGAGAGTTCAGTGATTGGAAACGAACAGTTTTAAAGCTTGGTTAAAGAAAGCAGTTATACAAGGAGCAAAGGAAGAGGCGCTAATTAAGAATGTGTGTATGTGGAAAAATCCTGCACATTGGAGAAGCATTCTTGGGTGTATAGAGAGGATGTTGTTTGTGTCTTGAGAGATGTATGCACAGGGGCTTGGGTTAACGTAATGATGTCACTGTCACAGACAACACTGTGTGTTTTGCTTGTGCAACAGCATCGTGGGTCAGTGTAGAGGAGAGGAAAATGAAGGCAGTATAGTAACTGGGAGCTCTGTCACCTGACCAGTGCTTACGAGAAGGGCGATAAAGAGAGCGGCTTCATCCTAACAAACCACCCTTGGGTGATTTTTGTTTTGTTTCTTCATTGGGAAACTCCATGTGATGTTTGTGATTTCTTTAGCATCGAATCTGATACAACAGTAACTCTTGTTGAAAGGGCGTACATTTCTAACGACTTGAGTACACACCAATTGGAAAATTAAACTCCCAGCCAACTTTCTTGTTTGTTCCCTACGATTTTAACCACATTAGATTTTTGAGATATCCAGGGAAACATCCCCTTACCAAATCTACCAGATACCGATTCCTTAGCACCTTTGGATTGTCTCAGAGTTGTGGTGACAAATTTTGCTGAAGGAAACCAATTTAATGTGCCTGCTAAATAAAATGTCACCGTCGAAGCTGCAGACAGTGTGTGGCTGTTCTGCCATCTCCGCATTTGTGCTGCCTGGGTGCCTGACAGCTGGGGATGAGCAGCAGGGCCCGCATCCTCATTCCTCATGGAAGTTCATACTCATGATAGAATCTAGATGAAAAAGAACAAGTCAAAGCAAACCAGGGACAGTGATCATGGAGCACCTCCTACGAGCCTGGCTCCTGACTGATCCCAATCAGTGACGTAGCTGGACATGGGCTATGGAGATTGCCAGGAACGGGGAAAATGTCACATTTGGAAGTAGCCTGACATGATTGTTAGATAAATTAAAATTTAACAAAGTGAATTGGATAATAATTGAATTCATTCTTAAAGACTTTGGGGATAATTTAGTCATTTCACAGTATTGCTGGCTATTTTGTGTCAGCCTTCATTTGGTGATAGAAATAGCATTGGCTTACTTTGAATTTAAATTTAAAGGTTAGAGGTAAAATTGACCAAAATAGATTTTTAAAAAACACCTTTCTGATTATTAATTTTGTTTGTTAAAACAGGGACTAGATTTTATGTATACCTCCTTTGGTAACAGTTATTCACCTGTTTATGCTGTAAATGTTTATGCTGAAATCAGTGGCGAGGTCCCTGGCCATCTAGACAGGTCTTCGATCATGGAAAGTCCGGCTTGACTGTTGCAAAGCATCCATGCTGGGAGCGTTCCTCTGCAAGAGATCCGATCTCATGGGCTGATGGAAAGACCTGGCTTTCCTGAGTTTCCTTCAGTGAAACTTTGTTCAAAGCTCTTTTAAAACATGGAGTTTTAGGAGCAGTGACAGGTTACATGGAAGAAGTTGCTTTCTGGGGGATTTCAAAGGCTGTGTGAATTCCTGTTTAAAGAGCAGGTGAGAAGATAAAACTGTTCCAAAAATGGGATGGTACAAATCATGTGTGCTGTGGCCCAAGATGAATTCGGGTTACACATCAGCTGTGTGTAAGACTTGGACAAACTGTTATCTGAGCCGTACTCAGACAACAACGGGTTGTAGAGGAAAGAGCAGAGAAGACCCCAGTGTGTAGACCATCAAATATGTGTCCATCACTAACACTGGTGAAAGTGATCAAAAGGGAGGCACAAGGAAGAAATCATTATGGCCTGGTTAACAAGCATAAGGAAAGGGGATGGGCACCTATGGTGGACGGATGCAGGAACTTATTTTAATGGTGAGGAGCCGCTGTTTGTCAGTCTTTGTCTTTTGAAGCATGGCATTTTAAAGCATTTGTTTATAGACACATGTGCACATGCACACACAGACATGCACATATCATGTAATGAATAAAACAACAACAGAAACATCGGCTAAAGAAAACCCCTTTGTCCTTACCACCAGCAGAAACCTTCATTAACACTGTTCTCACATTGTGCCTTTGAGCACACATACCGTTGCATACATAGAGGAAGCATAGATAGTTTTATAAGAGTGAGATTGTTCGTTCTGAAGTCTTAAAATGCTAGTTTTACGACTGATTTCCTTCCTAAGGTACATAAAGCCTCTATGGCATCTCTTTTGTTCCAACTGATCCCATGTTTTGGTCTTGTGACCTGTGTCTTGTTTTGGTACATCGTGCATTCTTAAAGGCTTCATGTTGTCCTGGAATTGTGTCTCTGGCATTGGATTTTTGCCAACACCACATCCAAACACAGTTTGTGCTCTTTTCCCACCATACACCCTGGCCTTGTACTCTTAAATCCTTTGTCTTGGTTATTTTCTACCTTGCCTTGGTTCACTCTCAAAGTCTCTAACTATGAGACTGTGGAAAGAGCCCCAGTGAGTGTACCGTATGTGGTCTCTGTCATGATAGGTAGTGCAGCTTGATATACTATTCTTGGATCACTATACAGCCATTACTTCATGGCCTTCTAGCTAAGGGTCATGCACAGCTTTGAGAAGGATTTGTTCTTTCCCTTGGATAAATTATTTGCTCTTCATGCTTGGATGAAAACAAAATAAAACAAAACAAAACAAAACTCCCTCCCCCACCAAGAAGTGAAAAACTCAAAAAACTATCTTCTTCATTTTCCTAGGATGTTTTACATGGTGGTTTACTGCCTTTTCATCTTACTTGGACAGTGCTTTTGAAACGTGTGCCTTCTTCAATAAAATATTGTTGAAGCTGGGCGGTAGTGGTGCACACCTTTAATCCCAGCACTTGGGAGGCAGAGGCAGGGGGATCTCTGCTAGGTTAAGGCCAACCTTGAACTAGCTAGTGCCAGGACAAGCTCCAAAGCTACAGAGAAACGCTGTCTTGAAAAAAAAAATATTGGTGAAGGAGCTTCTTTTCTTTGTCTGAGACCAGAATGTTTACATCTATAGGCTATGGTTTGATATGGCTTGAGAGTTGGGTGTCTTCATTTTGCTTGTCTTCTGGAGGGAGACTGTGGGGGCTACCAATGCCATACAGGTTTTGGGAAGAGGTCTGTGTGTGTATGTGTTTTCTTTTCTTTTTTTTTTCTACTAAGATGGCAACTGTCTTTTATTTTTTTTTAATTTATTTATTTGTTAAGGATTTCTGCCACCTCCGTGTATGTGTTTTCTTTGTAACATCTCAAATGTATTGGATTTACGTAATCCTGTGCAATATGTAATATGTATGCATGCCCATGCGTATGCTTGTGTGTGATTTTGTGTGCTTGTGCATGTGTGTCCGTGTGTGTGTGTGTGTGTGTG
>NW_004949101.1:12970963-12978386 GCF_000317375.1 Microtus ochrogaster | reverse complement strand
GAGAGAGAGAGAGAGAGAGAGAGAGAGAGAGAGAGAGAGAGAGAGAGAGAGAGAGAGCTAGAGTCAGTGACTCCCAGCTAAAAATAAATCTTAGGAAAAAAATCCAGAAAAATCTGTTATTTTCTTAGCTATCAGACTTACTATATCTGGTCAAAGTCCATAAGTCCTGTCTTTATTATAGTGATTTTTCTCATTTTTATATGTACTCTTCAGGGCAGTTTTTAAGGCTTCCTTTACTTTCTACCCTGAAAATCCTGGCAGTGTCTGACCCAAGGTCAGGAGGTCGTTTCTGCTGCCCTGGAAGCTGTTGTTGCTTGTGTCTGCTCAGCTGTCACCTAGAAGAGAGCATGTCTTAGCTCAGCTAATCTTGTTAAGAGGGTGTTTAGCTAAACATCCACTGGCTTCTGTTTCTCTTCTTTCATTTTCTTCTTCTTCTTTTATAAGCTTTCAGTTCCTGTTAGTGTCGAGAGACCACCCTTTTCCTTTTCATTCCTCATGCTGAATAAAAATGAACATTCACAACTCACTGACTTTCTTTTTTATTGGGAAATTCTTTTTTTTTCTCTTGACTTATTTTTTCCATGCCTGGATGTTTATAAAACCAAAGAGAGAGTGAGAACATTCAGATAAGATGGGCTATCGAGATTGTTTAAAAACAAAACATAACGCCAGCATCTTCAATGTTTTGAAAGCAAAACCTAACAAAAGAGTAACTAAAATAGAATGCTCGTGACACATTAGTGTTTTCCACTCTCAAAGCAGGTAGGCCCACGGCAGGTCAACATCCTACTTTACTCCCAAATGGTACTAATTGGTCAAGGTGACTTTTTTTCTGTGAAGAAACAGTATTTCCAGGTAGAAACAATTAAGGACAACAATGAATTTTCCTTTTGTGTACTCGGCTGCCCATAGAGTGTTGTTGGAAGTATCTGCCTTCATGTGGTTGTAAAAACAACATGAGGAAATGCATGGAAAGGCCCAGAGAGCCTCTGGTGAGTATTTTCTCTTCCTGATGATGTTATTATATCATCAAGGGGAAAGTTTCAGGAGTGAAGTTTTCTTATTAGTATTCTTTTTAATATCATAAGTGCCTTAAAGGAAAAATTTGCATACTGCTGAACATATAGATTATTGTGATTTTGCTGGTTAGTGATTTGAATAAGGTCCAAGGACAGAGTTCCCTCAGGTTCATCTTTCATACATTTCTACCCGTAGTCTTCTTAACCAGGCGCATGGCAGTAAGGACGCTCTGTGACCTACAGAGTGTATGTGACACACTGCGGGCGGCACAGTGTGGAGTGTAACTACAGATGTCAATGTTGATCATACCCTGTGCAGGTCACCACTCATTGCATTGTGTTTTCCAGAGAGTTTGCTTCCCCTTTGTACTTGGAAATGGAGTGTGAGTCATTTCATATGAAGTACATGGGATGACGAGGCCCACACAAAAGAGAAGACATTTGGAATTGTGGCTTCCACAGTGTAGGTTGCTTTAAACAAAAGGTTACCGTGCTTGACGTTTGCTTTGAGTTTATGTTAATGCACTGTTTTACAGCACCCGTACTACTTATTATACTCATGGCCTGTGCCTCTGACCCTGAGCATCCATCCCTGATCGAGAGTCTCAGACCTCAACTCAAACCCACTGAGTCACAACTTGCATTTTACAAAGTTTCACATGTATTCATGAACAGCAATATTTGCTGTTGGGGTGCTGGTGTGGGTGGGACTTTCTTCATGGAGAAAGCTATAATCTGAAAGAGAAATGTGGGTATAAATAGTCTCTAAATGCATTAAGATGATGTTCCCAACTCAGATGGAAATTTTGTAGTGCTGGGAGTCTGGTGGCATACGCCTGGAATCACAGCCCTCAGGAGGCTGAGATAGGAGAACCACTACTTTAAGGTCAGCCTGGGCTACCAAAAGAATTCTAAGGCATTTTGAGCTACAGAGTAAAAACAGAGTGTCAAAATACAGTGATAAAAAAGATGATTTAAAAAACCAAGTACCTGTTTTTATTTTATTTTATTTAGCAAATGGGTTGTTAAAAATATGAGGAGATGACTATCTCTATGCTGTGTGTGGCTAAGAAATAAATACTGGAATTAGTAGGAGTTAGGATTTAGGTTAGGGTGAGAATAATCTCTGCAGAGTTGAAATCCTGGATCTAACAGACACTTATATCCCTTGTGCCTAGCAGGATAAATCAAAATAGACCCAAAGTGGAAATAATTCCAAGTGTCCATCCACAGATGAATCCATAAAAGACTTAGGATGTATATGCAGGGGATACTATCAAACTTTACAAAGGAATTTTTATGTTTTGATATGGCATCCCCTCACGGAGTAGTGTACTTAGGGTTTGGGCATGAGTCAGTAGATTTATGAGTGACTCCGGGAACCTCTCAGTTCCACAGAGGAGAGCCACACTGATGGCTTCTTAATTTGGTGAAGTTATTGGGAAGTGAGGAAAACCAGTAAGTGGGACTTGGTTGGAGGAAGTAGTCAAGGGAGCATACTTATATGGCGTGTGTCTGATCGCCCGACCTTTCTTTTTGTTCTTAGTGTCTCTTCACTGCCGTGAGTTCAGCAACCTCCCCATCACATCTCACAGTCACGATATTATGGCTCATTTCTAGCCCAAAGCACTGCCTACTGTTGACTCTCATGGGAGTCAGAAGTCAGCTGGAAACGCGGATCCAAACATATCTTTTCTCTTATAAGTTGATTCATATATTTGCCACAGTAATGAAAACCTAATGCAGGAATGGAATTCTGATAATTTCTAGTATGTAGATGAACTTGAAAACATTAGGGTAAAGGACAAAAGTATGATTCTACATATATGAAGTCCTAAAAAATTTTTTAATTATAGAAAGGAAATTAGGGACTATTGTTTGATGATTCCAGAATTCTTATTTGGGATGACCACATCATGTTCATGGTTATACCTCAATTGTAAATGATTCAGTGCCACTGAGTTATATACTGTAAATACTGAAGATAGCATTTTTGTGATTTTTTTCCATATAAAAACATAGTATGTCCACACAGAGTATCATTACATAGTTACATCAGCAAATATACCACATATAATCATGATACATTTCTCCAAGGTGTTACTTGGAGAGGGTCATATACAAAATAATCCACAGAGTTAAATGTGGGCAGCTCATTTAGATAAAAGACAGCAAAGCACAAGCCAAACAGGTATATAAGAAATGCAATGAAACTGAGTAAAGACATAAGGAAACTACATGACTAATGACCACCCCAATTGTCATCATAGAACCTTCATTCAGTAGCTGATGGAAGCAGATGCAGAGATACATTGCTAAGCACTGCACTGAGCTCCCTGAGTCCAGTCAAAGAGTGGGAGGAGGGATTAAATGAGCACAGGGGTCAAGACCATGATGGGCAAACCCACAGAGACAGCAGACCCGAGCTAGTGGGAGACCACTGACTCAGGACTGACAGCCGGGGAACCTGCATAGGACGGAACTAGGCCTTCTTAATGTGGATTGGGTAATCTAAATGCCAGGATTTATCCCTAATGCATGACCTGGATTTTGGAGCCCATTCCCTTTGAAGGGATACCTTGCTCAGCCTAGATACAGAGGACAGGGGCTTGATCCTACCTCAAGTTGATATGCCAAACTTTGTTCTCCCCCCATGGGAGTCCTTACTCTTTCTGAGGACTAGATGGGGGAGGGTGAAGTGAAAGGAAGGTGGGCTGGGAATGGGAAAAGGAGAAGGAGGGAGAACTGTGATAAAATGTAAATGTATATATACAAAATGAGAATTAAAAAATTAAAAACAGCAACAACAAAATATCCAAACCAAAAAAAAATGAAAAATAAAAGAAACTGAATAAAGCAAAAATAAAAACAAAGAAGACTTATAGTAATAAATAGGTGTATTAGTTCCTGTTCTGTTGCTAAAACAAAAGTACTTGAGGCAGGACACACTTTAACTTACTATACTGGTAACTGCAAAATCTTGATTGCATGGTGCTGGACATGGAGAGATGGAAAAGGAACCAACCACATGTAGTCAAGGCTGAATGTATAGTGTGGGCTCACTTTGACGTACTCTGCTGAGAATTAACACACTCTAAAAATATTATGTTAATCTCTTCTAATGGTGATGTCTCCAGTAATATAATTACCTCATACTTTGTCCAGGTTCTACCCCTCCATCCTGCCATACAGGCAGGCAGGCCTCCAGCGTATCCAGCATAGCAGTAGGTGTGCAGCTTTCATTTATTAGTGTCAAATGAGCCTCAAGAGTGAACAAGAAGGTGCTTTGGGGAATCTGACAGAATTCTTCATCTAGGTACTTACCCTGTGATGGTTTTGAAAATATGTGTGCGCATTATATATCACAGCACTTCTAGTGGAAACAGTGATTTCATGAGGATGGTAAAGGGAGAAGGGGGCATAGCAGAGCTGTGTCCTTTAACCTTAAGCCATTGGCTCATTTGTTAAAACCGTAAGTTCCATTATGTTTACATTTTCAAATAAAATTGCCGTACCAGGAAACCATCAAATGATCGGAACTAGATTACAGTAATAAATTTTGATTTATATGTATTCAGTTTATGTATAGATTCCAGAAAATATAAATGTTTGCTTTGCACAATTGTGTTAACAAATACCAGAATCAAATTTGTTTTTTTTCCCAGAACCCATAATTCTTTATTAAGTTGCAGTTTGGTACTCTGCCTTTTGGCTGAGAGCATTAAGTACAAAATATTTAATTATTAGAAATAAAAAGGAAGCCAGATGGTAGTCATGCCCACCTTTACTTCCAGCATTCAGGAGGCAGAGCCAGTGTGATCTCTATGAGTTTGAGGCCAGCCTGGTCTACAAAGCAAGATCCAGGACAGCCAGGGCTGTTACACAGAGAAACCTATCTCAAAAACAAACAAGCAAGCAAACAAAAACAAGCAACAACAGCAAGAAAAAGAAACAAAGGAAAAAAGGGGGAAGAAATTCTTTTTGAAAGTGGAATCTGTTTGGCCAAAGTATAGGTGAAAGCAGAGCAGCAGGCAATCCGATAGAGGAGCTGCCTACCACTCAAATTAACTTCCTTGTTCAAATCGTACGTTAAATTTCCAGATTGAAAATGTGGCTCAGGGATCAGATCAGAAAGCAGGAATCGCTGTGCAAGGTTAAGCTGCTGGAGGTACCCCTGGCCCTGGCCCCTTGCGTAGCTTGTTCTCTGCAGTGTCCCTGCCTTGTTTAGATATCTGACTTCAAAAAGAAAGGAAAGTTCATGGTCTTTTTACTCTCAATTTCGAAAGCTCCTGAGGGAGTAATGTGGACTTTCAAATCGTGTGGGAATTTGAAGAGACATTGTTAAAACTTACATTTATCACCTGAAGAAGTGTCATGTTGGGGAGTCTATGCCTCTGCTCATTAGGGATTTTCCTCTTGGGCGTGGTGGTCTTTTGGGGGGGGGGGCAGGCTCATGGTCAGTTGTTGGACACCATTCTTTATCATGATCATTGGATCTGTAACATGTCTACAAAAGGATGGTTCATGCAGGTAAGCCTCAATAGCCTTTAGAGCCCTTGTATCCTCTTCTCCCGTTTGTTCTATTGTTTGACTAATTTATTCTTAGCCATTTAAAATATGAATGCAGTTTTTAGAGTGCTCAGCCCTGAATCGGATGTCTTTACCGCAGCCCTACTCTCAAGGTTCAGCGATCTGTGCAGAACAGGGGAGCCAGAGGTTATGGATGGCTTTAAGGAAATAGCATTGTCCAGATACAACGGGGTCGGTGCGCATATGAACTCAAGAGTCTGTGACCACATGCACAAGACCTACACAAGCTCAAGTCAGGCAAAACCCTGACGGAGAGGAGGGGGAAATGGGCACAAAGTCACACCTCAGACAAGAAGATACTCATAAATGATAACATCTGGGAAAAATCAGCCTTTTGGATTACTATAAATTTTTATAATATAAAGAAGCATGTATAGGTAAACATATGTTTAAATATCTCTCTCTATATATTATTGGAATTCTTGCATTAGCATTTCAAATTTCATATTTTGTGATTACTATATTCCAGTGGCTTTTTAGCAACTAAATTGACAGCAATGTTTTGTCAGAATGTTATGTCTATTTGCAGATAATGCACTTTCACAAACAAAGCAAGTAAACCTTGGGAGTCAGCTGCATGTGAAGCTTTGAAGTTTGATGTCACTGGTCTTAGCTCTAATACAAAGAAGAGAGCACAAAAACGAAGCAGAAGCAACCCAGAGTACAATTCTTACTTCTTCCTCTTCTGTTCCTGATTCTGACATTTATTGTCCTGTCGGGCTTGAGGTTGTACAGCCGCATGGTTAAACTTGGGTTAGGTCAGCTGACTGTGTTGAACAAAGACAGCTCCTTGGCGCTCAGGTTTATTCTTTTGCATTTAAAACTTTATTTGGGAGGAACTGAAAGCATAAGGCCAGTTTTGTCCATTCCTTAAGATCTTTAAAAAGAAGTTGCTTTGTCACCCTTATGTCCAATTTTCGGTCGATAGTGTGATCTTTTTATTGCTGTATCAGCAATCAAAAATGAGGGAAACACATGGAGGAAGAATACAGACACATTTTATTGCCTAGCTCTACTTTGTTTTTAAAAGAAATAAGCACACATGGAAAGGGGGGACGTCAGCTAAAAGGATTGTAGTTGTGGTCATGATGGTAGTGGTTATGGGTTTTAACATTTTCGTTAATTATTTTTACTGTGAGCCTCACAGTTGGGGTTTGTCCCAGGAATTTTCAGTCAAATCTCTTATTCTTCCTTTAATGTATTTTCTCCTATGAAGTTAACAAGATAGGACATTTTGGAAGAGTGCATGTTAGGTATGACTCTGTCTCCTGCAGCATGGGTCACGCATGCTGTGATTCGCGGCTCTTGGCATCCCATGCTGTTCCTAGGCGCCCAAGTGAGAGGAGCTATGGACCCCATGGTATGTGGTCTGGACTTTCTGGGCTATGCTGCTGTTCTCTAACTTAGCTTCTCCCTCATGACCCATGATGATTCAGCTTCAGCTCCGTCGTCACTTAGGAGCATGAAATGGAAAGAGAAGACAGTCTCCGTGTTGCCAAAGGTCACGCATATCACCTCCACTGCAATTTCATTAGCCCGTGCTCAGTCACACGAAGGGTACTGGGACATTTCATCTCATTTTTATAGTCATGGAGCGAACTAAAATTGGAAGTTCAGTTAGTACAGGAAGAAAGGAAGACATGGGTTTGGAGGTCCTCTGACAGCCTGACACAATTCATAAAACCGTAAAGAAGAAGATAAATGCGTCTATAAAGTCTCCACTTAAAATAGCCACTTTTGAGTTTTGGCATACTTCCTTCCATTGCTTAATGTAGAATTGAATTACACTGTAGAGAGGTTTTGGTTTTTTTTTT
>NW_004949101.1:12862337-12970863 GCF_000317375.1 Microtus ochrogaster | reverse complement strand
TTTTTTTTTTTTTTTTTTTTTTTTTTTTTTTTTTTTACTATTTTTGTTTAATTTGGTCATCTACTCCAAACATTTCTTCATTATTTAAGGTCCATCAAAATACTACTTTAATATCTGCATGATACTGTATACTATGTGTATATGCATGTATCATATTTCACCAAGTTCATACTTTTCACTATGTTGATTTTAAAAACATAATTATTTTAATGAATTTCTAAGATGCTTAACTTGGAGATAAAACCAATATTGCAAGCTTTTATTATATTTTCCAAATTGAGGCATCAGAAAAGTATATGCTAAATGGGCATTGGTGGCCTGCACTCCAGGGCAGGCTAGGCTACATCAAAATCCTTGTCTTGAAAAAAAAGGAAGAAAGAAAAGAAAAGTATATACTGATTACCAAGTTACCCTTAAAAACGTCATATTTTTATTATTATAAAAATATTAATATTGTTATTATTTTTATATTAAATTATTATTAATTATATTATTAAGGACATACAACACACACAACACTCTCCCCATACTTAGATAACACTTGTTTGTTTGTTTGTTTGGTTGGTTGGTTGGTTGATTTCTCAAGGCAGGGTTTCTCTGTGTAGCCCAGCCTTGAATGTCCTGGAACTCCCTCTTGAACTGTCCTGTTCAGACAGGCCTTGAACTCACAGAGGTCCACCTGCCTCTGCTTCCCAATTGCTGGGATTAAAGATGTGTGCCACTACCTCCCAGCTGACTAGATAACATTTTTAATATGAATTGTTATTTGAAAGTTAACAGTAATTTTGTATTATTGTTTCTATTCTGTTTCATTTTGATCACCATAGAGCCTTTAAAAGAAGTTCTTGGTAATTTGTTCATCTTGCTTAAAATTTATATCACGTTAGTCTATTTCAATAATGAATTTGTGAAATTTCTACAAGGAAGAGACATTTCCTCTTTGAATATCTTTTCTTTCCTAACTTAGGGGGAGCCTTCTGTTTCAATAAGCATTTGTATCCCTAGAAATAATACCTGTTAATATATGTGGAACAAATACTTGTTTGTCCCTAGCGAGGAATCAATAACTGCTTGTCGGAGTGGACATTTGAAAACTGAGCAATTTGGTCATTACCAGTCCTTACTGGTCCACTGCTCACTGCTGGCCTCGGCTTGTTTGAAACAGATCATTCTCGTTTTGGTCTCAGTTGTTTCTTGACTGAACAGCACATGTTGTTCAGTGGTAAGCATGAGCGCGATCATGTATGTTATACTTCTTAGCTCATGCGTGAAGAGTGCATTCTGACTTTGCTACACAGGATTCTATATGACTGTTATTGCCCATCTAAATCTCTCCCCCCCCCCCCCGCCTTCTGTTTGGGGTATGAGGCATTATGACACTGGAATTAGATGTCTTTGTAAGAAATTGTGGTGAGTTTTTTTTTTTTAATCATGCCAAAGGATGTTTTTTTTTTTTTCCTCTTGAAATATAAAAAAGCTTGACTCAGTCTATGATGAACAGATACTAACAAAAAGATTCTGGAATCTGGGGAAGCATATTCATCCCACAGACTTGCCATATTTACTTCCACTCTGCCCTTGACTCTTGTTTCTGTGGTTTTCCACCTTTGGCTCTGGGCTGCAGGTCAGGGCTACAGTCTCTTCTGCCTGTTTGTTCTGGGTCAGTGTAAAAGGGTTGCTCCCACACATGCTGGCTTGCTTTTGCCTTTTGTGTTTGGATAGTTATGTGTGCACTTTCTAATAAATGTGTTAGTTTTGCTGTGGCATTTTCTTTCTTTCCTCTGTTGTCCTAACCTGCCCAACCCTTGTCTAGTATCTGTTGATATTCTGGCCCCTTTTTCTCTCTCTATGGTTTTATCTTCTCATTATTTACAGAGCTCTTACTTCAGGAATTAATTGATTCTATAAACCAGATATGCTGCTTGTGTTTGTCACAGTAAATATTTCTCTTAAACATATGATCTTTCTTTTGTTCTTATAAATATAGGCAGGCAGGTCAACAAGTATCATTAGGGATTAAACTTAGACTTTTTTTATTTCTTGTGTAATAAAACATATTTATCCTTGAGCAAGGGGACATTGATGAAGTAGGCTTGATATTTGACCACATATGTAAAATAATAATGACTGAAAATTTGAACCTCTTACATCTCAACCAGTGTTTTTGTTTTCTCTTTAAAGAAGCTGTTCTCACTTTAACCCGGAATAGTTGGTAAGTCAGTGTGTTCATATGGCTAGTGACTATAGGAACAACTGTCTAACTTAACTATCTGTTTAGATTGGCCTCTCTGCTGGCAGTAGGGGAGTCATGTGTGACTTCATTGAAATGAAACTTCAAATCAGGAAGTTGGTCCCAAATACATATTTCATGAAACTGGACCACTCCAGATGAGCAAGCTGCTTCCAAGGCCCACTGCCCACTCCCATCCTCTGTGGGGGACCTAGGATGCTGCATGCTGCAAGGGTTACATTAAACATAGTGAGAGGAACTCAAGAAATACTTCATGATGCTTCTTGTTTCTACACTTATTAATATTTAGCTGAAACTATGTGATTAAAAGGTATTGTTGATATTGTTTCTGGGTCACTAAGGTATTATTACTTTTGCGTTGTGGTCTATTAGTCTAACAGGCCTGGCTCCATGTATACAACCTGCATCCAAACTTTGCCTGCTAAGTTCCTCTGAAACTCGCCCACCCCAGCACTGTCTTCAAAGCTGCAGTCCTAACTGCAGTGGATGAGTAGATGCACCTGCTATCTCTGCCTCAGCTTCTGCACCAACCCAACCTAAGACAGATTAGAGTATCACATATGACATGCAACTATAAGAGGAAGTCCACATGCCCAGGTCACATATCACAAACAAGAACCAGAACAGTATATCTCACTCAAAGTCGTTAGTCCTCTAGAAATTTTCTCTAATGAGAATTATCCAGATGAATCCCAGGACACAGAATTTGAAAGAAAGAGAGAGGGAGGGAGGGAGGGAGGGAGGGAGGGAGAGAGAGAGAGAGAGAGAGAGAGAGAGAGAGAGAGAGAGAGAGAGAGAACCAGCATGGAATTTATCAAATAATTAGGACTTTCAAGAAAACAGTAGTAATCAGCTCAATGAGCATAAAGAGAATGACAGTAGATGCCCAAATGATGCTGCAAAACACACAGACATGAGGCTGAAGGTGATGGTGAAAGCAAGTGAGGATTTGAAATCAAAATTATTAAAGAGATGGAAATATTGATGAAAGAGAAGGGTTGAAGAATAGAGCTGGCTCAGTGGTGAAGAGTACTTGTTCTTGTAGAGGACCTGGGTTAGATTCCTAGCATCCTCATGGTGGTTCACAGTCATCTGTAAGTCCAGGCCCTGGGGATTCAATACCCACTTCTGACTTCTATGGACACCATTCATGTATGTGGTATGCATATGTATGTGAAGGCAAAACACTTGCATATAAAGTAGAATAAATAAATCTAATTTCTAAAAAAGAAATACTAATGACAACTCAAGGTAAAATGAAGGTGAAATTGAAAACCCCAGTAACTCAATTAGAAAACTAGAGGGAAATCCTTATCAGTAGACAGATGATAGGCTATCAGAACTTGAAGATAAAGTATAGGAATTGAGCCACTCAAACAAAAGAAAATAAATGTATTAAATAAATTCATGAAAGTAATGTACATGGACTGTAGTACATCATGAAAAAAACCAAGCCTACATATTGCTATAGATAAAGGAGAAGACTCTTAGGTCAATATAATAAACCTTTGGATATTGGTAAGATCATAGAAGAAAACTTCCCCAAATTAAGGGAATTGTTCAGATTGACTATTATTAAATGATTATGCAGATTAAGAAACACAGAATACCAAATAGGGCTGAAAAATAAAATCCCCAATGGCATATGGTAGTTAGAACAGAGAAGATACCGAAAGCAGCATGAGAACAGCCCCAAGTCATGTTAAAGGGGAGCCTGTCAGAATAACAGCTGAGTTCTCAATGGACAGTCTTCACAGAGTGGTTCAGGAAGTGTTTGAAAGTGAGACGTATGTTCTTCCATGTCATTGTAGGGCATAAAGCCCAGTTTGGGTCAGTGTCAGTCCATAGGTGGCATGTGCTGTTTGATCCTCATCAGACTGCTTTGTGATTTAATAGCAAAAGTGACTTTGCTGATTCCTGACATCATATATCTGTGTGCGCCTCCCCCTCCCCGGAGAGCTGCTGATTTACTGAGTTTGGCCTCAGACGCGGCTGTTTTTTCGCTAGGTTCCTCAGAATTGAGACCTGCTAACAGTTCGGGGGATAGGACACCCACAGCGCATGGATCCTAACATGTGAACTATGTTAGTTTTTTTTTTTTGTCTATTTCTCATTTTGTTGATTAGTTGCTAATGAATTCAACCCTTAGTGGTTGTCTGCTTCATGTTAGAACTCTGAGATTGCTAAGCTCAATTTCTTATTCATTATTTGTCATTTTTTTATATTAAGCAAAGGATCTAAGGTTTTTCTTCTCCTATCTGTCCTATTTGCAGCCCTTCCAGGTTGCCTGTTTTCCTTCTAAGTGTGTAACAAAGTGGCTTAGAGAAGTGAAAGTCTCCTATAGTACCACACACACACACACACACACACACACACACACACATATATATACATACACACATATATACATATATATTCAGTCATAGAACCTTAATATTGGTATTCAGTTACATAATTTTCATCTATTAAGATTTTAACATTTCACTTTTAATTCAAGAGTAACTTACTGTGATTTTTGTGATAAATGACATTTAAATGAGTATAATTTCTTTAGAAATCAAGTTAATTTTTATAATATCATTTATCAAATAAATCCTATCTGTTCATGAACGTCTTTCTTTAGCCTATTTCTCAAAAGATGATAGTGCAATGATCAATATATATATGCTTTATGTTTGTTTTCATACATATATAATTATATAACTCTTTAATATTGAAGACTATTTCAGACTGCATGACAATATAATATATGAATTTATATATTTGTAAATGTAGTTAGCTTAGTATTTCAGGGGTATTTAGTAACATAAAATCTATGATTGGAGTATAGGAGGTGAAAGGCCATGGGCGTATTGATGATAACTACAGCCCTGATATCTCATCTTGTCCCCAGGAGGCTTTCTGAGGCAAGTGGGGGAGGGATGGAGAACCAGATGGTGCCTGTGGCTGGCAGTCGATGGTTCCTGCTGCTATGGAAAGCAATTACTCAGTACCAGTCCCCTGGGCAGCAGATGACAAGGCAAGCATGTTCCCTGCATTCATCTATACAAGGTGTAATAATTAAGCCAACAGAATCATAGTGTCCGCCTGATGGGTGTACAAAGAATCAGCAGGGACCCTCTTGGCTTGTTCATCACCGCCACATTACCTCCACAGACTAGTAATTACTCAGGGGGTTTATGGCATTTACATGTGACAATAGTCTTTGTGTAGTACCTTTAAGGGCCTGTGGGCAATAGAAACCCAGTTTATAACCAGTGGAACTTACGCATTGAGCATTTGGACAGTTTTTCTCGACACCACCCTTATGGAAGATTTTACAGTGCAGGGAAGAAGATGAAGAGACGTGCTAGAGTGATCCGCCATGCTGCCTGTCATCAGCACTACCTTATTAAAGGCTCTCTAAACAGGAGGACTTTTCTGTTGGGAATATAACTGTCTAGTCTGTGTCCCATTGATTCGGAGTAGGATCAGAGACGGCAACAGAATGGCTCTCATAACCAATATATTTGGAATGCTTGGCAAATCTTGAAACTTGTGTCTCAGTGCTGCCCTTTCTGCTCTTTTCTCCCCATCATTTGGCAAATGTTAAGTTGGAATTTGGTCTTTTATTACCCGGATTGCTCCTCTTTTTTTTTTTTTTTAATTTTTGAAATGTTAGACATTGAACCAGACTATTGTGCATGCTAGCCAAACACCTTCCCAGTGAGTCACATCCCAGCACCAACTTCCTCTTCTTGAGGAAGGCTACAAAGAGATGAGAAGTGGTTGTTTGTCTCAAGATCTGAAACTCTTTTTCTGGGATGTTGGTAGGAAAAGAAAATCTCAAGAGAAGAAGGAGAAGGAGAAGAGGAGGAGGAGGAAAAGAGGAGGAAGAGTGTGAGATTAAGATCTCATGCAAGGGAGCTGCTTTCTCAGGAAAGAGACCGGAACTAACTAATCAGCTCAGCTTGATCCTGCATGTTGCTCTGGTTTGGAAACTACAATTCAGAGTCACCATGCAGGAAAACAAGATGACTATACTGTGAATCCCTGCCTACCAGCAATTCCCCACTGCAAGGCTGTGAACACAATCTTTTAGGCATCCCTAGACAAGGTGGCACTTCAGCTAGAAACTGTCCTCCAAAGTGGAGCACAGGTATAAACTGCTTACATCAGCTATAGGACGGGTGTGACAAAAAGATCAGGAAGGAACATCGATGTGACAGCTATTATTATGGACTTCATCCTCTTGCCAGAAGAATTTTCTACCTTCATCTCTCTTTGTCTCATACTTTTTTTTTTTTGTAGTCAGAGCTTGTATCGTATTTAGAAGCAGATTTTTATGTGATTTTTTTTTTGTGTGTCTGCTCTATGGCATTCTGTAAACTTCATTGCTCATCTGTGCTGCATCTCCATTGTCTTTAACAGCGCCTGTCATATACGATATCTAGAACTCAAATCATATAGTGCATGTGGTTATGAGTGCGGGTTGGCTGACATAGGACTACAGATATGTATCTTCCATGTGCCTTTCTGTGGTACACATTATGACCATGCCACTAAATCATCTCTGACTCTGGATGTTTGCTTTGGGTTCCCATTCTCTGGTTTTGGTCATTGTGTTTCTCATTTATAAGACAGCTCTTTCTTGAAGTTGGAGTTCTCTCATAGAGGGCATAATTCTGAAGTCCATTTCCTTTGCTTCAAGACTAGAGACACTGAGAGTTGATTTCTACTCCTGAGTTTCCTATAAAATCATGATGGGACTTGTGGATTTACCTGTGGTTGTGGCTTGTTCAGATCCTTTCCTTTCCTCTCACTTGCCCTCCCTTTCTCCATCTTCTCTGTGTGCTCTGTGTATTAATAAAGTGATTATGATCATGAATCTCAGCATCTGGTTCTGAAAAATCGGGTTGTGGATAATATGTAAAATGCCTGTGAAATAGGCTGGGGTCAAAGCGTTATATGAAAGGAGAAAGTACAACTGAATCAATGTCATGAAAGAACCTGCTGTTTATAATGGATATGCTTAGCTGTTTCTTGGTGATCATTGAAATGTGGTCCTGAGGAAGTACATTAGCTGAGGTCATAATAGCAAACGTTGATGGGGAAGGCTGAGCTTATGCAGCTCTGCTTGAACACTTGGCACGTTCTTCAACAGTGTTTCTGAGGCTGTACTGTGTACAGACCTCCCCCTGCACCTTGTGGAAACGTAGTCTCATTTCAGGTTTGATAGAGGCTTTTCTACTCAGATACCTGAAAAGCTGATGGGCTTCTCACCAGGCCATTGCATGTCGTTAAGAGTTTCCATCTCTTCAAGGTAGATTCTAGTATTATTGCCATTTTGCAGATGAAGAGCATGGGGCAGAGCAAAGCTAAATAGTTTAGATTCTAGAGCTCGAAATGGTTGGATCCAGGATTTGTGTCTGGCTAGCCTGGCTCCTCTGTGTCTCCTCTGGAGTGCTCTAATGGAAGGTCTCCACAGAAAGGTGAAGCTTTAAGAGAACAGACCCAGCCCACAAATGAAAGACAAATATCCTAGTGGTGAAAGCCAAGGCTAGTGAGACCAAGTCATTGGCCAGACACTGACTGACAACTGTGATCAAGTGTGACTCAGAGAGCCTAGACTGTTCCTTTCTTGCTTTCTCTTCCAGCTTTGCAGGACTCCAAATCTATTTCTCTACAGCATGATAGTGTTTCTGAGTGGCTTAAAAGTAGTTAATGAGTGAGTTCCAGTGCTTCTGATAGATGAATGGAAGCAGATATAAATTCTCAAATATCATTTTATTTGTCTTTTCTGATTTTCCAACATGTAATGTAAAGTAGCGGGCAACTGGGGCTAACTAGATTCATTCTAATTGATTTCTTGGCTTCCGTGGGTCTAATTAGTTTCTGTGCTGTGCCCTAGAATGGTACAGTAGGATCCTAAAGGTGCAGATCACACAGCTGCATTTCTGTTCATGAACTTCTGAAAGTTGGTAGGTAAATAGAAATATATTTGGTATTGAGGTGCAGACAGAAAAGAGGGAAATTGGCTGCAGAATACAACAGAAGACCATGGATGTCTCACTGTTTACATTTCAGCTCTCTCATGTCTCAGTTAGCAGTCAGCATTTTCTATTGCTGAGAACCTTTTGTGCACCAGTGATCCCCTTCCCTCTCATCCATTCCAAATGCTGCTCCTTACCCTTAATAGAACACCAAAATCTAGAAGATCTTTGCAACCGATCCAGAGAAACCAAGGCAATTGTCTACTTTAACCCTATTTAGGTTTTAAAATATTGGCATACATCATAGGTATCAAATGTCTAGATTACAATTATAAATTATAACTGCTGGCAAGTTTAGGCAGACAAAAAGTATTTGGGACTTTCATTCATTAATTTATTCAGAGTGTCCTTCACCATTATTTACCTGTCAGTAGCAATTTGGGGTGGGGGGTGAGAGTAAAAGATGCCCAGCCAAACTGAAAATTGAATAGAAGCTTATATGTGCCAGTAATTTTTAATGAACTTAAATTTTAATTTTCCGAATGCCACATTTGTGTTTTTCATTTTAGGAGTGAAAGAGGAATAAGAAAGTATGATTTGAGCCAACAGTAAGTTGGCTCCTTCCAATCCAGTGCCTATAAAATGTCAGCACTTTCCTGCCCAAATGGCACAACTCAAACATTTCTGTGGTTTTCCTGGTCCCGCTGCTGTGCTTACCTTGTTTCTTCTCACGGGAAGGAAAGTAGAATGACATCATTGTGTTCACCAAGGATCAGGGTTCAAGCAAGTTTTGAGGTCTTCTGGGTTCTCACTTTGTAGTTCTCATAGAGGATCAACTACTTATTACCCTGTTGTCTTAACATTTTCCTTAGAGGTCACATGCATCTGTAGACTTGCCAGATCAGGAAGACAGTTTCAGGATCTGTATCCCACTTACCTGGTACTTTCAGTGTATGTTTATGGCGACGGGAGGCAGCTGAGACTCTTCTCCAAGGCGGCAGTCCCCATTGATCCAGATTCCTCCTTCAGGCCCCTATTACAGCCATACCCCAGTTTTTGGTACCAACTTCTATCTTAGGCTTTTAGTGGTGTGGAGAGACAGCATGACCAGGTCAACTCTTATAAAGAAAGCATTTAATTGGTGTGACTTGCGTACAGTTCCAGAGGTTCAGTCTCTTATCATCTTGTCAGCATGGCAGCCTGCAGGCAGACATGGTGCTGGAACTGAGAGTGCTACATTTTGCAAGCACCAGGAAGTTGACTGACTTTCCCACTGAGGGAAGCTTGAGCAAAAGAGACCTCAAAGCCTGCCCCCACAATGACACACTTCCTCCAACGAGGCCACACCTTTTAATAGTGCCACTTTTGTTGGGGGTAATTTTCTTACAAACTACCACATCCTAGGAGGAGACTTTGAGGCAAGAATTTCAGTGCAGTTACTTTTGGAAAGACAGTTCCAGAGAACTTTTTTGTGCATTAGAGGGGTGGTGAGAGGGGAATGGGAGAAGTCACTTGGGATGTGTATTTCAAGTAACTTAGGGAAGCTCCCAAGGTGCATCTTTCACTTTTGGCACTGACATGTTATTCAATGAAGACACGACCTGATTTGTGTCCAACTCTGCATTCTTTGTTGTGGTCCTTGCAACTCAGTGTTGGAATTATTTAGCTCACATTGCATGTTGCTCATGTTTTCTACATCGTCTTAAGCACTCAGTAAGTCAGTCCCGTGCAGCTGTTATAATTATTCCATGAATGAGTTCTCTGTTTCTTACCTTCGTTTTACAGATGTGGAAATGGAAGTTATCATGGTGATAATAAAGAAAATAATATTAAGGTGGAGGAAATATAAAGACTAAATGATGGGACTTTTAGGTTAAGCTTTTCTCCCTTCATGTATCTATTCCAGAAGGCTTTAGGAATGTCTTAAAATACATAGTAAAGGGTTGATTTGCATTCTGGGAGGATTAAGCGACTGCAAAAGGGAGAAAATGCTACCGAGCAAAAAATAGCATTGGAAATGCTTTCAGACACCTCCTGAGCTCTGCTCTGTGTTTTCATGTGTATAATCTTCTATGGTGAGTCAAAGGATGCAAATGTTCTATAACAGATTGACTGAAGAAAGGAACTTTCCAATCAGCTGGCTTACAGGATAAGCACGGAATCCTTAGGGCTGGGTGAGGACTGGCACACGAATTGAAAAGGTTTAACTCACCTGCCCTGTCAATCCTGGGCATTCTCACACAAAACTTCTTCAATATTAATTCTTGGTTTATTTATTGCCTTGAAGCTCTATAACAGGGAAGTTTTCAAGGAAGTGTAACCTAATGGTTAAGAAAGGAAGCAGAAAGTCTGTGCTTGATTGGGTCTCTTCTTGGGTATTGAATACTGATCAGTTACAAAAAGTACTTAACATTTTTTAATCTATAAAATGGGTACATAATCCATAGTTCCTGTTACGACAATAAAATGATGCCAGACACATTTTAAGGATGTTCTGAATCTGAGATGCCCTTATTATTCTAAAGCCTTGTGCAGTTTGGAGCACTGTCATTTAGGATGGGCATTGTAAGGGCTTGTTCCATGACCTTAATGAAATCCTTCAACCTTGCTATGCACCATTTTTTCTAGCAAAATGAAGTTTACACTGCTTTTCTCATAACATGAAATTAATATTTATATGTAAAACTCCTGGGACAGCATCTAAACTTTTTTTTGCCTCTTATCATGTGGCTATCCCAGAACATAGCCTATCCTAGGTACTCAGTAAATGTTTGTTAAGTTTGTGAGTACACTGTTAGTGGTTGCAATAGCAAAGAACTTTTCCCAGTGAAGTCTTATTATCTGATGGATTCCCTTCTAAGGAGATGATGCTTGTGCATGAGAAATGATGCCCTAGGAGGTCACATTCATTGTCATATCTGGTCTTACCAGAAAAGTCTGTGATATTGGGAAACCTTCAGGCTTGGGTAATGAATAAATGTAGGCTTTAGAGCCTTCCATTTTCCATGGCAACAAAAACTATCAGTTCTTTCCTTTGAAGTAACAGACCTTCTTCCCCAGTTTTCAAGGAAATAGTCAGGCACAGGCTCAGGACTGAATAGCCTTTGTTTTCTCGGCCAGCCACACTTTGAAGAGACATGGCATTGCATGAGGAAGAGGTCCAGCTTAGTTCAAACTTAGTTCTTGGGAGTTTTGGTTCACTCAAGGAACTTGTCTTACCGTCTGCCCTTTTTATCATAGTAAATACCAATGAAGCATGTTCTTAGAAGTCAAGAAATAACAAAGTTATCGTTCTTCCCATGGTGACTAACAACATTGAAGTTCTAGAACAACGAATTCACAGTTACAAGAAGGACATTTATAGGTGCATTTCTTTAAACATTGTCCACGTGACGATGAATCGTATATTAACTTGATCTTCGGGAAGTATGGTGGCAGTGTTCTCATCTCAGTGATGATGCCAGGCATTTTGCTCATCATTGCTTTTGTAGAGTAAAAATATCATCACAGTGAAAAGTTCAGTACCTCATAGTGTTATAGTATCATTTGTCTTTGGGACACTCAACTGGAACCCAAAGGCCCTTGCTCACAGTGTGGAAACCCTCAGTATCTGCCTATTGTCAACGAATGAAGGCTTGAGAGAGATGGAGCCTGTGATGACTGTGTTCCGAGTCTGTGCACACAGGTGAACACGGATACCACAGAGCAGGAGGGAACTGACAAGGGTGAGTTTGTGTTTGGAAGATGAATTCCATCACAGGCATGATACGTGATGTTTTCCTGAGTGACTCATCTTAGGACAGCGTGTGCAATAGTTCAGGAAAGACAGTGTGGGTGGGCATAGTGGAAATTGGCGTCATCGCAGACTTCATAAAACAGAAACCATCTTAAAGAAATTGTAAACTTGCAAAGGATGGCCTAGTTTATTTAGAGAAAATATGATTCTGACATCATATAAAACATAGACAAGATATGTAGGCTTATTCATGGTGGAAACCCCCCTTCCTGCCCTCCTGAAATGATAGTTTTTATTTTGTTCTTTTTTCTTGGTCTAACTAATAAGCACAACCATTTTTTCCTTATACTAAACTAGAAAGATGGAAATATGGTACCACAGTTGAATGTTCTTCTTCAAAAGACTAGTTCTGAGGCATGGCCATCATGTTGGTTATTGAGGATTCCTGTTCTCTGTGAAGTGAGAGATCAAATGAACACCATTTGGGAATGAATGTCTTGTTATCCTAGGATACTGAACATTGTCTTCTTTGTATCAATAAAAACAATTTTTGGGGGGACATCCCCTGCTTTAAAAGTAGCTCAAGTGCTTGGAGAGAACTCTATAAGAAGCTTGGTGGTGACATATTCATAAGGACCAAACAGGCAAGAATGGGCAACACAAGTGAATATCGGTAGAATCAACATTGGCATAGTCCTGCTCTGGAATAGGATTTTGTAGCGGAAATTACTACTGCTACATGCCAAAACACTTTACACTCTTAGACATACAAGCTTCAGCTCCAGGAAGGCTGTAAACAGTTTAACATACTACTTATAAAGTTCAAGAAATATAACCTAAATATACTATTTATCTTTAAATATGTTTTTATTCGTGTGTGTCTATGGGTGAATGTCACATATCTGTGTGTGTGTTTTCAGAGGTCAGAAGAGAATGTCAAATCCCCCAAAAGGAGAATCACAGGAAGTTGTGAGTCATCCTACATGGGTACTGGGTACCCAACTCAAGATCTTGGAAAGTGCAGCAAGCATACTTAACTGCTGAGCCATCTCCCCAGACTTTGTTCATTATCACGTGTCCCCTTCTACATAGAACTATTGCTTAAATAGAATTTATTAAACAGAATTTTAATAAAGTATTTTCTCCTGGAGAGTGTAAAAACAGTATAATTTAGGAGAGAAACTAAGTGCTATTCCTAACAAATGTTTCAAATTGATAAATAAGCTTATGACTTAGTATGTGCACACATATATGATAAATCCTATGTGTATTATAATTCTATAACAAAAATAACATAAAATATGATAGAAGGAAAAGTGTTCTCATCACATCTTGACCCGAAGACTTAATAAAGTTTATCTTATTCTCATGTTTTGCAAATTTGATCTTATTTGCATATTTCTTGCAACGTTATGAGAACCGCTGGGCCAAGAAGACATTTGGTCATTTTATATCTGCCTTAAAAGGGTATCTAGAACATAGTATGCAACAAATGTATGTTTGCAACTGAAGATCATCAAAATGAGCAAATAGACTCTGCTTTGCGAATCAATCCATCACCAAAATAATTTACTAAAAAATGCTTACATTTTTAGCTCCAGGCCATAATCATCAGTTAGCCTTTAGTCATGATGTAACTCCTAGGTATACTACTACATATACGAACATTAATTCTTTCTCATATGATGGCCCATCGTTATTATTGTGAAGATATTATTTTATATAAATACACACAAAATGGCAGAATGTTGTGTATATTCCATTTACTATGTTATTTAAGCTAAAGTGACAGTTAATAAGCTATATTTTTATATAGGAGAAATATTACTAGGGCAATTTTGATTGAATTTATTAAACAAATGTACCTCAACCAAGCAATGCAGAGGATTAATATTTGTGTTAAGATAGCCACTGCAGTTATTTCCAGTAAAAACCTGAGGTCATAATACTATTAAATAATAAAAATAGATGTATGGGGTTCTGTTATTAACTAGCCGTTGACTATTTCAACTCAATTGTATCATTCGTTATCTCTTGCTGCAGGCTTACATAATATGTTTAGGTCAATGTTTGGTCATTTTTTTTTTTTTTTAGAAAACATAATTTCCTTTTTGAATCTTTGAAAATTTCATATCATGTACCTTAATTCTGCTCACTTCCCAATCCCCCCATATCCTCCCCTTATCTTTTCAGCCCCCCCAAAAGAAAATTTAAAAAGTAATCAAGCCAAAACAAATCAAAGCAAGCAAGCAAACAAACTAAAGCAAGAACAAGAACAAAACAAAACAAAAACCCTCTTTACTTCTCTGTTTCCCACTCCCCATCACCTCTTCATTTGTCCTGGTGGCCGTGGGAGGAATGTGTCACACAGTATACCCTTTGGGCCAATCAGCTTTACTAGTGAATGTTCATTACAATGGGTCATTGATCTGGTTCAAGGCCTCTGGTTTCTGGTACATCATCATCACTGGTTTCTCGCTGAATGCCTCTGAGATATCCCATGGCCTCCCCAAGTCATGGAGTTCCTGAGAGCATCCAATGTTTTGTTTTAAGTAAAACGTACCTATGCGTATGTTTGTGTGTGAGTTTGAGTGTTTTGGCATATCCATCAGTTCTCTGAAATCCTTTGGAGTTCTTCCTCATAGTATATTGGTGCTTTAGAGAATCCAAGATGATCCAAAATTTTCTTTCCATATTATGCCTGACGTCTCTTATTGTTAAGTGTGAAAGACCCTCGACGAGGACCTTTTTCGGGAGGAGACCTCCCCAACACCAAGGAACACGCCAAGACTGCACGGATGCAAATCGCAAGAGGTTTATTGAGTAGACACAGGTACCTGCGGGCGGCAAGATCTCTCGGGGGACTTGCGCACCTGCCAACTGGAGGGCGGGCTTTTTATAGGGAAGAGCAAAAAGCAAGTTTACAGAAGCAAAAGCGTGGTTATCGGAATGAGGCAGGGGGCATGAATGGTTTCCTCTCTCAGCATGGATGTCTGGCAACAGTCATCCTGTTCCTATCTTATAGATATACTGTTTTGCAGTCAACCTGCTTTGTTGATGTCCTATCTTATTGATATTCTGCCTTGCAGCCTTCCTATCTCATAGACATCCTGCTCTCTCAAGCACATGGGATGTTCTTACGAGAGCAGGCTGGCTGCTGATCCGGAGAATTTTTTTTTTTAAAGCAAACAGGACGTTTCCCGGGAGCATGCTAGCTGCGGGTTTTGAGGAGGGGGTCTGTAGGGTCTTTCAAGTGCAATCCAGATTGGGGGAAATTGGACCAAGTGTATCCCTGAGAACTGGCAGCTGTTTATGCCTTGCTAGCTGAGGTGGGAAACACCCTGTAGGTGACTTTCCTCCTTAGTGTTGAGATGTTGGTGGTTGTTTTCAGGCTGGAGGAAATGGTGGTCTGCATCAGAGGATGGAGCAAAGGAAGGGAGCTGTAAACAGGCTTCGCCCTCAAGCCAGAGTTGCTTTTCTTGTCCTCCTTTTGATGGATTTTAACCAAGTAGACTGCGGTTGTCTCTAGCAGCTTGGTGGTGTGAGGGCAGTCTCTTACTCTTTCCCTCTGTCTCTCTGTGGCTCTATTTCTGTCTGTCTCTGTGTGTGTGTGTGTGTGTGTGTGTGTGTGTGTGTGTCTTTGTGTTTCTGTTTCTCTGCCACTCTCTCTGTGTGTGCCTCTCTCTCTGCTTCTATTCCAAGCACAGTGAGTGCTGAGGTAGTATGCTTAGGAGAATGCATGAAGCTTAACCATGTTGTTGTTTCATTTATACTTTTATACATGATGAGGTGATTATGTGTTTGTGTTACCGCTGATATGGAAGATGAGGGAAGTTAAAAGATAATTTGTCAATACAAAATAGTTCCTACTAAGCATCGTATGCTATTTTAATGCATAGTTTTTGCTGACATGGAAAGAACTTGAGTAAGAATAAATGTATAGACCTGTCCGTCTATCCATCATTATCTACATACACACATAGTACATATGTCAACAGTATGCATACTATACAGACATATACTTATATGTATATATGTGTGACTTTGTGCCTATGCACTGATGTATAAAATTGAGGGTAAAATTGCCCCAGTGTGTGAGTGTAGCAATTGAGATAAACTTATATGCTAATGTATGCTTTGCCATGTTCATAGTAAAACTGTTCAGTAGTCGGAGAATGGCTGTACATTGATGTTAAAAGTACGAAAATGGTATGGGGGAAAGCCACTAAATGCCATGGAGTCCTTAATTGTTTATTGATAAAATTGTTGAAAGGGAACTGGAGAAAATGGGGAAAGGCAATTGAATGCCAAGTAATAATAATCATATCCACTGAGGGATACCTGAGAGTAAGAGTATTGATTGGGAAAAGAAAGCTTTCTTGAGACTCTGGGCTGCTGGAATCACACATGCCCAGCAGCTGTGAGGTATTTTAAAGGCGAGGCGTGCACACTCCGTTAGGAATTAAAACCAGACATTTTGCAGGAAGATTTCTGGTAGACTGTCCATTAACAGGTTACTTTCCGTGCATCTTGAAGTACATTCTGTGCATCTCCTGTCCTTAGCTCGATGCTAACATGTTTTGCATTGCAGGGCTCCCATTGACTTTATAGGCTCTCATGCGGCTTGTCTGATGTGTGGGATCCCGGTCTCACAGAATGCCTGTTCTCATAAGATGAAGCAAGAACTTGAATCAAATTGCTAAATCTTCAAAGAGTAATAAGTGGAGTTTATACTATCCTTTTAAGACTCCCTGTGAGTACAGGTGCTGAAAGAAAAAAAAACAACGACATTTTTTTAAATTTATTTATTTATTAAAGATTTCTGTCTCTTCCCCGCCGCCGCCTTCCATTTCCCTCCCCCTTCCCCAGTCAAGTCCCCCTCCCTCATCAGCCCAAAGAGCAATCAGGGTTCCCTGCCCTGTGGGAAGTCCAAGGACCACCCACCTCCATCCAGGTCTAGTAAGGTGAGCATCCAAACTGCCTAGGCTCCCACAAAGCCAGTACGTGCAGTATGATCAAAAACCTATTGCCATTGTTCTTGAGTTCTCAGTAGTCCTCATTGTCTGCTATGTTCAGCAAGTCCAATTTTATCCCAGGCTTTTTCAGACCCAGGCCAGCTGGCCTTGGTGAGTTCCCGATAGAACATCCCCATTGTCTCAGTGTGTGGGTGTACCCTTCGTGGTCCTGAGTTCCTTGCTTGTGCTCTCTCTCCTTCTGCTCCTTATTTGGACCTTGAGATTTCTGTCCGGTGCTCCAATGTGGGTCTCTGTCTCCTTTCATCGCCTGATGAAAGTTAATATTCAGGAGGATGCCTATATGTTTTTCTTTGGGTTCTCCTTATTTAGCTTCTCTAGGATCACGAGTTATAGGCTCAATCCTTTATTTATGGCTAGAAACCAAATATGAGTGAGTACATCCCATGTTCCTCTTTCTGGGTCTGGCTTACCTCACACAGGATAGTGTTTTCTATTTCCATCCATTTACATGCAAAATTCAAGAAGTTTTTGTTTTTTACTGCTGAGTAGTACTCTAATATGTATACATTCCATACTTTCTTCATCCATTCTTCCATTGAAGGGCATCTAGAACAACGACATATTTTACATTTTTGTTCCTCAAATTAAAAACAAAAGGGTTGCCTGTAAACACCATCTATTCTTTAATTTTAGAAGTATTTGTTGAGCATTTCCTCCTTGAAAGCCCTGATGTTGTTATAGAGCACAGGAACTTCAATGACTGAAGGAGAGCATACAAAATATGACTGAATACAACTGTGGGTGTATTATACATGGGAAATGCTAGCTTTGGTGTCTTTATCAGAAATACAAGCTACTAGACAGATGCTTGTTAGACAGTAGATAGTTCACGAATGGACAGATAACGGTAGACATAATAGATTATCTTGAACAGAGTTAATGGGGGGTATCAGAGGTTCCCAAGGACTCTGGCACCCTTCATCCTCCATTCCCACAGCCACTGCTCTCAAGTTCTATCCTGGAGCCCCTGTTTGTGAACCTCCCTTCTTCCAGGAACGTCTTATCTTTTCAGACAGACATTAACTTAGGCTCTGAGGCTATTATTTCTGCCCCGTACTATGAGTAATACATAAAGGGTTATAAGCTAAACCCCCTAATAATTAGACTTTAAGATAGCATCTGGGCTTTCTCTTTTGTTTTTAATAAAGTCACAGTGCAGTTTTATCATGTGCCTTACTTTGCACATATAAATGTACACATGCTACTCTTAGGCCCAGGTCCCCTTTTATTCTCAATCATTGGCCTTACTGAAAGGCATGACATTCAGACCCTGAATAGAAATATTCTGCTTTCCACGCCATCCTACCCTCCATATGCCTCCTTTGAGGCTATTTGACTTCTACGCTTGCATGTTGATCTCACACCCTCATCCTAATCTTAAACAATTCCCAACTGCTCCTGTTCCAGTAAGTTTTATGACAAATATATTTCTTTGCCCAAAGTGGATGCCTAAGTGTCATCCCTGAGTGCTTCTTAACTTATGTCTTCTGTCTGATCATCACGTTTAGTTGCTTATATATCCCAAAGAGCCCTAGATTTCATCAATTTAACTGCATTTTTTTTACTTTATTTCAAAGTTGAAGGGTTTCCCTTTGATTTACTTTGCTTACAGTTCCTCAGCACTCAGCTTGGACGCCACCTTATGTATCATCTTGCTTTCACCACAGTCATGCTGGCCTCCATGGCAACAGTAGGCATCTGCTCCTCACACATTTGAGAGGTTGGGTTCACTTTGGTTTTTATTGGCTCAGCTTACTTACAGTGCTTGGGAATTCATCGCTAGGGGCTGTTCTGAGATGCCTTCAGCTGGGAAGAGTGGGTGACTTAGTTCCATCCCTCCGGTCTCATCCCGCAGCATTCTTGCTGCAGAATATTTTCACAGCAGGGAAGAGCACAGAGGTAGAGACACCAGGTGCTTTTCGGTGCTCTGTCACACCGCTTCTAAGATTCCATTGGCTGGAATAGATCATATCCCTTAATCTGCTTTCAAAGGAAGGTAATCTGCTGATTCCATGGAGAGAGAATTGGATAGAGGAAAGACGATGCATTGGGATCATACACACTAGGTCAAAAATCACAGTCTCGCCTTACCATTTTTCTCTCTTCACAGACCCTCTGTCTCTACACCTTCACAGCTCTCTCTTTGGGAGACATCTATAGGCATTTGGGAAAGGTACTCCCAATCTGTCCTAATGGCAAAGGGTAGCACAGTGCTTGGCTCATTGTAAGTATTCACTAAATGTGGACTGTCTGTGAGGAAGAACTGGCAGGAATGACATAAGACACAAGTCTTCACCATAGCCTCAGGAAATGGCAATGCTTACTGTAGAAATAAGAACTTTGGTAAATAACACCACCATCTATTTCATTTAAGGGACTCTCTGCATCCTGGATTCTTAGGCAGGAGTTGTGTACCAGTGGTATCCTGGGCCAGAATTGGGTGCAAACGTCTACACTACCATATACTAAATACCATGTACTTAGAGGAATCTTCTCTGCCTGTTCCTGTTAGTTAGACGCATGAAATTACAGGACCTAGTCATGAGAGCTGAAGGAGCCCTGCTCCCTTTCTGGAAATCCAACTTTTCTTCAGGAATGTAAGTTCAGAAAACCTAAAGTCTACTACTGTTGTGTTCTTCAATATTATTTTCCCTGCAAAACACAGCAATATTGTTTGTAAAACTTTCCTTTGGCTTAAAGAAAACAGGTCCCTTCCAAAGAACTGAGTACAATGCCCCCAAATTATAGTCAGATCATTTCTCTCTATTCTAAAAACTTTGTAAAAGGGGTTTTCTGTAACTTATTAAGAAGTAGGAAACACTAATGAATCCATCAGACTTCCTTTTGTTTCAAAATAACAAATGCCATATTTATTTGTGCAAGTGTATGCATTGCCTGGATTCAAGGAGAACATTAATTCTATGAGATAAAAATTTGCCAGACTCCTGGGATGGATGACTGCTCTCTCTCTTTCTATCTCTTGCATGATTCTGTTTTTCACTCAGTAGACAAATGAAACTCCTCCTCCTGGTGCTGCTTCTGGAGCACAATCCCCAGTGCCCTTCTGCTCATGCTGAGCCCACCATCTGGGGTCCTCTCACCTGCCTTTCTTGATAGACCAGGTCTGTTACCATCTGGGCCCCGGGCATCAATTTAAAATGTGCTTCATCTTGACTTAGTTAATCTGCACTGAAGGATGTATCCCAAGGAAAGAAATGGAATCAATGCTTGAGGTTGCCCAGTCAGAGGTTAGCAGAATTTGTATGATTTCCAGGAGTTAAGATTTGGTAAGAACGTGGCCTTGGTGTGAGACTGCCTAGATTCCAATAATGGCTTCATCATTTCCTGACTGCCTGCGCTTGGCACATCACTTTCCCTTTTGCCTTGATGGCTTCATACCAAAATAGAGATAATAATAGCAACTGCCTCCTCCAGGTATTAGCAAGATTCAAAATGTCAGTAAAGGTGATGCACTTTCTGCAGTGCTTGATGCCTGATAGGAACTCAGTATTCACGTAAGCACCTGTTCGGCCTTCAAGTGGGATTCCAGTATATATAACTTTTTCTTTCTCTTGCTCTATTGCTACTAGTAGAGTGGTTAAACCCTTTATTTATCTTCTCTGAAACCTTTAGTATTTCAGCTAGGTTTAGTGCAAAATGAACAATTGGTGACTTGTCAAGAAAAATAATGAAGATTCTTAAACTGTATATATACACATACATGCCAACTCTCTAATTTGCGAAACTATTTCATTTTTATGATAGTATCTGCTGATCACATGACAGTTATTCCGCATTATGGCAGTCAATAATTAGGACCAAAGATGTGGCCAAATTGAAATCAACTACAGTTCAGTTTTAAGTAGACTTGATTGCATCCAAATCAGCCTTTTAATTATACGTTATCTAATGTTGTATTGTGGCTACTTAAATCTTTGACTTTCAGTTAGAAGTGTAACACAACGGCACTAAAACCTTCTCAACCCATGTTAGAATGGACATGTCTAGTTTGTTTCTCTGATTAAAGAGTGTTCTGATCACTGCAGCTTCGAGAAATAATGAGACACATGCTCCGGTGCAGTTTTTAATTTTTAGGGTTGTTTTATTAACATGACTTTTATTTAATCATGTACAAGGTTCAAGTAAAAGCTGGGGCCCTTTTTATCTTCTACGAAATAATTTCATGTATCGAATATTGTGCCATAATTGATCTATTATTTGGGCATTGGGGTAGAGCTTAGTGGCTGCTGGTAGACATCCTTGGCATAAGGAGATCCAAGATAATGTAGAGAAATAAAATTACAACAGCCTATATTGGCTGCACCCGCTGATCTGCTGTGAGATAGAGATCAATTAGAAAGTTCACCACACTTGGCCAAGAAGGGCAGTGTTTAATGGGAGGATGGTAGCTGCCAGGAGTAGCCTGTCCTGGTAAAGGCAGAAATGATTCCATCGGAGATGTCCTGTGTGTGTCCCTGAAATAGATGGTCTGCTCTCAGGAGCAGTTCTTGAAACCATAAGAAAAAAAAAATCTGGGACAAAAGAAGGCTTCCTGTTCCCTCTTTGTTATGTTATCCTTTATAGAGACCTGGGGTTTCAAAGGAAAGGTCGTGATTTTCTTTCCCCATTTGCCTTCCCGGCCAGGGTTGCTTCAAACTCTTGACATTCTCCAAAGTGTCTATACTTACCCTTCTGAGCCGATGGAAGGTACAAGAATTCCACAGAGATGCAGAGAGGGCTTCAAAGGTCTGTGTATGAGAAATAGGAGAGATCCATGGGTGATTTGCCCTCTGTTAAGCAGAAAGCTTATTAGCAGAAATAATTTAGTCTACTTGAGGTACTTGTTAGAATTTTTCATACACATGATGAACCGTTGCTTTCAGAAAAGGACTAGAGAAGTATCATGACAAAGATGATGGTAACATATTCGAATACTGAAAATGTTCATTTTTGCCTGTTCAAGTTGTTTTTTTCTGTCCCATCTAGGTATGCATTTTTTCCCCTCGGCAAAATCAGCAGGAACTTTCAAGAGGCTGACATCTACCCATTGTATTGTTGCTGGGTACATTTATAGTGCATTGTTCAGAATAGAATCGCTGGGAGCACCAGGGGGCTCTTCAAATTTGCCTCATCCAGCCCCAAATTGGAGATGTGTTTGGGTCACTTTAGAGTTTCAGGTGTTAGGGTCTGGGATTCACAGCAAATACCAGCTCCTGCTGAACGCAAACCTTAACTTCCAGCAGGAGATAAGCGATTGCCAGTAAGCCATGAATGAAAATGGACCAGTCACCAAAGGCCAGGTTCTCATCTCAAACGAGTAGCATTCTTTGCTGTTTCCTTAAAATATCACAGACTGAGAGAGAGGCGAGCACGCTCCTCTGCCAGCTCTCTATTTGGAAAGAGTAAGCTATATGGACAAGTGACAGCCCAAAATCCTGGCCGAGTAGAAACAGGGTACCCAGCCTGATGGACTCAAAGGCACTTTGGCAGTGTTCTCATCGCATGGTTGTCGTTCTGAAGCATCTACCTGTTTATTGGGATTAATTATTTCAGTGTTGGGAGAACCTCAGAGGTCACCTGGGCTCCCTTGAGTCAGTGTTTGTGGTGAATTGGGGCCACCTCTCTAAAAGATTTGTGAATGCTGCCTTGATTTTTCTAGTCATCCCCAAATTCCCTCTTTCAAAAAGCATTCTGTGTCCTCTCTGTCATATTAGTTGGTTTTCAGTTTTCTTTTTTTCTTTTTTTTATATATTAAGCAAAGAGAGAGTCCCCTGTTGTTTTGGTCCTTTGAGGCTGGTTTATCCCTAGGGCCAAACACAACGAATCAAGTCTCCTTGTGCATGATATGATATCTCTTTTATAAATGAGATGGCAGGTCTCAAGTTCCTTATGTGGAGCCTCCTTTATGGGCAGAACATCTCAGAGCCTTCCAAAATTATTTGCTTGTCACTGTGTGTGTGTGTGTGTTTCTACTTATTCTTGTGTGACTAATGATAATTATAATAATAAATAAATAGTCATTACAGAGTGTTTATAGTGGGGTACACGAAGTTAACAATGATCATATAATCCTCATAAAACATAAATTGAGTACTCGGTTTGTCTCGATCTGTGGATGAGGCGTTTTACAAAGGAGAAAACAGGAAGTGGTCCCTTATTAGATTCTGAATCCGGAATCCACAGTCTTCTGTGATGCTTCAACACTTCCCTCATCCTTTCTGAAGACATCAACCATTGCTGGTTTCCTGCAGGAAGCTGCTATTTCTGTCATGTGCCCTACACAGGATATGCACTGGATCTCTAAAGGTGCTGTGCTGATTGACTCTCCATACTCAGCAAACATTAGCAGCCATGTTTCCCTGCAGAAAAGTCAGCTAAAAGTGACTAAAGACACCAGTAAGCAGCTGTATTGGGCCTTGAATACAGGTGCTTCCAGATCAAAATCATGGGAATTTTCATTCTTCAGTTTGTCCTGAGAGCTGATACCAAGTGAGGCTTCTGGAGGTTCCAGCTACCTAGGGTGAATGAATGAATGAAGGAGATGCCACAATCCTATTGTTACATTGGCCTTGTTGTCTATAGCTATCACCCTCTAGTGGTATGAGGGAAAAGTGAAGTGACTTGTAGTTTATGGTTTGACTTGTCCTCAGAGGTCAACAATCTACAAAGTGGTGTGTATATGTCTTCCTCATGCCTGGGGCCCTGGCCCCTGTATCAGGTGCTGTGTCAACCCTGCCTTCAGTAGCTGTTAGAATTCCACGTGCAAATACAAAGGCTCGTTTCCCTGCCTGGGTAGCATCGAGCTTTTGTTTTCATAGACAGGCATACTAGGCAAACGATGGAGATCAGAGGGTCTGTTTTCAGTCTGTTAAAGTAAGTTAAGTCAATGAGCATCATCACTCTCATGATTATGAGCAGCAATGGAGAGTGGGAATGGAGCTTCAGATATGAGTTCCACAGGAATCAGTGAGGACCTGAAGGCCTGTTTGGGGCTTTTGTTGCAGTCTTTAGACCTGGGTCTCCAGCTCTTAGTTTCCAGTGATTTGGTCCAAACCCCCTAAAAAGCTTAGGCATTAGGCTTGCACCACCACACCCTAGGCCTGTTCTTTTGCACCTAACTGATGAGAATTTAAAGTGTTGGTTTAATGCCTTTCTTGGTCACAGTTTAGGAACTGCAAGAGGATGCTAAGCCCGTGAGACATTTCTGCTACAGGATATATTGCTCTATTAGTTATCACTTTCCTGAGATTGGATCCAGGGGACAGTGGTCTCTTAGCGGAGGGGGTGTGAGAGAGAGCAAAGGATGAAAAGTCTCAGTGTTTCCATAAACCTTTAACCCTTTCCCCTCTGTTTGCAATGGATTCCTAATGTCTAAAGGCTCCAGTTCCACCACTGGAGCCCTGTAGGAGAACTGCTATAGAAATGTCACATACAGGACACTGGACATATCAATATGTTAAGCCTCCTGCACATACCCTGTCCTAGAAACTTGGTGCTTTTGCTAAATTCACTCAAGTTTCAGATTAATTGTAGCCCTGTTCTTCACTCTGACCAAACTCCTTGATGTATGCACTCCTTAGTCTTCCCATCTGTAAAGTGGGGTTAATATCAGTTTTTGTGGATTATCTTGCTGTCTCTACCATTATTCATCTAAAGCTAGCCACAGTCAGTGTTCAATGAACTATGGCAATTCTGAATTTACTGCTGTTTTCTCAGCAGGTGAGAGTTTATATGCAAAGTGCACAAGAGCTTTTTTGGGCAAAATTCCCTCTGCAGTTCTGTAGGTGAAGAGCTTAAAACAAAAAAACCTCTTTTAACAGAGTTAAACAAATTCTTGATCTGGAAGCACAAATCTAACCATAAAACCTTACAGCCGGGGAAGAACTCTGTTGCAATTTGCAAAGCATTAACCAAATCCCCAAGAATTAACCTAGAACATGCACATTCTTAACAAGGCAGTTTGGAGTGTTCAGACCCATCTCTATTTCTTCAGCTCATTTGCAAATACTTATCTGTGATTTAAATCACTCCAATGGCTTCAGAGACACAATGGAAGCAGAGCAGAACTAAGTGTTTCCAACTGTCCGTCTGCTGAGGGATGAGGTAAAGTGGGACATTTAGCTTGCATCCTGCATGCTCTCTAAATAGAATTAACAAAAATGTCCACATTTCAATGACTAAAAATAGTGTTGATTTTAAAGGAAATATGCCCAGGACCTAAGGGTGGGATTGGGAGCTAGGGGCACTTCGTGGGTGCAGGAAGGAACATTCTGAGGGTCAGTTAAACCTCTCTCCATCTCTGGATTCATTGTTAATTGGTTCCTCAAAAATTAATCAGAAATAGCCTTTTATTTCTGCTGTCAGCATCCAATTAATCCTGGTGGGGCTTGGACTCTGCAGAGGAACAAATGACTGAAGAACGCAGCAGTTGGTTGATCGCCCCAAGTTATCAACTGGAATCATCTGCCCAAATCTAGCTGCTGCTCTTCATAGTGGAGACAATATTTCAGTATTCATGAGTGCTTTGAGTTGTTATTTTTAGTCCACTGGTTTCCCATTGTTAACCATTGATTATTTTGTTATTTAAGAACAGGTGTGCTTGATGATTGATAGTTTCTTTTCCAGGACTGTTTTGATCTTTGCTCTAGAGGAGACTTTAAATGTTGGAATAGTTAATCCCCAAAATATTGTCCTTGTCTCAAACAAGCAAAATCTAGTACTGATTCATAAAAAGGATATTTTTATGAATATTCATAAAATATTTCAGAGGATGAACAGTCTCCTTCAAATTCTTTTGTGAGCAAAACATTTACTTGTAATTTATCATTTAATAAACACATATATAACACTTAGCATCAGCCAGAGAATTTATATATGTATATTTTTTTTTACGAAAAATAGCTAACTTAATCCTCTGAGTGACAACGAGGGAAGTACTGTGAATAGTCCCATTTTACAGATAAAAATCAGTAAAGTGCAGGAGGCTCTGTTTGCCAAAGATCATATAATTAAAAGTGAAAGATCTAGAATTTTAATCCACATGGGCCTGTGAACTTCAAATGAGCTCTACCAGAATTTTTATTTGTTGAGTAATTATGAATAATGATTAATAACAGTGAAACTTGCCAACACTCACTACCATAGCTTTATCTTCCTTTATATTAGCTAGATATGAGCTAATGGACTCTCCCTTTCTACTATTGGTGAAAAGTATCAAATATGCTCATTAACTTTTCACTTAGTATACCAAATAATATGTGGCATTATTATATTCTCGTACCTGGGGATTTGTCCTCCACCCCATTTCTGACACTCTGTTTTCCACCGATCCCCTTTAAAATTAAAGTCCAGATAGAGTTACACACACACACCATGTTGGGTCTGAATCCAAGTACTATTGGGACAGAGCATTAGAAGTAGTTCCCATGGGGTCACTGACTATCCTGGGGGTAAGATGGTACTTTCTTATCCCTTTATTTTTGGAGATGAAGGATCTGAGGTAGAGGAAGAAATATGTCTGCCTCAGTGTCCCAGACCTCTCAGATGACTGTGCTCATAAACGCAAGTTTCCCTGGTGCAAATCCAGCCTCTTCAATGGACCATTTTCCTGAATCAGCTTTAGAAGTCACAACCGAGATGATAGGCCAAGAATGTAAAGTAAGCCTAAGGATGTCTTTGACTTTCTCTCTTCCCTGGGAAGATTAAGAGTTTGTTCACAGGCGCTACATCAAGGTGAATCCATTGTCTATTGGCTTCTTTGGAAGGAAGCTATTAGTATTTTTAAATGGTGAATGGTTGATAGGTATCACCCAGGGCTGTATTGTGCAACTAATGACTAGTCAGTTTAAAAGGATCAATACTGAGTTTCCTTATCTATACAAAATCAAGTTGAATTATCTTCTAGGATAAGCCTGGCATACCTGAGCTTAAAAAACAAGGATTAAGTAACTAAAGGATCTTAACAATATAGACTAAGGAAATGGTGGTATGGAGCTCATCAAAGTCTCCTTCCCAGCTCTTCAGAGAGGAGGTGAGGAGGAAGGGCTCAGGTAAGTTTAGGGACTTCACTGCAAGTGTTACTCAGGGTGACATGTCACCTTGCCTTGGCTGGTGGGAGGCATCTCTCCAGACATCATGACTTTGCAGAGTCCAAATGCTTTCCAGCTGTCTTAGAAAGGAGATTGGTGGCAGAGGGAGTTTGATGCATCTATTGGGTTATGGTTGTGAAGTGTCCGCACGGATTGAATGAATATGGGAGATGTTCTGTGTACGCAGGATCTAGGGACTGGACTCTCTGTTGGCTGGAGGCTAACTGGATGATTGGTACTCACTAACCGGGGCCCACTGGACCTGCTTGGCCTCAGTGCAGCTCTTAAGGGTTCTTTGGAATTGTGGACCTTTTAATTTAGTGAAGCCTATGGGACTCTGTATTAATAATGCATTGTTTCTGACAAGTTATAGCAACTAAATTTGATCATGTTAAAATATTTTTGTGTGGCTCAATAATGACATATTTCAGTGACACCATCATTCAGACCAAAAAAAAAAAAAAGACATTTTTATCACCCTAAAAGGTTATGCATACCTTTCTGGTAGAGCCATTGTTCCCTGCCATTGTACCCCACAAGACAATGACATTAATTTCTACCATCAGATGCAGCATTGAACTTCATTCAGGGGTGATTATGGTCATACAAAGGAGAACTGGGGATGGAAGAATTCCTACACCAAGACACAGAAACACATTTAGTTCTTTTTTGGGGGTAGGAATCAATACACCTTTAAGACTTCTAAAATTATATTTACTATAACCGAAAGACTCACTCATGTCACCCTTGGTTGCCTATATTGTAAATAAGCAAGGGTTTTGTTAGTTGGGGTCACAAATGAGAATTAGAAGCCCCATGATGATCTAGTCTATTGAAGTGTGAAGTTGCAGTTTCTTAGTTCCGAATTAAAGGAAGCCACAGGGTGAGTAGCAGGCTGTGTCCATAATCCTGTTGACAGCAGTTTTCTTCAGCTTTTGATTCATAGCACATCTGTTCCCCACCGATTGCCCTGAGCGCAGCAGTGCCGCCCTGGTTTCCATGGTGCTGATTTGCATAGGAAACTGGGGCTTGCTTTTTTGTGTTTGCCTCACACATTTCCAGTGCTAAGTGTTCTTCTAAGAAAGGGATTAGCATGCTAGCCAGTTAAGGGAGATTGCCAGAAATGCAGCTCCCAGGAAATTCTTCTTCAGGTTGTATTGCTGCCACTGTGCCTAAGATTGGACAGCAGGGTGATGCACTTTTCTTAGGCCAGAAAAAGGTCTTGAAGATAAGATGTTTTCAGTGGGTTTCTAGCATATTGTTTTCTTTTTCTTTTTTTTCTTCCTATATTTTAAATAGCCTCCAATTATTAAAACAGATCTGTTTACTTACTATTTGTCTGTAGTTCTGTTGGCAAGCAAAGGTGGATTCTGAGCATTTACCTTTGAAGACTGTGTTTCTTTCTTTCTTTTTTTTTTTTGTTATTGTACATCTCTCCAGTGGTGAAAAGAAACCCCATTCATTTAGGAATAGTGTCTTTATAAAATAATGTTATTTTGAAAGCAATTATCCACATTATCCAAATTAACATTTAATCATCTTCAACTATCAGAACGAAAGCTTGAAATTTGTCGTTTTTACAGTTATCCAAAGAGTCCTATGTAGCGACATGAAGAGTGAAGTCTGATATTTACAGCTCTGGGTATTCATCTAAAATATGACACCGAGTAAAGAAGCATATGTGTTTTATATTTGCAGGAAGGTGGAAACTAGCAGCATAAATCTATGCTGCCAAAAAAAGTCCCGGTTACCTCTTGGGGTTCAGGACAGTGATTGACAAGGAAGGGCATGGGGGCCCTCCAGGTTATTCAAATAACCCACATTTTAATAGGGTTTGTATTATGTGAGTGCTTTCACCAAAAATTCACAAATGTATACGAAAATATGTGTATTTTATCACATATAAATTTTACTTGTAAATGTAAAATTCTTTACTATGAAGTCAATTATTTAAAAACAAACAAAGAACCTAATAACCTAGAAACGGAAGTTGGGCTTACTTGGTCTTCTGGAAGTTCCATCGGCAATGTTAGATGATGAGTGGATCTATCTATTCTATTACAGCACATATTGGTGAGGTATCTTGATCCCTGAGACCATGTCTGTTTGGAGAGAATTGCCTTCACATACAGTTTTCTGTGATCAGTGGGAGTTTGATTGAGTTGGAAAGTGCACCATTTGGACTTCACTGTGATCCGTTTTCCATTTTAGAAATCAGAGGTGAGGCATATGTGACTGTGTTTGATTGAGTGGCATTTGATAGATCTTGTCTCTCAGTGTGAGGCGAGATTTAATCTCTATTAAATGTGCGCCTCGCTTCTCAGATGCTGGCTGGTTTGATGATTTTAAAGGACCTTGAGCTAATAAGGAAGTATTTCTACAACTCTGGAGTCACCATTTGTTCTTAGTAGTGCCTTGACTTTTCTCAGTTGATACTTAAACTTGGTTAGGAAGATAAAGAGGTGATCTCCAAGGCAGTCACATCCTAGGGAAACTAATTGATAATCCCTAAATGACACCCTAACTGTGATTGATTCATATCACAAACTTGGCAGAAACACATAATGACAGATGAGGAATTTGGTTTCTAAAAACGGAGAAGACCCTAAATTGTATGTCCTTGGGAGGAAAATGAGCCCCTGATCTCCACCTGCGCTGCTAGTTTCTAGTTAGTTGGAGTCTTCACACAGGGAGGTACAATGCGTTGTAAGAGATGCTTCTTGAAGAATTTGGGTGCACTCAAGGAGTTGCTTAGCCTTCCTACAGCATAGCCTTTCTTTAAGACAAAAAGCAACAAAATTTTTTTCTAAAAAATCAGATAATGCAAAATGTAAATGTGCCAAGTAACAGTAGCCTCAAGTTGTATGAACTAGCTCCGGGATGGATAGCTCACAGTGTATGTTGGGCTCCAGGGTGCTCTTCTGGCAAATCAGGGTAGCTGCTGCTTCGCTTTCTCTAATGCTCCTGCAGGTCTCTTCTGACCCATCCCCATGAGAAACTCTTGGAACTCATTTAGCTTAAGCACTAAGGAATCACAATGCCTCTTCTGAACGTGTCGTTCAATGGGAGAGAAATGGCCTTGAAACCAAGAGGTCTAATTAGGAAACTCGGGCTGTTGGCAGGCTAGGAACACTTGCCAGGGCACTGGATTTTTTTTTTTTTCAAAGAGAAAGCACTCCCTCTTCTTCTCCCAGTCATTAAACAGAAGTTCACCCTCTCTGCTTAAAACCATAGTCTCTCACGTAACAAGGAGGGGTGTGTGCAGTCCTTCTCACCCTTTGAAGGTCACATGCAGCTCTTGTTCCATCCTCTTCCTTTCCTGCTAAATGTCTTGTCTCCCAGTCTAGCTTACCATTTTCCCCATGATTCTGGCACATGGCAGCCAGCTAAGCTGGCAAGAACACCAGGCAGGCGGTGATAGGAGTCTGAGTGTTTGCCTAAACGCTCAGAGCTATTGAAGTAAAATGCTAAGGGCAAAGGGCACCCGCAAGTGATGGAATTAAATATTTACTGTGTTAACTGTGACCACTCATGGGTTGCAGAGGAAGCTGGCCAGATTGCATGGAGTTTTTCCTCCTGCTTTCCTAATGTTATGCAGTCTTGAGTAAATTTGCCAGCTCTCAGGGAGTTGAACACTATTCAGCAACATTAATTTCTTTGCCTACTTCCAGTTACAAGCAATTATAAACTTGGCAGTTTCACCTGCCTTGAATAAGCACTTGTGTACTTTATTGATATCTGGCAGAACGAATACTCTCCCGCAAAGACTTACTTATAGTTTCAATACTGCTAATTCTTCAAAGCACTTGAGCTGGAGACCAACATTGATGACATTTGGGGCAAGGTTTTATTGCTGAATGGTCTCAAATGGAAGAAAAGATTCCAAGAGAACTAAAGAAATTTGGGTTTTGTGTTCCTTCCCACACTTTTTTGAATGACCCTTTTTAACATAATTTGTTTTGTGAGGTGCTAGGTACAGGTGTACCAGCTCATATTGAATACCACGCTGTAGCTATTGACCAAATGTGTTTTGGCTCCAGTATGTAAATTTAGGGGCTCATCCTTTTCCAGGATGGTTCTAGAAGATGATCTCAGCTCAGAGCTCCCAAGAGGTTGGCAGGCTCATTTTCAGCAACTGTATTCTAGTCTCACCTCCGCTTTGGCTCCTTTCTTTCCCCTTCTCTCATGTCCCTTTCTCTTCATCTCTCTCACGCCCCCTCATAGCTTGTCTCTCCCTTCCCATCTCCTTCTGATCCCTTCCCTTTCTCTGCCTTCCCCTTTCTACCTTCCCTCTTTCCCACTATTCCTTTCCCCTTCCCTTGCCTTTATTTTCCTTCTCTTCCCTTCAACCAGATGCCTGTGACAGTGTCTTATGTGGAGCTCTACCCAAGGAAGAAAGGTTGTAGCTGTGATTGCATGAAGACAGCAAGGGTTGAGGGGAAGAGCGGACAAGGTTGGAAGCTGCAGACTAACTCAGAACTAGTAAGGTCGAGTTTCTGTGTTCCTCCCCACCTGGGTCTTGTTGGAAGGATGAAAGCAGCCCTGTATCCCCAGGCTCTGCTGGGGATATATGGGCTCCCTTTTTATCCTCCTTTTCTGTGTCTCATCTTCTATGCCATGTGATTTGCTAGCATGTTTTGTGTCATAGTGTTCCTGTTTGCTTTCTGTCTACACTCTCTGCTTCTCCCATTTATACAAAGAAACAAATGTTAGCCCAGAAAGAAGATTCTTGCTTCTTTTCAATAACGTGTTTGGTGTATAGTAGATATTAGTGAGTATTAAATAAACAAATGAGTTAGTGAAAGGGCAGGCAGAGATACTTGGTACCTCTAACATGGGAGCCCCTTAGCAACTGGATGATTTCAAAGTAGGAGAATCAAGACTGGATAGACATTAGGGATTCAGAGAAAACCAAATACACTGAAATGCTTTGACAACACAATTGTCATGCGAGGCTGCACCAGATTCTCTTAGAGAGCTTGTTAAGCAAATCTCTGGACTTCACTCTCAGAGTGTCTGATTCTGCAGGTTCTTTGAGAAGTTATTAGTTTTCCAGGAGCTTTCATCAGGCTTCATGGTTGGTGATGCTGGGTGGCTCTTACCACACGTACATGGGTGATCTCCTAGCAAGTAGTTGGTCCAAGTTTGTGCTCAGCAAGGCAAAAGCCTGCCGGACAAATAGCCGTATTCCCCACACACCATGCAGCCATGAAGCTGAAGAACACGTGGAGCTTTAGTGTTAGGAAATGAAAGGATAACCGCCAGGGCTTCTGTTCCCTGCTTGCGAGGTGACTTCCTGTGAAAGGGATGAGCTCCTCCTGTGGGCCAGCTCATCAGTACTGTTGTCAGTGTGAGTGGGCCTGTGATCTCGTCTGGCATGTGCTTTTCCCGAATCATCATCTGTTCATCTTGCTTCAGTTTAATAAGGTTTTCTGTTACTTGGTTCCTCGTGAAAATGCAGAATAAAATGTAAGCATTCCCCTTGTTAAAACCCACAGCTGTACAGTCACGAAAGAGCCCATTCCTTTGCGCTTTTGGTTTCAGACTTACCTTGTTATTTCTTATTGTTGCCTCTTGGGCCATTTCAGGGATGTTTTCTTTCCATTTTGACTCTGTTAGGAGCACTTTCTTTACTTTATGTCTTGCTTTGAAAGTTATTAAGCACCCCAGTTTCCATAGACCAATAGTGACTTTGGGGATTCACAAACAAAATGGTAACGATAACAAGATTTTACTTCTCTCTAGCTTTCTCTACAAGGATATCCTAGTATATAAGGTAATTCTGTTCTCAAACAAAATTTGAACCCATTGAGTCCATTATGTGTAACTACTCTTGAGAGAGGCTTGCCCTGGAGCATGGTTTCCGATCAGGGCTCCCACCATTAGAGGAGGCTTTAACTCTACCTTTCCAGGAACGATCAAGTGCCAGGAGCACCGCAGCTGGTGGTAGAGTTTCCTGTGCACTTCCCAGCTTCCCTTTCACACTAGGATTTTGTCTGGTTTGAGTTTGTACTGACTTTGTAGCGTGATGTCACTCCCTGTGTGTTCCTATGCACAGCTGACCTATTGTGTCTGAAAAACACTGATTTTGTTTTGAAGCATTTACCACCTCTGGCTCTTACAATGTTTCAACCACCTCTTCTGTGAGGATCCCTGAGCATTTGGGGGAAAAGTATAGTTGGCATGCTGCATTTAGGGCTGAACACTCCAGTTTCTAATTCTCTGTAAGTTGGCCAGCTGAGAGTATCTATGTTAATTATCATCTACAGCGGAAAAAAAAGGAGCTTCTCCAGTGACAGTTTAGAGATGTGCTGACCAATGGGTATAGCACTAAACTATGGGGAGTCATTTTAATATTGTGCCCATGTAGCAGAATAAGAGTATTAGGGCTATCCATAGGGCCCATTACTATCCAGCCATGGGTGCCTGGTCCTGTGAACAGTGCCAAGTATGGGTTTACTCATGAAGTGGGGCTTCAAATGACTCAGAAAGTGGCCGGTTACTCTTGTGGCACTGATTTCACTGTGAGACCAGTGAGCTCATCCGTTTAGCACAGTCACTAGTGTAGCTCACAGGATTCATAGCTGGATAAGATTGGTGATTCGTTTTCTCCTAAAAGAAAACCAGTCTCAGAGTCCTGGCGTCATGAGTTCAGCTTGTGTCGAAACCTTCTTACCTCCATTGTTACGTCTGTTCTCTATTGCCAGGTGAATGTTGCTTAACACATCATCCCAGTCCCAGAGATTTAAGACACTAAGCCCTTGTTTAGCTCCCATAGCTGCATGTTGGAGGTTGGGTCAGGGGCTCTCTGGGCAGTTTTTCTGGTCCAGTTTCCGCATATGGCAAGCAGTCAGGTGGTTGTGATGATAGAGGAACTGGGTCATGTGTCATCCGTCTTCTAGGCGATTATCCCCAGCTTGTTCATATGGTGGCTGAGAATGGCAACCAAAGAAAGGGAGGAAGAAAATAGGCCTAGGAGAATTTTAGGCTCATCATGACGTCAATACTGTTACTTCCGGTACCCTTTTCTCAAAGCCTGATGGACTCAAGAGGAAGAAAACTAGACTCCAGTTATTTCTGTCCGTTTTTTTTTTTTGAGACAGATTCTCACCATCTGTAGCCTAGACTTGTCTCAAACTAGCAATTCATTGTTCCAACCTCCAAGAGCTGGGGTCTCACACATGCACCCTTCCACTGGGTTAGAGTCTCCTTTTGGCAGACAGAGGGGTTAGTTGCGGTTCCTTCAGTGCGCAGAGCAAGGTTCTAAACTGTCTCTGAGCCGTTTTTTTCCATTCCCAAATATGGACGGAAGAATTCATATTTTGTTTATTCTTCTTGTGACCCAATGAAGAACACATAAGTCTGGCAAATCATTGTTCTCTTCATTCAAGTCAAAGAGTGGGTGTGGACCAGCACCTGCTGTCAACGTGCAGCTACAATAGAGATGAGTGGGGCTGGCTTGAAAGTATTGGCACCAGTATTTTGGTGGATGATGTAGGGTAACGTGGGGTCTAGAAAATGACATGCTGGCTTCTCTTTATGCCCACATGCGAGATCATTGCAGTCTGTACATGAAGGGTGAAGAAACATGCTGCTCCATATGTCACCTTATGTTATTATTAAAGTCAGTATGTCTGTCACATCAGTAGCTATCAGAACAACAAGAACACATGCGCATACCACTGTGGTTGTTGAGGACGATACCTCTGAGCAGGCATCTGACAGCTGTTCGGACGTCTGAGTGTTTGTTGCCAAGCAGACTGACTTGGGGTTTCCCTTCTACCAGAAATCCATTTTGCAAGGAGGGACTAGGCATTGAAAATTTTGTAGGTAAGCAATGATAGATGCATAGAACTGTTAGCTCACAGATCATCGTGACCATCCGTCTCAAAATCACCCACTAATCCATGACAGTCGCATGATTTTTTCAAGAACTTGATGGCTCCAGACTCAGAGCAGAAGCCACTGTTAAGAACTATTCTGGCTTCTCCCCGCATGCTATTTCTCCGGAAACCAAACCACAACCTGCATATCATTCTGTGGCTGTGTTTAATCCAGCTCTAACTTGTCGTGAAATCCAGTGAGCATTAGGGGACTCCCCTTTGTGTCTACTTACATATTAGGGGGTACAAAGTAGTTTCTTATGAAACCATCATCCAAAACTTTAACAATATATATACTCAATGTTTTTGATTATATATATATTATTTATATACAATAATACAGAATGTATTATTTTTAAATATTATTTAAAACATATTACATTTTAATATAAGCTTGTACTTAGCATTAAACAAAAAAGAAAAAATCAGGAGAAAAATTAGAAAGAAGAAAAGAGGGAAGAATAATGGGGGAAGAGGTGACTCGAAAAGCATAATGGCTCCCAGGGTTTTCTGTTGTCCTCAGAGTTAAGCTTGTCCACTTGTCATGGCTCTGTGAAAATAAAATTGAAAGAATTTGTGTAGCTACAAGCTTCTACTGTGCTATTCAAAAACAATGGTACACATTGCTAACAATGAACAGAGCTTTTCCCTGAGGAGGCTTTTATTTGAGAGAATGGATGTGTTCTGTTTTTGTAGCAAAATGTAAACACATGTGAGAAAATTACTGACTTGACCACAGGTTTGAATCCAGGGGGGCCAATTGCATCCACCTTCTTGTTCCTCACCGAATCTCTCCTGTTTGTGTTCTAGCATGTAAACTTGCAGGTATTGCTCTCTCATATATACTTTTGTGTTCTGCTTCCTTCATGTTTGGTATATGCCAAAGGAAGTCAGCGTTTTAAAGAGTATCATTTCTGCCCTAGAGAGTAGAAGAGATATCAAAGAAACTGCAGGACAGATAAAGGTCAAGGGATTGGAAAAGGCACCTTCTGATTGCAAGCCAATAGAGCTGAGTTCTTTAAGTATTTTATCAGGATGGTGTCGTTTCCAAAGTCTCACGAACAACTCCTCGGTGTACTGTCACCAACCAAGATGGGCATTGATAACAGTACCTGGTCTGAAACTGTGTGCTCGGAATGTTCCCAAAAGGGAAGCTAAACAATTTAAATGTGAATCCCAAATGAAGGACTTGCCACAATTTGTCCCCTTCCTGGGAAGGTGGGCAGGAGGAATCTGTGCCCTGCGGCAGATGTGTCTTGTCCTCAGAAACTCCCCAGATAGCCAGGATGTGCCCCTTGCTTCTGATTACAATGCTGTCCCCTCTGGAATGCTTACAGCCAGGCACTGGCAAGCTGAGCTTGTCAGGAATGAATGCCCTGGAGCAGCCCTTCACCAGTTACAGATGGGATCTGCTGCAAAGGCTTCTTAAGCCTCTCAGCATTTATTTAGGGGAGACCTGAGACATACTTCTCTCAATTTCCCCAAATTTCCCAATAAGATCCAATGCCTATGTGGATTATTATTCATCCGTGATACACCCTGTTTCAGCTTCCTTTCCATCTTTTTCTTGTCTTCCCACTCACCTGTCACTTTTCCGGAGATAGCATTTCTCAGATGGACTTACTTCCAGCCCTTCTTCCTTGCTTGGAAGACCCAATAGGAGCCATGTGCTATAACGTTCTCAGAACGAAATTCCAAGGCCGTCCTTGTTACTGTTTTGTGTTCCCCTTCTATTGCAATCTTTGTTCTGTCAATCCTCCACCTACTGTACTGCCACAGCATTCCAAGGTCATAAGACCCCCTTTTAATAAGGCCAGCTTCTTTGTATACTAACTAAGGAATAATGTCTAAAAGAAAAAAAGAACCACTTGGAAGGATACAGCACTAGAATCATAATAGTAACTGCAAATGAATAACAAAATAAAATAGGTTTATGCATTGAATTCCAAGGTAGGAAATAATTACAATAACATAATAAACATATGGGAGACTGTACAGAAATATTTTGAAGAACTAGCTTAAGGGCTTTATACCAGCAGAAAGGAAGCAGGAAAATACCGAAATCAACAAAATGTATTTCACAGAAAGTAGAAGAACTCTCAAATTTCATTTCCAGCTTTCTAAATTATAAATGACAGATGTATACATTTGTCAAGTAACCCACAAGTCTCCTTTACTTGGTGAAGTGGGCAGCAGCGTTGTTTGGTCAGATAGGGAACAGCTGCTACTGACCAGATCTGTCGAACTGTGCAGGGTTTGTAGCAAGTCAAGGTTCTACAGGACTGATATAATCAATATACCTCACAACATGTTCGCGTTGAGAGAGCGCCTATGTTCATTCCAGAGGCATGTCCTTTCGGAATGCTGCCACAGTGGAAGATTTTCCAGTCAAAGCCAGTTAGCACAATGTTTTAGAAATATATCCCACCAAGGATTTGAAAACGAAAACAATCGACAATAGCTTGAATATATAGATGGCCACAGGAGTTTATTGCATTTGAGAAAATTCACATGGATGGTATTGTGTTCTGGGGATTTCATGTCACAATGCCATGAAAATGTTCATTGAATGAAAGGGACATTACGAATGAAAGAGAGACTATGAAACTGGGAAAATGTGCCATAACCTAGCCTTCTTTGTTGTGGTGCCTACATTAGTAGGGATCAGAGAATGAGAAATCCCTGAATTATTTTTAGCAGCGATGTTAGAGTTAAGGTTGAAAGAGAATAAGAGTGGATTTTCATTGAGTTATGCATGCCATACTACAGCCTTGGGGTTACTGTGCCGTGCTGGTTGACTTTGGGATTTGTAGACATCCTGACAGGCATGTCAGTACCGGGATGAACCCCAGTGAGGGCTGGAAGGTGAGGCTGATATGAACAGACAGGTCAGAGTCTCTGAAATAAATGACTTCAAAGTTCAAATCAGTTTTGTAAGTTAGATAAGCCAGGGTACATTCTGAAAAAACAGTGTTTGGGGTTTCAGGTCCCATGCCATCAAAGAGGACACTGTCATTCCTCTTTGCATTTTAGAATCTTTAGTAAACTTAAGAAGTGATTGGGGTTACAATCATTCCGGTATGTCATTGGACTTACGTTTTCACTAGAATATTTTAGAAGTAAGTACATATTTAAAAATTGAAATTATCTGTATATAGGACAACATTTTCATCAATAGACCTTTTATTCGTAGATGATTTTATCAGTAAATTCTGGAGCCAGACACTGATTCTATATTAATGTGATTGTTACTCTGTTCCAGACACTAACCTGAGAAATGTTTATGTATTAACTCATACAATCCTTAGAGCTATCCATTTAGTGATCTTGCCAATTTTAGGGATATGACTTGAGAAAGTAAAGCACTGTGCCTAAGGCCAGATATATATGATTTGGAGGACTTTGGACTTAAACAGTTGCTATTGTTAAAACAGAGGTTCTCAGCCTGTGGGTCACCACCCCTGTGGAAGTTGAAAGGGTTTTTCAAAAGGGTCACCTAAATATATCAGAAAACATAGCTATTTGCATTATGACTTATAACAGTAGCAAGCTTACAGTTATGAAGTAGTAACAAAAATAATTTTATGGTCAGGGGTCACCACAACATGAGTAGATGTGTTAAAGGGTCACAGCCTTAAGAAGGTTGAGAACCACAGTCTGTGCTTTTGAATACAGGTAAGACTCCCATCTCCAGCTCTCCTGAAGCAGTTTTTTGGTAAAGAAGGAGAAGCAACGAAGTGTTAGGAATTTGGTCGAATGTTCAGGAAGTGCCAGAAAGCTCAAGGGTCGAAAGGTTTCATTTGGCCTAGGGGATTTGGAACTCCCTGGAGGATAGCACCCTTGACCTTACTGGAAAGGGCAATGCCCATTAACAAATTTGCTTCCAAAAAAGAAACTCTTTAAACACTTTAAACATACAAAGCTACAAGCACTTCCACCCACTCCCCAAGTCTGTGTAAGAGTCATTAATGTTTATTCTTTCACAAAAGACTTGCCCTTCACGGTTGTCTAAGTAAATATTTGACTTTCTGGTAAGTGTTTCTCCTTGGAAGTGTAACTATCTGCTCTTGGATTCTCACGGGTCACTCCGACTTCAGGAGGATTCCTCTTTCCAAGTTTTCAGCTAAATTATCTGGAAAATTATGTAGTATATACCAACTTCCATACAAAAATCAGATAAAGTTACTTCTCTGGTTTTACTTCTGGGTTGTGGCTCCTTCGCCTCGCTCATAAATGCTGACCCCTGCCCTGGGGAAAAAAAGATCCTGGCATTCTCCAGTTTGCATTCCAGCCCTGCGCCTACTGCTCAAGGGAGTGACCAATGGGTCAGTGTCTCCAATTGTTCTTGTGCTGTCTAGGAACAAAACACAGCATTTTCCTTTACCCTTAGTCGACACAGTATTAAAAATTGTTAGTTTTTTCCTTATGACTTAAATGTTCTTGATGTAAGTTATCTGCTTCTTTAGGAAGTTTTGCAAGTGACTTCCTTTAATTATTAACCTATGGAATATAAAGCAACAAAATCCTCACCTGACCATGCCTTCTCACTGGGTGATCTATAATGCTTTTCCTCTTATTTTTAAAGCGAAAAGCTATAGAAACCCTTTCTTTTCAATTAAGCCCAGATTACAGCTTCATCTTTATTTCTTTCTGCGAGTTTCCGACAGGTTTTCAGACATGCGCTTACAATCCTGAGACAGAGCAGCGGCACAAATCTGAGTGTTTGCCAAGTAAGACGTGCTTTTCCACTCCATACAGACTGAAGCAGCCTAAACAATCTGTGAGGATTCTTTCTTTCACGTGGTCTGAACCAGTGGGCAATTTCAAGAGACCCTATTCCATAGAATTGTCTGGGGATCCAGGATTTTTTTCTTAGCATTGTTCAACCAGTTGCCGGATTATTAATGTGGCTGAGTATGGATCACATCCCCCAATATGGCCCATCCTCATTGCAAAAAATATAGAGACGGAGGGCGCTCACTTCTTATTAAGAACGTGACACAGAATTTTATACATTGAGAGGGCTTATCTTCAATTGGCTAGAATTAAGTTAAATGCCTTTGCTTGTCTGCAAGGGAAGATGGGAAATGTGATTTAATAGTCCACCGTTCCACCATCTCAGAGGGGCTGTTACTAAAAGGATGAAAGGAATTTGGCTGCTGGGAAACAATGGCTGTTGCTTGGAAGGCTGCCTGTCACAGTTCAGTGCAGAAGATACCAGGATCCTTCCAGTTCCAGTGCATGGCAATCTTATATGCCACATTTTTAATTAACTCGTGCTTCATTTCTGCCCCCAGGTATTTCTGCTGCTTTCCTAGCCAGACATTCCTTTCACACACTGTTGAATAATTGTATTGTCTTGTGCTTGTGACAATGAGCACCTGATTGTCTTAGTTTATTTCGTGAACTCAGGTGCATGCACCCAGCTCTATATGTACAAATATATGGTATTTTATCTTTGTTCATATCTGTGATGTATGATTATATATGTCTCTATAGAAGAACATACACAAATACATAAAAATGTGACTGATTTTTTTTTGTCTCTCATTAAATCTCATTTTTCCTCTCCTTCCATCCTGCTGCTCCCTGATCATAGCTTAAATTTGAATTCTGCTGTTTCTATACGGTACTTATAATATAAATAGGGGGCACATGTGAGTGATGTTAGTGTCTGTGGTCAGCTTTTCCTGTCACTCTGTTGGATTGTTTTAATTTTCTAGCATATGACTTTTGTGTGTGCACGTTGAACTTAATCATGACATCTTAATTATACTCATCACACATCAGTTCTACTGGTATGTTTTAATTGTTATTTATTCCAGGATGAGTAATAATTAGACATGATATGTATTATGTATGCCATGTCAGCTTTGTGAATTATTTCAGGGTATATGCATACAGAACCATAACTTTGCAGCCCCGCCGCACCTATTACTACAGAAAAAGGGGAAGTGATGGAGGAAGGTCATTGGTTGATTTAATAAAGAAGCTGCTTGACCTGATAGGTTAGAACGTAGGTGGGAGGAGCAGAATGCTGGGCGGAAGAGGAAGTGAGCTCAGAGACTCGACAGCTCTCCTCGAGGGTCAGACGCCTCAGAGAGACACGATGCTCCTCTCTTGCGGGCAGAGGCGAGAGCTCTGCTCTCTGAGGCACACGCGATGAAGCTCCGACCCAGGATGGACGTAGGCTAGAATCTCCCTGGTAAGCCACCTTATGGGCTACAGCAGATTATTAGAGATGGGCTAGTCCAGGTGCGAGAGTTAGCCTAGAAGAGGCTAGATAGAAATGGCCAAGCAGTGATTAAAAGAATACAGTGTCCATGTAATTATTTCGGGTAAAGCTAGCCGGGCGGGCAGCGGGGTGCTGGGGATGCAACCTTGCCACTCAAATTACTACATAACTTAAAGTTGCCATAACATTTTACATATCATCCTTGGTCATGTTTAAAATTTTCACATACTCTGAGGACAATGCCTCAGAATAAAATATTGAGTCGTTATTGGTCTGGGGTTCCTAAAATTTTTAATGGGGTAGAAGATGGCTCAGACAGGAAAATGAGCGAAGGGCTGAATATGTTATAGATAACTAATGACTGAAATTGAGATTAGGGGCCAGTTGCGTAGGACACGGAATGGGATGCAGGATCACGAAAATGTATCAATCTCCAGCAGGCCAGATACAAACACCAGCTCATGCCGGTTTCCTCCAGGCTCCAATGAGAATGCCAAGTTCTAGTGAGGAGCCCATTCATTACTCAGGTGGTTAGTGTCGAGTGTCTCAAGTCGCAAAACGCTAATTCTGAACTTCTCTGTGTTTATCCATAGTCTATGAAGGAGGCAGTTTAGTAAAATGAATTAATAAGAAGCAAACTCCAGGCTCTTTTACTAATACCTTTCAAATCTTCCATCTGGTCTCCACCAGATGTACCTGGAGGTTGGAGGTAGATGTCCAGTCTGTGAGTGGACAGTACTTTGTCCTTCCAGCAAACCTGAAGATTTCATCCAGCACATTTTCCACCCTTGCTTCCCACTCACCTGCACTGAGAACTGAAGGAGCTCTGTATGTCAGCTGCCTGGGGCTTCCTAGCATCCTTCTGTCTTGAACGTCATCATTTGATTGTGGCTGCAGGCTGCCTTTAGGGTTTTTTGTTTGTTTTGTTTTCGTTTTTGGTTTTTTCAGAGTCCCCTACACAGTATTCAGAGCTATGTCACTGCACACCGTGAACTGAAGTTGGGTCTCTCTTTCCATCCTCTAGTAACTTCATGAAAACCTTGAGATGTGTATTAAAGTAAACATTGCTTAGGTATTTGTAAAGAAGCTGTATGGCCGGCTCAATTTTTGTAAATACTGCCTTATTTTGCCACCGAAAATGAGAAAATAGACAGGTAGCTAGCAGTTCTCATGATGTAAGTGTAATTATTTCCTGGTGCAAAACGCAAAAATAAAGGTCTCGTTCCACATCTTCCATTGGGGTCAAGGAAGACACAAACCATGTAGTCTTTAGAGGAAGGTAAACAGTGACTTTGAATGTACTGATAATATCTCTTTCATTAATTTCTTCTCATGCCTACAGCCTTAATCTCAGTGCATCCTAATATAGTAACTCAATTCATTGTTATAGTAAACATAAGGAGAAGGCTTTTTTTTTTTTAAGTGAAAGGATGAAACACACAGAAGTTAATAAGGTGAATGAAGACTCACAGCTTTCACTGGTAGAGCTGACACCAAACCCAGATGATTTGGTTACAGAGCCTGTATTCTTAGCCATCTTCAAAAAGACGTGGTTTTACCAGCTGTTGGCTATTAGTGCTCCGAAAGCAGCATCCTAGAGCCACGGAAGACACATGCTGTGTTGATACGGAGGTTCAGTGGGTCCTTACAAGCTGCCATCCGTCATTGATGGGCTTCCTGCCCATTTTCCATTGCTTGGGTTCCATAGCAGCAACAGCATTCCCTGCTCACATGCAGATTTAGCTCTTGGTTATGAAGCCCTGCTGAATGGGCGGCACTCTGTGGAGCTTCCCTTTGCTGTAGAAGAGGTTGTTTAGAACTCCCGTTTTCTTGATTTCATTCACTGGGCCCTGCATAGTCAGGGGAGTGTTTGACAAATCGACTTTGAGGACTCACACACTCACGTGCACCAGCCCTGAAAGAAGGTTTCTTAATATTTTGGTAGTGTTTGCTACTAGTCGTCTTGAAGAACTATTACTGATACCTGTGCAAACAGCATCTTGGTTCTGCTGTGCTCAAAGTTGGCATGAAAAATACAAAGAAATGTAAAGGAGAGAAGCAAAGAGCATAATACCATTTTGCTCAGTAGCCTTTCAGTGAATATTAAATACTTAATGGAGATTGGCGCTTCTGATACCTTGAAGGATAAACTGTGAAGTACCATTTTTTGGTAAGTCAGAAAAACATGGACTACAGGAAACCCCATGTGCGCACATGCCCACATTTCTGTAAATTCATGTATGCATTCATGTATGAAGATATTTATGCTGCTGTCTCAGTCAAAGCAGGTAACGCTAAGTGGAACTGTGCTTGACTTTCAGAGCGTAGTGAAAGGGAATCAAAATTATGAGGCAATTATTAGGACCTATCTTTAGGATTATCTCGGAGAATAATGTTTTGCAGGAAGGTACATGATTATAAAATATTATGCTTCCTACCATGTTGCTGGAGGCTGATTGTTCTTTCCGGCTGCCTAGACCATGAAATAATCACTCAAAAACTATATTATTTAAATCACTGCTTGGCAAGTCCCTTAGGCGTATTGCTAGTTAGCTCTTATATCTTTGGTTAACCCATTTCTTTTAATCTGTGTATTGCCATATGGTTGTGACTTATCAGCAATGTTCTGGCACATCTGTCCCCTGCCCCTGGCAGTGGCTACATGGCTTCTCCCTGACTCCACCTACTCTCCTCTGTCTCTCTCTGTCTCTCTCTGTCTCTCTGTCTCTCTGTCTCTCTCTCTCTCTCTCTCTCTCTATATATATATATATATATATATATATATATATATATATATATATGTATGTATGTTGAGCCATTGGCTAAAAACAACTTCTTTATTAACCGATAAAACAAACACATACACAAAAGGACTTCCCACACCACTACCATATTCTCAGATTTTATCTTGAAAGAATGAGACTCAACATGTGAATTTTTGTCTATGTTAAAACCAAGAGAAAAATGTTATTCAAAGTTGACATTGAGATATGGATTTTTTATGCTGCCCAACTGGGGCAGAACCCTTTCACTTGGCAGGATGAAACCTTTTACAAGGTTTTGTTCCTGGTTTTCCTGATGTCACAGTGATGTGAACGGTCTCCACCCACTCCTCTTTTGGCAGAAGCAGCTGAAGCAAGGTCAGGATCCAGGAACCGGTTACTTCTTAGTTATCAGGCAGCTCATCTGAAGAGTGACTTTGGGATCTTTTGCTCCTAAACCAAAGCTGGAGTTGGAGTCAGGGGCCATCAGCTTGTTCTGTTTTATTATAAAAAAGCTATTGGATACTCGTAGACAGTGGGAACTCATCATCCATTGGGGGGAATGACTATGATGTTTAAAAATGTGTTTGTACACAGAAAAGCCTGGCATCATACTAAAAGACATCCTTTGGGGATTTTTTGTTGGTCTCATGTGCTTTAGATTTCACTCTCTCAGTAGAATTATGAAACATACAGCAGCACACACAGACTAGCACCCGTGGAGACAGTTGGTGCCAGCATCAATAAATCTGGGTTTGGACTTACATCGTCCATCTGAACAGTAGCTTTCCTGAATCTTCATCTTCTCATTTACGAAATGAGGCGATCTGGGACCATGAATCGGGCGAGAGGCTGGGCCCTTGGTTTCTGGTTTCGGTCCTAAAGTCGCTGGCTGCTGACCTGGCATGAGACCACACAAAGCATTTGACCTTGCTTCCATCTTTCATCATGCTCTGTGCTGCTGCCCTTGATATTTAAGTGAACATGACGCCACTGGCTCAATGTCAATGGGGCTTGCACTCCGGGCTGCTTTCCAGCCGAAGGGATGGATTTATGCTGATTCATCGACACTCGCTTTCCCAGATGCTGTCTTTTCCGGTTTCTACTGTAGAACTGAGCAAGTCGGTCAACGTTTAAGACAGAGTTTATTTGATCTCCATCAACCAGCTAAAGTGGGAAAACCTAAAGGGACCTGCTAAAGAGTCACACCTATGTCAGGAAAGTCTGACTGTTTGAAGGGCTTATGGTAGATGTCTATTACAGTATAGTGCCAGTAACCAAAATTTACTGCGGGTACTTATTTTAAGTGCTACTCAAGTATCATTTCACTCTTGTCAGCCCTACAGGGTTGTAGCTGTCATCATCTGCAGGTGTCTTAGTTACTTTCTGTTGCTGCGATAAAACACCATGACCAAGGCAATTTAAAGAAAACTGAGTTTAGTTGCCTTTTTAGTCCCAGAGAGTTGGAGTGGAAGGAAGGCATGGAGGCAGGATCAGGAAGCCAAGAGCTCACATCCTGAACCACAAGCATGAAAGAGAAAGCAAGCTGGCCCTAGTGACAAACTATCTTCACAAGGCCCGATCTCCTAAATTTTCCAAACTGTACCATCAGTTGAGGACCAAGTATTCAAATGTCCAAGAATGTAGGAAACATTTCTTATTTGAATCATCACACTAGTTGAGCGTGTAAAAGGACTGACAAACTGAATCACTTGCCTAAGGTCACACGCAACTGCCTAGTGGCAGAACCAAGGTTGAAAATGCTCAGTGATTGTTACTACACTAACCTAGTGTTTGGATGATGACTTTCCATTCCTCATTTGAATATGCTTTATCTGTCTTCTGAGGTGGGTATCTTCAATTCTTAGTCAAAACAGGAGGCTAGAGACATCAATACTAACTTTAAATCACAGAAGCAACTTGTATGCAAACTCTATCATGTGTAGAATTGGGAAAAGCCACATGTATGATTGGAATTGCATTTACTGAGTGTATAGAATTAGTCATCTGAACTACTGCTTTGAAAAATACCATTTTGAGGCAGAGGTGGGCATGAAGTCACTAAAATACACATGCCTCCCAATTGGGTTAGAATTCGCCAGCAGATGTCTTCTTGGTAAAGGATTATACGACCACCTCACTTCAAAGAAATATAAGTAAAGCCTGTCCCCTGTAGACTCATCCAGTTGCAGAAAGGACATACCTTCCCCTTTTAGCTCCTTTCATATTGGCATAACAAAATACAAGAGACTGGGGAAGTTTATAAAGAAACCTATTTCTAGTTGTTCTGGAGTCTGGGATGTACAGGTTGAGGTACCTGCATGCAGTGAGGGCTTTTTTGCTGTGTCCTCCAGTGGCAGATGGTGAAGAGCATCGTGTGAGTAAGTGGGTAGGAGAAGAAGGAGGCACAGATTTGCCTTTATTGAGAAACTGCTGTCCTGGTAATGATATCACAATCATGTCATTAATTATAATCAGCCCTTAATGGGCTAACAAGCTCCCAACCCTCTTCTCTGAACTCTGAATTTCCAACATAGAGACTTTGGCAAACACGTTTAAACCACAATCAAGAGCAACTACTGTCTGTGGTTTTTTTTCCTCCACCTGTCTAAATTGAGGAAACTTCATACATGTGTTGAAGATGACAGAGCCCAAACCATTGAATCTCAGTTCCAGAGGGATCACTTTAAGAGAAGCTATGCAACCAGAATTGGACACGGGTGGGTATAATCTTGTAGTAACTAAGACCCTGGAGAGTTTGAGGCTTATCTGGTATGGAACAGCTAACATTACTTGGTCTAAAAAGCACTGTGGAAAGCTGTTGTTGCTTTAATCTTGGTTCAAAGCAAAGAAACGGGGATTCTCTTACTGCCGGGGCTTGGATTACTGAGTAGTTAAATTTAGCAATGCCATGCTACTTTTCAATAAAGAATATTATCATATAGCCTCAGAGCGATGATTCCCAACAGAGAGCAATTTTGCCTTTCATCTCCAGAGAGTGTCTGACAATATCTGGAGATGTGTGATGGTCATACATGAAAGACGGTATTACATCTCTTGGGCAGAAGCCAGGGTACTATCAGCATCCTATGGTGACTATGCTGCCTCCTTAAAGAAAAACATCTGACCTACAATGCCGACAGTTGTGAGGCTGAGAGGCCCTATCTTCGGAACAGGCTTGGAGTCACAATTAGGTCCTCATCACAAGTGGCGTACTTGAACTCAGAGAGACTCTGCCTGGGCCCTGCTCTGTTTTCCATCTGGTTTATTAGATGGGTTATTCAGGCTACAGGCTCTTGAAAGTCAGGCTCCTTTTGGCGCTCAGGTGGCATGTTGCAATGGAGTGAACATTACAATAGAGTATCAGTGTTGGTTTTAAGAGCTGAAGAGATTGCTTAGTGGCTGAAGTGCTTGAGTTCAGATCTCCTACAAGTACATAAAAAGTCAGGGGTGTTGCTGCCCTTTTATACCCTAGTGCTAGGAGGTGGAGACAGGAGCATCCCAGGGGCTTGCTGAATAGCCAGCCTAGTCAATCAGTGAACCACAGGTTCAGGGAGACATATTTGATAGTGAGACAGAAAGGAGCCTGACATTGACCTTCTGTCTCCACGGGTGTATTTAGAGCACACCATACACACACGCACCTACACACACACTCACACATACACACACTCACACATGCATATGTGCATGCACAATGCACAAACACATACACACGCATACACGCGAGCAGACACACACGGTGGTGGGAAGAGAAAACATGGCTTTTTATGCTATATGCTTATGTTAATAGCTGTATAATTTGTGACCAGTTAATAAATGTATAAGTGTCACTATCTTAATGCATAAATTGGAATATTACCATTACTTTTTTGGTTTAAGGGCCTTAAATAGAATGATATACATCAAACATTATGATAGCCATGGCATATAAAAAGGTACTCACTGTAAATATTCTTTTCTTTCCCAGAATTGTCATAAATGTGACAAAATCACTTACTAATAAGATCTGAAACTGTGCAGCTGAATAAATAGGAAGTAATTTATGGAGTGGCATTATGTGCTGGCCCACATATACTTGTATGTTTTTCACATACTGTTTGAAGAAATAACTAGTTTCCCCGGAGCAAAAGGAACCACAATACAAAACTAAAATAATATTCAGCTCTAACTCAATATAGTTCAGTGTTCTAGTCTCTCCTTTTTACGAAATGTATTGTTTGAGAAATGCATGCATGTTTATAATGCATTACGCTCACGCTTGCTACCATTCCCTCTCTTATTCTTCCTCCCATCCTTGGCAACCGCGTCTCATTTCTCAAGTCCCCTTCCCATTTCCGTATCTTTAAGTTTTGTTTTGTGACTCACTGAGTTTAACAAGGACTGTGGTGAGAGCCATCATACAGCGCTGTCAACTCCAGTATGGGACCCTCTGCTGGCTATACCACTGAAGACAGCAATTTCCTCTCTCCTACCGTCTGTCAAGAGGTACTGATTCCTCAGGGATTGGAAGGACCCTGTGAGCTCCTTAACTCATGACACTGTTTATAGACCTAGTCTTGTACAGGCCTACAGCAGATGAACCTAGCTTATGTTTGTGACTACAATAGTCATTACATTCAGAAGAGAGCACTTCATGGCCTTCCTCTCCTTTATCCCCTCTCTATTTTTTTTTTTTTTGCCATGCTTCCCAAGATTTTGATGGGGTGATACTGATACCATGGTTAGGGGTGAGCATTCACCAGTCATTGCATAAAGAAGCTTCTCTGATCAAAGCTTTATAAAAACACTTGCTTGTGGTTATAAATTCAAATATTTAGAAGGCAGTTTGCCACCATGTCCATTTTTTAAATGAAAATGACAATAATAAGCTGCCCTCTAGGCCTTATGATGTCCCTAGCTATGGCTTTTGACTAGGTCTATGGTGTTAATTTCCTCCTCTAGGGAAGTACTCAAATCTCCCAAAGCAGGCATGCCACTGTTGAGTCATTACATTTCGTCTGACTAGTTAATATTGTAGTATACAGGTCCATGACTCGGTAAGACCACTGGTAACTTGAATATCTTAATGCCTATGTATTACCTCCAGGTACTCCTCAGCACAGAGGAAACTGTTCATTCTAATCTAGCTTGTTTCTCTATGTCATACCAACATCCCTTTCTTGACAAACAATTGGTAAGCCACCTTTTTACAACTTGGTTTAGACAACTATTACTTTCTTGATATAGACCCATGGTTTTATTCGGGCTTTCTGTATAGACTTGTTTTGTGTTGTTTGCATGTCACTTTCATGCCTATGGCGTGTCAATATCCAACATATATTTTCACTCCCTGTTTTCCAAGGTTTGGCTTCTTATTTTCTGTACAAGCCTGATGTGCTATTTTCTTGAGTGCTCTTTACAATGGCACCAAGTTCAGACACTGAGTTTAGTGTCTTTGTCAGCTTTTTCATAACTGTAGCTCTTTATGTACCAAATGGAGTCTCCAGAGTCATGTAGGGACAGTGATCAGGATCTTCCCATTGATACTTAAATTGCAAATGTCTTATCCTGTTCTATGCTAAACAGTATTCTAAGTGTCTGCTGTAGAAGCTGACAGAAGACATCCTTTCCTATAAAACCTTATCAGTATTTGGCAGCATATCATATGTAAGAAAAAGTTAAAAGTTAATGCTCTCCTGGTGCTGAATGACCACTCTGGATCTTGGAAATGACCAGGCCTCTCAAGCCACCAAAGGGTCAGTTTCTTTGCCAAATTGTCCCAACTAATTCACGATACGCTGACCTGTTGGGAAGTTTTGTTCTAAACTGTCTTGGCACTAAATAAGATCAAAGAATTACACATCCATTTTTTTTATAACCCTTGACCCCTAAACCTTGTCCTTTGTCCTTATTTTCTGGTTTGTCATAACAATTTTACCATGTATTCTAGAGCTCGATCCGTGTTGCATATTGGTGAACACTCTCTTTGGCTGCACTTGTGTGTTGATGCCATTGATGCCAGTGCAAGAGCAAATCTGTCCCCTTCTTGCTTATCTCAGAAAACACTCAGTGCCCCTGCCTTGTCTTCCTTCAAGCACATGTTATAATTATTCTCTTCTGCAGTAGGAATGAATATTGAGTTCTGTGCAATTAATGCTATTACAGTGCAGACACAGGCCTCTTCCTGGCATCACCAATATGTTTGGGAAATTGCAGTAATTCCTGTGACTTAGGAACCAATTCCTCTTATGACTTTTAAAATGGCATTTTCAAGGGAAGAAGTTATTAAGCAAGAAGAAAGAACTCCTGGAGAACAGTTGATTACTCTTAATAATGCTGGTCAGGGAGAGCTGGGATCTGGCACTCTGTCTCACTAGTCTGTTGATAAGATGGGGGGTGGCGCCCTGAGGGACAAGGGAAATGTGGCACAACAGCAGGAGCCAGGGAGAACAGTTGGGTTCTTTGGCCTAGAGAAAAGAAGTCCAGGGGAGACAAGAAGCTATTTTCAGCTCTCTAAGAAGAATTAATAAAACTGATCTTGAATTCTTCTGTGCACAGGACTAAGACTAAAGGGTAGAAAAACTAAAGAAAGTCCACTCAACCCAATTGGAAATTGACTGCTCATGTAAATATTTGTGTGTCATTTGCCAAACTGTTTTCTATGTAAACCTAAACCTACTTGCTCATCCATACATGAATAATTTGAATCATGCATACATTTTTGCACGTTTACAAAACTGAAATCATGGCTTATGATTTTCTTAAAATGGTAGGAATGCTGATATTCCATATGATGAAAATAAGGAATTAATAACATTTTGTGAGTGGTAGTGTCCATGAGCTTTCCCTGAGTTCACATAACTAGAATAATGTAGATTGGATGCTCGTGCGTGTCCACTGTAGATCTCGTTAAAAGTGTGTTCTCATTCAGGTCTGTGTATGGGATCTAGGGCAGGGAACTCTCAGAAGAACAGAACACGCAGAACTCCCGTCGGGCTGGAATGAAATTCCTTTAAGTTTCCTTATAAGACGTTGGCTTTGTTATCTTGATTGCACAACATCTGTGGGAAAGAATGTTGGTTATACATCACTTTTTTTTTTTCTGCTGTTTTGTTTTTGTTTTTCGAGACAGGGTTTCTCTGTGTAGTTTTGGTGCCTATCCTGGAACTAGCTATTGTAGACTGATGGAGGAAGGCCATTGGTTAATTAAATAAAGAAGCTGCTTGCCCTGATAGGTTAGAACGTAGGGGGAGGAGTGAACGGAGCAGAATGCTGGGCGGAAGAGGAAGTGAGGTCAGACTCCACAGCTCTCCTCTCAGAGAGACACGATGCTCCACTCTTGGCGGGCAGAGGTGAGAGCTCTGCTCTCTGAGGCACACGCGATGAAGCTCCGACCCAGGATGGACGTAGGCTAGAATCTTCCCGGTAAGCGCACCTTGGGGTGCTACACACAGGTGATTAGAAATGGGCTAAATTAATATGTGAGAATTAGCCTAGAAGAGAATGGGTCAAGCAGTGTTTAAAAGAATACAGTGTCTGTGTAATTATTTCGGGTAAAGCTAGCCGGAGGCGGCCAGGGTGCTGGAGATGCAGTGCCGCCACTCTTATTACTACAGTAGACCAGGCTGGCCTTGAACTCACAGAAATCTGGCCTGCCTCTGCCTCCCAAGTACTAGAATTAGAGGTGTTCACCACCACCACCGGCTTTACTGTTTTTCATTTTTGTCTCACCATTGTTTGTTTTTTTCCTTACTCTAATGTTCCAAGTACAGCTTACAACATTATGATGTCAATGTTTTATATTTTAACTTCCAGAGAAAATACTGTAATCCTTTATGCCATTTGCATATATCTTTGTTTGGAAAAAAAATGATATGTATTTTAGCATGACATCTGTGGGTCTGTTAGTTTCCATAGTAACATAAGAACTATATGTAGGTGATGTCTCTAATGATTCTAACAGGAGTAACTAGAATAAAAATATTGCTCAAAAATAATAGCTAAAAATAACTAAGCCCAATTTGCATGCTAGGCACTGCTTTAAGGTCTCTTTATTTATGGTAAATACAGACTTATGATTTAATAGGCACCAATGATATGAAGTAACTGACCCAAAGTCACTCAGCTACTATATGTTAAAATTAGGATTTGAACCCAGCTTTATTTGTGTGTGTTGTGTGTGTGTGTGTGTGTGTATGCACATGGAAGCAAGATCACAACCACTGATGCTGTTCCTCGGGTGCTCTGTATCATACTTTTTTTTTTTTTTTTTTTTTTTTGGTTTTTCGAGACAGGGTTTCTCTGTGGCTTTGGAGCCTGTCCTGGAACTAGCTCTGTAGACCAGGCTGGTCTCGAACTCACAGAGATCCGCCTGCCTCTGCCTCCCGAGTGCTGGGATTAAAGGCGTGCGCCACCACGGCCTGGCGCTGTGCTGTATCATACTTTTAAGATAGGTCTCTTCACTTGCTCACTGAAGTATGCTAGACTGGCTGGCTAATGAATCCCAGGTCTACCTGGCTCCTCTCCCAGCACTTTGTTTACAAGAGCATGCCACTATGCCTGGAAGTTATAGAAAGAAGTTTTCATTGTTGTTTTTATGTCTAGAGGTGTTTTACCTACATGTATGTCTGTGTACCATGTGCATGCATGTTGTGCATGGAGGCCAGAAGAGGGTCCTGGATCACCTGGGTTATGAGTGACACTGTTGGTGCTTGGCCTTCTGAGCCCTCATCTCTCTGCTCAAACCCCTGCTTTTGTTTTTTGTTTTTTGTTTTTTGGTTTTTATTTGTTTTTTTCAAGACAGGGTTTCTCTGTAGCTTTGGAGCCTATCCTGGAACTAGCTCTTGTAGACCAGGCTGACCTCTACCTCTCAGAGATCTGCCTGCCTCTGCCTCCCAAGTGCTGGATTAAAGGTGTGTGCCACCACTGCCCGGCTTTGTTTTGTTTTTTAAAGGATAGTTCTGAGAGTCAAACTCAGGCCCTTAGCTTTGCAAGGCAAGCACTGACTGAGCTATCTCCCAAACTTGAACCCACTTTAGAGTGGGCCCAACTATTCTAACCCGTTTGGAACAATCTGTTGGAACTCATAGATGCAAAGTCAGATTTTTTAAAATTGATATAAAATGGGGTTTCATTGTATTGTTGTGAACAGTGAATTGTAACAACATTAAAAAAAATATAAACTTCTCAACCTTTGAAAACATCTATGTTAAATCCAGACTATATTTTGTGGTCTTTAAGTTATTTACAAAATCACCTTTAACAAATAGGATCTGTCGAAACAACCAATATGGATATACGGGTAGGACACTTAGGAAATGGTCCCTGTACAATGCACAGGGCACATGTATAAATTAAGATGTTTCACATGCTCTCAGTTTCTGAGTTTCAATACTGACTTGAGTGAAGGTCGCTTGTCAGGTCCACCTGATGCTCAGGGCCTTTTACCCCAATGATTGGAAAGGGAGTTATTGAGATACGTAATTTCCTTGCAAGAATAATTGGAAGTAAGTCTTTGAAACTTTTTGCTATAGGAAAACAAAGATGGACAAATTCAGTGAGTAAAATTGAGTCCATTGTATTTTCTCACAGCAAGATCTGTCCCTTCCCATAGACTGTATCTCTTGCTGTAATTTGAAGAGAGGCAGTGAGCAATGAAGGGTGGCTGGTGCCAAGAAGGTACCCACCACCAACTGCGTTTTCTGAGGAGATGTGTATAGACACTTCTGAGTGAAGGATATGGAGACCATGGCCAACCTTGCCAGGGGCTCACAGCTTTAACAATTACGAGGAATTACTTCACTTTTCCAAATGCTTAAATCTGTCACATCCTAAAACTAGATGATATATTCTTGTGATTCTAAAATAGTAGGAACACATTTTTAAACATAAAAGGTATGTTAAATTTTCATGAGTTCACTCAAAGAAATTTCAAATATTGTTCCTTTTCTCGATGGGACTATACTCAGCCAGCGGTACTATATCATCCTAATTATTTTGCAAAGTTAGTGGAGTATAGGCCTTTTATTTACTAACACAGTGTTACAGGAAGAAAGCATTACAGAGGTCTGATCCTGGGCTTAGTCTGAAGCAGAGAATGCAGCACCTGTGTGGGTCATGTTTCCTTGAATAATTTTACATGTCGTGAGTGCATGCATAAGAGGGTGTTATCTGCTGGGACAGGGGTAACAAACTTAGATGTTGCTGGTGAAGAGAGCTGGCATTTTGATGTTTGCATTCAGCTGTCAACAAAGAGAGTTGTCTCTTCCTGTATGCTAATGATTGTCCTGTGTGGTATAATTTATATAAATTAAAATGTGTGACTTTCAAATGTATCAGTCAGAGAATGTGGACAGTGGCATACAGCTGTGGAGCCATAATGTAGTTCAACATGGAACATTTTCAGTGTTCCAGAACATTCTTGTCTTCCATTCAGTACCTATCACCCTGCACACAAAGAAGATAATGTAGACAGAGTGAGGACAGCATGACCCAGCTTACTTTGGGGTGCTCTTGCTCACCAACTGAGCTGAATCATCTGGTGTGCTGCTGTGCGTCTGACTCAGCATGCTTGTCTGTCACTCAACATAAAGGTCTTGAATTTCATCCTGGTTAGTGGAGTTTGCATCGCTGTTTTTTTTTTATTGCCATATAGCATTCCTTGTTTGATTTTATTAGGTCACCTATCTCTTTTTCTCAGTGACGTACGCCTGAGTTGTTCCCAGTTTTGAGCTAGTATGACTAAAGCGGCCGTCACCCGTCTTTCACTGGTCCAATGTGGATGTGTTTTCTTCTTCCTCAGGCAATTCCATAGGCAGGGGGTTGTTGAATCAGAGGGTAGGTGCCTGTTTAACTTTACCAGAATCTCTTAGTTTTCTGGAGGGTTTGTGTCACAAGGTGTTCGTGAGATGGTTGTGCTGACTGCTTCTACCGTCTTGTATCAAGATGCTGGCAGTGATGGGAGAGAGCACCAGGGTAGGACTGGTGGTGATGGGGTGCAGTCAGTGTCCTAGAAAGGTAATGGATCCTTCCGCTGACAGTAGGCTAGGCATATTTACTCCTTGAACTCCTCTGCCAGCAACGTCTGCCAACCTTCCATTAAGAGTTACACCATCCCCACTGGCCGTGTTACAAAATGAATTCCAGAACTGGCTTTCAGCCCTCCTGCACCTTGACCTCTTGTTTGCCTTTCTCTGCACGCCCACACTGTAGACTTTTGCTGCCTCACAAACTCTCTTCTGCATTTGGTAATTTTTTAATTTTGGTTTTTCGAGACAGGGTTTCTCTGTAGCTTTGGAGCCTATCCTGGAACTAGCTCTTGTAGACCAGACTGGCCTCAAACTCTCAGAGATCCTCCTGCCTCTGCCTCACAAGTGCTGGGATTAAAGGCGTGCGCCACCACCGCCCAGCTTGGTAATTTTCTTGGATGACCTATACATCACTGAAATTCTGTGGCCCCAGCTTCTCTCTTTTAATAGGTGTGTATTGGCATCTCCAGGTTTCTGTTTCCTTGTCTGTAACAGGCCATGAGTGATTTAATGTCTACACAGGGCTCTTCTCAGATCTGACATATAACAAGAACTGAGCAAAAACAGAGTGTTCTTCTTCCCAGCATAGACTACTTTGCCTTTCTTCCTATACATGAGTGAATTTCTGGCCTGACCCTGAGCCTCTTAGTGCATAATCCTAGTAAAACAAATCTCTTGGAATTAGTGATTTTGGAAGGGCCTGGGGAGAACTAACTAGGCCCCTTCTACTCTATTCCCATGTGAGGGTACAGTATGTATTCCTCAGAGAATGCAGCATGAAAAGCACCATTTTGGAAGCAGGGACAAAACCTTCACCCAGCAATGGCTGTGCTGGCTGCATGCTCTCTACCTCTCTAGCCTCCATGCCGGTGAGCAATGCATTTCTGCTATTTTCAGATTTCTGCAAAGGCTTCCTCAGTAACAGACTAAGGAGTCTCTGTGGGCATCTTCTGCAGGACACAGTCATGGTGGACTGTAGCGAGCTGCGTGGAGCCACATCTGATAATCAGCTCCTAATTATGGCTAAGACCTGATTTATGCTATTATCACGCAATGATTGTCAGCTGCTTACATATGCGTGGACCTATTGGCAGGGCCCTCCTGGCAATCCAGGGTTGGTAGCCTGTGCCTTCTTAAGGGCCTGGAGAGGTTTGCCCGGGGAGAGAGAGAGAGAGAGACAGAGACAGAGACAGAGACAGAGACAGAGAAGGATTGCTGTGAATAAAGTCCTGAATAAAACTGCTGCAAGAGAGCTCCGGGTGTTGCGTCTTCCTTGCGGGTCGAGGTAGAGACGCGACAGTGGACCATGACAGACCTTAACATTCCTATAAGCTTAACCTGGGACTCTCTGGACTTCCTCTTCCATTCTTCATGAGATTAAATATTGAAGATAATATCCTTAAAATAGATTTCCAGTGTACATTTTCTAAAACTTGAATATATTGGTAGACTGTATTTTTAGACTCAACTTTGAAAACGTATTGTTATGGCACACTGAGGGACTGGCCATGCTACTTTCTGTTTCTAATGTTCCTGTGACTTCACAGATGTGTCTATCTCAGAACACCGAGGACTTTTTCGCCTGACAGCACAAAGGCACATTTTGGTCTTCAACTGTTCTCTTTCTTCCATGCCCTTTGTCTTGTAGTTTTCTCACAGATGCCCATGAGCTGTGAGCTGTTGGCACCCTCCCCTGCTGCCTCTTGCAGTGGCACACACTTGAGTAAACTGTGGCTGTCTGTGGGTCTTTCGGTTTGCACCTGGCCAGCGGGCACGCGTATCTCACAGCTTCTATTCTTTTACCTTGACTCATGATGTCCTCCTCTCTGGGCAGTACTAACTCTTCGCCTGCTTGAAACTATGTTCTACTATGCAAACTCTTACACTGCTGTTTTTCATCAGAGCAAACTTCTTTAGAGCAGGGTCTTCATTCACACTGTCTAGCCGCTCTCAGCCCCCTTTCTCAGCCCAACAGATTGTGATGACTGTTGGCTGCACCATTCTGCTGGGAGGGTTGGTCAGTGTCCAAAGTCTGGTCACACTTGTCCATGCCGCTAGATCCCTTACCTTCCTCGCCCAAGCTGACAGCTGGTCTCTTCACTGAAACAAGCTCTATTCCTTGACCTGAAGCTTTAGACTTGCTGCTGTTTTGATGAAACTCTTTTCTGACAGTCGTTCCTGAAGATCATGGAATGGGCTTCACTACGGAGGTTTCCCAAATGGCTGTAGTGAAAACTGCTGAGTAAAGCTGCTTCTCTGTGTGTCCTAGGAACACAGAGAGATGTGGGGAGACAGAGGAACTTGAGTGAAACTGGCCTGAGCAGAGCAGCTGAGGCTGTGTGTTACCCAGAGCGTTGCCATAGCTGGTGGATTTCAGCACTTAAGCAAGTGCTCAGCTCACTTGCATTGAGTGTGGAAGGCTGTGTACGATGACAGAAGTACATGAAGGGGCTACTGCAGGTCTTAGGAGTAAGAGCGTGCATTCCAAAAGCCATAGTTGTAAGGTAGGAGAGTTCATTCATTAACAAATCAGTATCTAAATGACATCAAGTAGGGAAGGTGAACTCGTCCCTATTTGCTTCCCTTTGCAGTCCACTGTGTCATTAAAGCCTCAGCCATCACAGCCGTTTATGGCCAAAGGGATCAGATGCTTCCCGCCCCCTATGTTCCCTTTCTCAGTTGACTTTTACCTTCTTTCTCCAAGTTCAAAGCTCACTCTCCCATCTCATTAGCATCCCTACTACCTGCTGACCTGTAGCTGGCAGGGCTTCATAGCCTTGAGCGAAAGCTAAACCCCAGAGACCCTCACCTTGAATGTGACCAGCGCTAAAATTACCCTGTCTCAATCTCTCCTCAAGGGACACTGCCCCCCATCCCCCCACAACTCTCCTTTACAAAAAATACATGTGACTTCGTGTGTAGCCAAGCTCTGAAATGTCTGCATCTCTTGAAGCAGGACAATTAGCAAGGCTGATATGTAGCCTTAGTGGATGAAAAATCTTTATTATCCAATATACTGGGCCTCGGGGACTCTCAGGTCCCAACAGAGCATGGCATTCCTGCCAGGTGAGTATCCAAACTGTGCTTTTATACTACTTGGCTGGAAACCAAGTCATAGAGGGAGGAGTTGCTGGCTAATTGTTTCAAATGCTCCTCTAGTGGGCCTCTCCTCTCTACTCCCATAGCACCTCCCTCTTTCAGGGTTTTATTATTCATCTCCTGGTCAGCCTTTTAGACTTAATTTTCCTCCAGCACCAGGGGAGGGACTCTGAAATACATACCGTGTCTGACTCAGCAGAGGTGGGATGGAGCCAGAGATCTTGAATTTCTAAGCGGTTCTTAGAGCATGCCCATGCTGCTCCATCAGATCATGCATTGCTTAGATGGGGGGGTGGGGGGGGGGTTCTGTCCACAGCATGCACCCAAATCTTGTGAAAACATAGATTTCCAGTTTGGAATGTAGCTCCAAAAGGATTTAGAACCTACTATGCATAAGATCCTGAGTTCAGTCCCTGGTTCCAGAAACTGACGCTCTTCCTAATAGTTGCCAATCCCTGTGGTAAGATATTTGGTTTCACTAACTCTTACCTGTTTCTGCTAACGTCCCTGACACTTGTCTGGGTCCTGTGCTTTGAGAGCCACCCTCCTGTGTGACTGCAGTGAAATCTGCCCCATCTCTCAGCATATCCACTTACTATTTGGATACGCCCAGAATTAGCCACTGAAAACTATTTCATACCCTTTTCGTTTGGCTTGTTGATGAGACTGCTGATACTTCTCTGTGGACCAATTCATACCCATCCGTGGTCTTTGGCACATGATGATGTACAGGTAGGAACAAGTACCCCACAGGCAGAATTTTGCCAGGGCTTTTCTAGTTATCTTGCTGCAGCTGGGAGATACAGCTCCCCAGTGCCTACATCCAGCTTCTGAGTACCTTAAATAACCTATTTCGGAGACTTCCGTGGGCTTCAAGAGCATTGTGAGCGCGTACACATGCAGTAACATTTACAATGTTTTAGCGAACTGTAACTAAACACAGTACCAACCCTGGAACCATTATACCACATGGCAGGACAGTGGTGTCGAGCATCTTGAGACACTGGCCTTGACCACACAGGAGATGCTCCCTGCACTGTGCTTCTCTGACATACATAGAGGAGGAGCTGTATCTTGCTGCTCTGACCTATGCTTTGCTCTGCCCTAGTTTCCTGGACTTCTCTGAGACCTCGTGCCGTTTCTTTTCTAGGCTGCTCGATGCAAGGGCTAGTCCTTGCTGATGTGTGTTTTGTTTGGGGCTCTGGATCCCAGTGCGTTTTCATTCAGTCTGGAGATACTGCAGTGCAGCTCATAAAGAGGCTTGACTTGCCTCCAGAAAGCACTGCCAGATTCTTGTCTCCGGCTTTACTAACCAACCCAAGAGATGGGTTTTGTGTGCTTGTTTGGCCTCACAGCCTATGACAACTGGGCACCGTGTCCTCAATCCACCTTTCTCTCTGAACACAGTACAAAGGGGGCATTTTATTTTTCTTCCTTAGGTGGAAACAATTACTCTACTTATAGAGCCTGTGCTAAAATTTGATTTTTGCGTTTCATGATAGATTGCCTTATCTGTGTGCATCTGCATTCTTTATTATTTTCTTGCTCACCCAAGTCCATTTAGGCTTCTGTGGCACTTGAGTTCTTGCAGTGTTTGCCTTCCCTTCCAATTTCACCCCCTCCCACCCTGTCACATCTTCTTTAGAACTGCGCCCCAGTGAAGCCATAAACTCATAGCTCCCATCTTTCTTAGTTTTCGGGCCTCCAGAGCAACAGAACCAATAGGGTAACTATTAGTGTTTCTCTGGTTGTGAACAGACACCATGATCACGGACAACTCTTAGAAAGGGAAACATTTAATTGGGGCTGGTTTATAATTTAGAGATCTAGTACATTATCATCAAGGCAGGAAGCACCGTGGCATTTAGGCAGAAGTGGTGCTGGAGAGGGGCTGAGGGTTTCCACCTGTGGATCTGCAGGCAGCAGGAAGAAACCGAGACACTCTAGGCCTGGCTTGACTTCTGACACCTCAGAGCCCACCCTAGTCACACACTTCCTCCAACCAAGCCACGCCTACTCTTGCAAGTCCATACCTCACTTCCTGTGAGCCTAGGTGACCATTTTCTTTCAAACCACCTCAGTGTACCTGCATAATTACAAGAATGGATTCATTAGACTGGTTCATCTAATCAGAGGTAGAATAGCCCTTCAATGACCATCTGTAGCTTGGGGAGCCAGGGTGCCCAGTAGCTGCTTCGTTCATGAGATGGAAAATTCCCGAATGAGGCCAATCAGTTGTGTGGTCCTAATCTGAGCCTGAAATCCTGGGAGCCCTTTGAGAGTCACAGGTGCAAGGCTGTTATCACAAACTGGAAGAGCTGCTCTTTGCTGTCCACAAGTGATAAGAAAAAAAAAATACATTCACTGCTTCAAAAAATGTCAGGTTACCTCTGTGTGCAAGCTTTTTGGTTTTTGTTCTATCCAGGCCTCTAATGGATGGCGCCACCCACAGTTGGAAGAGCCCTACCTTATTCAGTTCACTGAGACAAATGCCAATATTTCTTGAAATGCCTTAGTAGTACACCCAGCAGTGTGTTTTACCAGCTTTTTAAAGGCCGTCTTAATCCAGTCATGTTGAGAGCCATGATTAGCCATCAGGCCTCTGCCAAAAGGCCCTTCACAGTGTGTCCTCTCCTCATGTCCTCATTTGCCTTCAGGCCACACCTTCAGGCCACACCTTCAGGCCACACCTTCAGGCCACACCTTCAGGCCTACCCACAGTTTGAACTAACTCTTGGAAAGTTCAGGGGATGTTACATCACGTGTTATCCTCCAAATCTATTGTCATGCCTCTGTTTTCCTCTCAGCTAGCGTTTGTAAGCATGTGTGTGTGTGTGCTTGGGAAGGGGGATGGGGATATTTACTGCAGACAAACGTTTGGACGGTCAAGACCTAGTAAAAGAATGGAGAAACAAAATACACACTAAAAATAGGCATAGTTGGTTCAGATTTGGCTTTCTGAGAAGAATTTATACCCCTTAATGATCTCTGCTTTCTTTGAACAAGTATAGCTTTAGGCAATTAAAAACAGAAAAGTGCTTTAGCCAAACTGACAATTACTTTTAGTATACAAATTAACAATTTTTTTTTAGTATACTTGGTACACTATGTACTCATCAAAGAAAAGTACAAAAAGTACAAACTCTTTGTCAAAACCGCCAATGTGTGCTCTTCATTAGCACCACCAGTGCCTAACTAGGAGAAATGAGAAGTTGCCCTTCTTACTCTGGTTCTTCTTAGTGTTGAAATGGGTGTGTTTGGAGGATATGAAATGGATTGCAGTTAGAAAGTCGAGCTTTTTGTGCTCTTTGTTTCCCTTTGCAGTTTCACCAATAAGTGCCCCTGACTGATACTGAATATCATCCAGGGCAGGGAGTGGGTCAGTAATACAACAACATGCTGCTATTCAATATTGTCTGACTGAAGGTGCTGTCCCCTCTACCCACTAGAGGCCTAGCGCACACTCCGCTGATACGCAGCTGCCTCCAGAACTTACCCAATGTGTGGTGCTGAGGAGGAAGAGGGAAGCTGTGGGGTCTGAAGCTTTCCCTTGCCTACTCCTATATGTCGATCTATATGGAACCGAAAAGTGTCTAGGCAAAACCCACGTGACTCCCTAAGAGCTATCTAATAACAAAAAGACTACTGTGCAGAGTCAAGGTGGCTTTCTTTTCAAGATGCCAACACCATTTCTCCGCTGCTTCATTTCTGCCACTTCCCCTCAATGGCGCCTTCTTCAGTAATCTGAAATGGCTGAGGAGTGAAGATGCCATGGTTTCAAAATAGAAGAGGGAGGTGGGAACCATAATTTCATAATTAAGGCGTAGAATAAAACCAGTCCTGTTTTTACCTCTGTTGTGGTGGCAAACAAAATTATAAAGCAAAGTTAATAATGTCCCGGGCTTCCCCTATCATGTTTTCACATCTGGGGTCAAATCTCGGACCTCATACATTAGAGTCAAGTGTACTGCCTCTGAGCTACATCCTAACCCTGTTTACATTTTATTTATCTTTATTTGACTTGAAACAGGGTCTTGTTCTGTAACACAAGCTGCCCTCGGACTCACGATATAGTTAAGTACAAGTTTGCCTCAAATTCATAACCCTCCTGCTTCCACCCCCTAACAGACACTTTTATTTGGCTCGTAATACATCTTAAAGAAAACTTATTAAATATTACTTCCTAACAATTATAAAGGTAGAATTAGTAAAACCTCACTCCAAGACTACTGCTCCAACCAAATGAATGCAACCCTTCTCTTGCTAGAGAGCTGTACCCCTCGACATGTCCCCTCATTTTCTCCTTGTCTGTGTGATTCTCTGCTTCGTCTCTGCTCACGACTGGACGACATGGCCACGGTAAAGATAATTAGACAGGCCTGCTTTTTCAAGGCTTGAGTAGTTAATCACAAGGATTCTGACATTTTGAGAATGCTATGTTGACCTTGTTCTTATTCTGTCATGAGAATTAAGTATCGAGAAGTGTGCCAGAGCGACTCACCAGCTTAGTCAATCTTTTTTTTATAATTATTATTAGTTGCTATCTTTAAGCACACACCCCCTTTAGTCCCGTATTTTGTTGTTGCATTAAATCAAAGTAGAAACAGGCAAGATTCTGTCCCGGAACACTTAATCTGCCTTTAAAAAGAAGCAAGATTTATTTTGTAACGAGCTATGAAATAAACCCACTGACAGTCTTGGGATTTCACTGACAGTGGAAAAAAAGGCCTCCATTTAATCATATTTCATTCAGCAGTTGCTTTTGGAATCCCAAGGAGAAATCGCAGTTCTGTCCCTGGGGGACATTATCTACTTCCTGCAATTACTTTCCCTTCCAGAAAGGTATCTAATGCAAGCATTGTCTGAAAAGAACTCAGTACACAGCTCTGTGTCTTGGAATCCCACCACATAGGACTCTGTGGTGGGGGATTCTGCCACACAAGTAGAGTGGAGTTCTATGACATGAAGTCTTCTGACATGGGTTCAGCGACTTGGGGCTTTATGATGTGGAGTTCTGTAAAGTGGACTGCTGTGACGTGGGGTCTTGAGTATGAACTCTGGTGACATAGCATTCGGTGGTGCTGATATGGCAGTCTGTAACACGTTCCTCTGTGACGTGTGACAGTGTGACATGGATCGCTGTGAGCATACAGCCCATGTGAGGATGGCTGGTCCCAGAGATTGAGGAGGATTCAAAATTTGAGTCTTTTAAAGCATTTGTGGGCTGGAAGAGACAGGGCCATGAACAAAGCCAACGGCTAAATATAGGAAATATGCAAATAAATAGTCCAGACTCCCAGGGCAGGTTTAGTTTTGATGTTAAGCAGCAAAGTAGCTCAAACAGGTTCCTGTGTAAAGCTATAAACAGGAAAGGATTAAGAATATGCCAATTAAAAGACAAATGTGTTTTACCTCTGGAGTTTGCTGTTTATGGAAAAAATGATAAACATGTCAGAGCAAACATTTTGTATAGTTAAAATTATAGAATTTTGTAGCTCAGAAAAAGAAAAATGTAGTTCTTTGTCTTGCTGTGTCTAATTCAGAATTCTTTAGAAGGAAATTTTAGAAACCTAGCTGCCAGTTGGCCATGGTAGCTGATGCCTATAATCCCAACACTCAGGAGGCTGAGGCAGGAAAAAGTCAGGTTCAAAGCTAGCCTGGGCACATAGTGAAACCCTGTTTAAAGAACAACCAATTCATTGGACAGTAGATGTTTTCTCCTAATAGTTGCTAGCTAGCAAAGAATCCATGGCCATAAACTCAATGACCTGGGTAAAAACCAATCCAGAAGGCAGAGGAAAGAATGGACAGAGACTAATCAGATTTAAATGTTGTCTCTAAAGTAAATGTCATATGTATTATTCTTCTGTGTTTCTTTGGACCAGGTTTTATGGAAATGTCCATTAGTTGGGTGACACTGGGTCAGAAACACATACATGTGTGGAGTTTATTTGTTGGTAAATCGGGCATTTGGATCATCAACTCTCACTCTCAAAGATTTAGTCCCAATTAAATTGTATTCTTACTGTGTCACAATAGAACTTAAATCTTAAAAACAAAATGAAACTCGTGGAGGATGGATTTCTAAGATAACCTTCAGTTCTATGACAAAATCTCAGGATTGGATTAATTTTGTGTTGTTGGGTCAGAGAAAAAGCTGGCTCCCTAGGAAGGCGAATCACCTGTCAGGGAAAATGACCGGGAGGACCCGAAGGGAAGATATGGATTATTGATGTTTCCTTCACCTTTCTCTGCGGAAGAGGTGTTTGTAGGTGTTCCTGAGAGATGCTGTTCTGGGGATGAGCAGCCTGGGAAGCAGGTTTCTCTGTAGGATCATCCTGCAGAGGGGCAGCTGTACATAATGACTCCACTCTCTCTGATGCCTGAGGAGTGTGGGGTTATACATGCCATGTATGCAATCCAAACAATGGAGAAATAGACGAAGCCTGCATACAGCAACTTTGGCGTCCATTCTTCCCTTTATTTCTGCATCTACACTAAGCAGCTAGGTGTACCTAAGAGAAGTAGGTGGGGATTTCGGGACCTTTCCTTGGAGAAATAGGTATGCGTGTCCCTTACCTTGGTCTGCTGCAGCCCAGAATGATGGGAGTGTAAATGATATTTGGATACCCATCTCTACCTGAAGGTGAAGATACTGCTGGGCAGAGAAAGCCCGAGTCAGCTAACTTTGTTATATGTCCTCACCATACTTGAACTCCTTCCTCCCCACTTCTATGTGGGAGACAAAAGGTCTGACGCTGTCTAAACCACCTTTCTTTTGTCCTTTTGACTCACTTAGTGGTAACCTTAAACCAAGCTAGACCACATGCAATATGATTAGAAACTGGGTTCAATTCTTTTAATTCATATTTAATAGTTATTTGCTTGGTTTATGTTTAAACGAGGCAGAATCTTTATTTAAAACAGATACCAGTCACCCAGTGTAACTGATTGTGTATGAACTGCCAATAAATATGAGATGGAATTTTGTCTCCTAAACAACTTTCGTTGAGGTGAAGAAATAGAACATTCAAGTATATGCACATACACACTATTCATCCATTTATATACAAATGCATATGTGCCTACAAACTATAGAACACTCGGCTAAAACAATCCAATCAAAGAAAATCAGTTTAGTACAGGAATCAAGAGACAAACAAAGATAATGAGACCCTTAATAGCTTAAAGGAGCAGCTGAAAGACACAAGAATTTAGGCAGAGAACTCTAAACTTTTAATCTTAAATCTTTAATCCTAAAGATTAAAAGGAAAGATTAGACAGGTGACAGCAAGAGAGACTGTAGATTGAAAGAAAAAGCAAGTTAGGTAGCTATCATCATAGTCACAGTCCATATCCAAGGACCTTTGGCAGGTGGACAACCCTTTCCCTGGTTGTGATGAAATGCACAGGTTCCTGAGGGAGTTCGGCTGGAGAATTGCTAATGTCTGGATGCTCTATGAGTCTTTACAGTCTTTCTTCTACTTGCAGTTCTGTTTTCAAGCGACATGAGTGGAGAGGCAGGTAGCTTGTTTACTTGTGGGTAGCATTGCTAGTGATGGTGGGATACTAAGGGCACTTCACAGTGACTGAACCTGGGGGTGTTTTAAAAGGAGCTGTGTAATACAGGGAAACGCGGCAAGCTGTTTATATAGGACTAGGTGGACAGTCCAGAAGCTGAGAAGGAGAAACATGGGAGTCAGATGGACTGCGGTGAAAGACTTGAATTTGATCCAGTTGAAAAGCAGAGGAATCAGAGCATGAAGTGACCCAAATGGAAGGCAGAAATAAAAATGCCTTTATATTCATGGCAGGAATTTCTGTGTTAGAAAACGCAAAAAGTCTGTTTTTAACAAATTTTCCAGAGCAGACAGTGAGTTCATCGGGGTTTTAGGGTTGAGATCTATGGGTAAAAATCAGTTATTTTGCTATGTACCAAGGTGAGGCACTAGAATTTGAAATCACACACATACACACAAAAAGAAATTTCTTGTTGATAAATTTAGTGAGATATCTTAGTCAGATGTGTGTTAAATACTACTAAAAGAAATCAAAGAAGATCTATAGGATTTTGGAGCTATTTGTGTTTATGGGTTGGAAGTTCCATATTATCAAGATGTTTCTTCCCTATTAAACTATACATTCAATGTAATCCCAATCAAAGATCCAGGACACTTTTTTTTTGCATGTTGATAAACTGTTTTAAGGATGTATATGATAATTCAAAGACCTGACCCTAGTCAAAATGAAAAACTGAAGCTGAAGAAGCTCCCTTTCCTGACTTTGAAGTTCCTATAAAACTGCAATAATGAAGAAAGAATGTTTTCGGGAAGTGGAATTGCACATGTGGGTCACTGGGAATAAATACAGCAAGCAGGTTTTTATGAAAACACAAGAACAACCCAAAGGGGAAGTAAAGTCCATACAGCAAATGGTCTTTGAGCAAATGCGTGTCCATGTGCAAACATAAATGAAACTTGTGCCTTATACAAACTGTTGACACAAGTGAGTTGCCATTAGCTAAAAATGAGTGACAGGCATGAATGTAAAATGCAAGCCAATAAAACCTGGCTTACAAAAACAAAATTAGTGCCAGGGAAATGACTCGGTCAGAAAAGTCTTTGCTACTCAAGCAAATCTGAGTTTGACCTCCAGGGCCCATGTGGAAAAGCTGGATGAGGTGGTGTGTACTTTTCAACCCAGCTCAGGGGAGGCAGTCACAGGTGGAAGCCAGGGACTCTATGGTCAACCAGCCTAGTCTACTGGGTGAGCTCCAGGCCAAGAGAGAGTCCCTGTCTCAGCAAATGATGTGGAATGCTCCCATAATTGACCCCCCCTCCCCGCCACATTCACACACAAAGAAATTTTGAGTGATTTTGTATTCTAGCTGTCACATCAAAAATATGATTTCTTGAAGAAAATTTTGACAAAATAGACTAACAGTGAAGAGTTTGGGTCATGTGAGTTTTCCTTGCAAGAATGAAAGGGAACAGCGTGAGCTGTGGGAAGATACTGGAAGCTTTTCTGAGAAAGGAATTCTTTACAGAATATACAAAGATTAAGTAACTGACAGTAAGAACGTAGTCTTTTTTAAAAAAATTGCAAGGAGACACTACAGGGTAGCTATATATATGAACAATGCTCGGCATCCTTTGTTAATATGAACTATAAATTAATATCCCTGTGAAATATGACTGCACTTTCAAAAAGGCAAAGGGAGACAGTGCCGAATCCTGTGAGGATGCATTGGTCACTCTCTTTGGAAGACAATTTGGCAGTTCATTATGAAACTAATTATGCTCTTAGCACCTGATCTAACAATTCTTTGGAGGTAAAAGTGAAAATGTGTGTCCACACAGCAATCTTTGTGGAAATTTTTCTAGAAGCTTTATTCTTTGTAGCTCCAAACTGGAAGGAGCGGTCTTGTCAATGAATGCGTGGATAAACTATGGGGAATAGAATAGAATGCTATTAAGTGAGAAATGCCAAGTGAGTATCAAGCCAGGCAGGCACCTAGATGGACCGTACGTAAAGTCAGCCAGTCTGAAAAGGCTGTGGTTTTGATACGTTCATTTGTGTGACAGTCTAGAACAGACAGAGGCATAGAGATGGGAAAGTGATGGTTAATTGCTCCAAGGTGCAGAAGGCACTTAGAGAGGAAATACAGTGGATGTTCTTAGGGTAGGAGTCAATGTGTAGTAACACCAGAACTGCAGGCATGTGCGATTCTGTGCATTTATAAAAGTCCATGGCACTTTTTAGCACTAAGAAGGAACCTAAGTGAATTCAGATTTTCAAACATTAATTCAGAGACTAACGCCATCTTTGGAGAGAATACAGATTGGAATAAGTTTTTAACTGTACCACAGAAATATGAGACAACTTTGCTTAAGGGAGTTAGGGGGAAAAATCCAATATATGTAGCTTTGGGAATAAATGGAATCTATAACACTAAGAACAAAATACCAAGTCAATAGTTGTTTCCCGCTGGGCAGTGGTGGTGCAAACCTTCAGTCCGGGAACTGGGGAAGTAGAGGCAGGCAGATCTCTGAGTTCCAGGCCAGCCTGATCTACAGAGAAACCCTGTCTTGTAAAATAAAACAAGAATAACAAAAAACAACCAAATGAATAAACAACCAAAACCAAAACATTGTTTCCCATAGGGACTGCAGTTGACAATTCCAAGGCCACAGTACTATGTGCTAGAGTGGGCTATATAGGGTATTAGCTGTGGGATCAAGGTTTGTCACCATGGAGATGCATAGTTGTCACTTAAGAGAAACGGGCCTAGAATGATGCATGTGTTCATGGACTCTAGCTGTAGACAGTGGTGTTGACCCATGTTTAGTTTACCTCTGTGCAGATGGATAAATATGGGAGCAGCTGTAGGTGTGGGTGATTGTGGGGGAGTTAATTTAGATATTTTCAACCTCTGTACACTGAGCAGACCTAGAAGCTATGGCATCTTAGTAGAAATGAGTGAGTTTAGCCATATCATGTCAATTTCAAATGCTGGTTTTCAAGGAGAAATCAATGACTAAAGCTGGACACAGTCATTTGGAGATGATCCTGGAGTACCTACCAATGTCAGGAAGAAAGTGTGCAAGCACAGCAGGGGAGCTATAACAAAGGAATGCAGGAGTCAATGAAGGAGACTTAATAACCAGAGATTGAGCACTTTAAAGCAACAAAAATTATAATCTAACATAGAGTTGTATTCAAAGTATAAGGTGAAGATTGGTGAGAGCATGCTATTATTTTCAATGAAAAAAGTAAAAGATGATTTAGAATAATGATAATTTCCCCAAACAGAATAACCCTATATAATTGATTTATAAAATGCCACTCAAGGTAACTAACTTCTTTGGTTTTTTGAGACAGGGTTTCCCTGTGGCTTTGGAGCCTGTCCTGGAACTAGCTCTGTAGACCAGGCTGGTCTCTAACTCACAGAGATCCGCCTGCCTCTGCCTCCCGAGTGCTGGGATTAAAGGCGTGAGCCACCACCGCCCGGTGGTAATTAACTTCTAACTTCTTAACTCTTAATGGAAGCATCTCAGAGTCTTTTCCTTTCAGGCAGTGTGTGCTAAATGAAGATACAAAAAAAAAATTGCTTTAGACTTGAGAGCCTGGAAAGCAGCCTCCGGCAGAAATAGAGCCAATTGTCATTGTTAAGTCATATAGATGACAAGTACCTTGGATAGGATGCAGTGGAATGAAGGACTTGGGTGCAGGTCAGTGTTAGAGAATTGCGTAGCACTGGCTCACCCTGGTGTGGAGAGAGAGAAAGGTAAAGACAGAGGTAGATGCAAACTGTAATGGTTATCAAACACAAGGAAAACCTGGGAAACACTAACAATATAGGAAGATAGGAGACCTGAAGATAGTGTCCGCCTTGAATGGGATTATGTCACAGAAAAAAAGATAGTGGGTCAGGGTAAGGACATACGAATTAAAGATGAACTTTGAAGTGTCAATGTCACTTTAGTAATTATTCCTAAGTACCATACTAATATAAGATATTAACCATAGGGGTCATTGATTCTGATATACAGAAGTTCTGTGTACATATATTTATATTGCTGTATTTTCTATAAATTCCAAACCATTAAAAAATGAAATTTTCTTTTGGTTTTTTAATAGGCCAAGGTTGAAAGTAGGATGTAGTTTGTCAAAACTGGGGTGCAGAGCAGATAATGAAGATAAAAGACTCTGTGAAGGGTGACAGTGATGGCTTCCCAGTGGTCTGGAAGCCCTTAATATTAGTGATTTGTGTACTTAAAATAATTAAAATGGTAATTTGAGAGTTAAGTGTATTTTATCATAATAAGAACCTTCAAAAAAAATCCCTAAAATAGAGAAAGCGAATGAAAAAGAAACCACAGACAGACTGAAAATGACATTTGAAAAAAATACTAAGAATGTAGGGTGACTGAAAAGATTGGCGGGTGAGACCCAACCACTTTACGAGGTTTCTGCTAAGCACACAGGAGTGCACGGTGTTTAGACTCTGTTTCTTCACTTGTAAATATTAAAAGCCTACCCCACAAAACACCATTAAAAAACAAGCAAAGTTATTAAAGTGGGTATTCTGTATGGAAAGATAGAACAAAAATTAGATCCCCTATACTTGGGTCTACTGGGAGAAGGAAGCCTGATACTGCACTGTGTCTACCTCATATATTATTATTAATCATTTCAACGTGATTGGACGCCAATATTCTTCCTTCCCACTATGAGCTGGCTCAAGATCATTGCTTCCAGTCACTGGCTCAGATTAATTAGGAACATGAAAATGTCTATAAACATGAAAATATAGCAGCAATTTTTAGAGAGACAATAATATTTAAGCAAACCTAGTAAATCTTATACATGTTAGTGAATATTTGCTATATTTTAAAATGATTTATTAGCACATATCAGTGTCTTAATTAGTGTCTCTATTTCTGTGAAGAGACACCATGACCCAGCAACTCTTATAAAGGAAAACATTTAGTGGGTGACTTACAGTTTCAGAGGACCAATCCATTGTCATCATAGTGAAACATGGTGGTGTACAGGCAGACATGATGCTAAAGGATAGACCTACATCTTGACTCACAGGCAACAGGAAGTGATCTGAACATTGGGGGTAGCTTGAGCATATATGAGACCTCAAAGCCTACCTCCACAGTGACATACTTCCTCCAATAAGGCCACATCTATTCCAACAAAGCTACACTTCTTAATACTGCCATTTTTGGAAGCTATTTTCTTTCAAACCACCACAACAAACTGCCCACTGCAAAAAGAGTCTGCACTGGAAAAGCTGGTGGCTGACTTATGAACATAAGCATAGATGCTGAGAAGGGACACTGACTGTATATTTCACAGGTCTTTATCCAGTCAGTGCAGTCAGCTGGCCCAGGTATTGAGGCTTCCAGAGGCTGGAGACTCTGTTACACAGCAAAGCATGAGTTATGCTGGTAACTGAGTATGGATCTCAAAATGGGTCAGAGAGTGAGTGGTCTCAATTTCATCTCTAAAATGTGGAGATAAAATTGTTTCTTCTCTAAAGTGGTCTTTCATTTTCCGGTGTTCTATATGTATACGGTTTCCCTATGGACTGAGATTATGATGTCTGTCATTTTAGAAGAATATATTATTTGTGCCCTGTAATTATTTGAGTATCTTATCTTCTATAAAAAATAGAAGTCAGGGTTTAAACAGATTAGCATAGACAAAAGTATTTCTCGTCTACTAAGTAGTCCAGGATAGATGATTCTCCTAAAAGGTAGCTTTCGTTTATTGATGAGTTAGGTAGAAAATAATCTATTAGCATCCTCTATGGTCTCCTTGTCTTTCTTCAGAAGAAAGAAGAGGACAGGATAAGAGCAGATATGGCCCTTACCTTTCTTTGATTCCTGTTTCAGTTCTGAGCACTACTCACATGCCCACAAATGCCAGAGTTGCTGGGAAACCCAACTCATCATGCAGAAAGGATTTCCTCACAGTTCTCTGCAGTGTGTGCGGGAAAGTGCCAATAGTGGTGGTCAGTGGGTTACCTCTGCCTTAAGATATGCACAGGTTCATCAAGAATTTATTGTGAGGCTGGGTGGTGGTGGCGCATGCCTTTAATCCCAGCACTCGGGAGGCAGAGGCAGGCAGATCTGTGTGAGTTTGAGGCCAGCCTGGTCTACAAGAGCTAGTTCCAGGACAGACTCCAAAGCTACAGAGAAACTGTGTCTCAAATCCCCCATCCAAAAAGGAACAAGAATTTACAGTGAAAATCCATATCCCTCTGTGGGGTAAAGAGCATAGCCATCACGATGAAGCGCATGCAGCATCACCGTTCAAATGGTGACAGTTTACCCCTCAGTTTTCCGTGTCCTGTAAGTGGGTTAGTAAGAATTCCATCAGAACATGCTTTATAAAGCATCCAGCAATGCTGATATATTGTTGATCTGATGTTAAAGGAATCACTGGGGTCCCATCATTAAATAGCTTTTAATGAGACAATGAGTCTCTTCAAGCTGCGTCCTTGTTCTTTAAAAGTAGACTTGCAGAATGGACAAAATATAAAGTCAGACTCTGTTGTATTTGCAATTAGTTTTCTTTATATTTGCATAGATATTTTCTGTCATATCGATTTTCAGCTATACATTTTATTTAAGAACAGCATCTGGTCATCATCAGGATGTTTTTCTAAGTACTTTTCAATAAGGCGATTGATTATTCAGAACATGAAACCCAGGTATGGCTCATGTTTGTCAGCAATCATAATTGCCCACCAAAGTTCTCAAACTGAAGAAACACTTGAATCACTTGTAGGATTTTGTTAAGATCCAGACTGTTGTTTTTAGCCCCCTAGAGCTCCAAGCTAGGGGATTTTCATGGTACCAAGAAATTTGTTTCTAACAAGCTTTCAGATGATTCACTAAAGTGGGTGAACGGCTACACTCTGAAAGGTTCCTGTCGAATAATAACAAGAGAGTGAAGGGGAAAGTTATGAAATCTATGCACTTTCTTTGAGGTTGGACTATTTGCTGTGGCCTAGCTTTCCTAATAAAAAAAATAATAACGCCGAAAGACATACAGTGCTTAAGACTCAGGTTAATTTAATTCCATAATCATAAGACAGAATAGGACCAATTTTGGTACTTAAGAGATTTCTGTACTTAATTTTGACTGACCCACATAGAGCAAATGTGATTCATCTGACTTGTGACTGAAAATCCCAATAACCTAGGACGTGAAAAATGACATATATATTTGCAATGTGGCCTAAATGAAAGAAATGGACTCACAGAAAAGTAAGAAGGATTAGGTCAGAGGGAGGCAAGCAGTCATCTGCCTACATGTTAAGGCAAAGAAGATGACAGAAATTTTAAAAAAAGGCAAGACAGAATAGTTTCCCTAAAGAGTAGTCCTATGTTTGAGCTAAATAGGGTTCTGGGTTTGTTTTTTTTTTTGTTTGTTTGTTTTGATTTGATTTTTTGCTGGGAGAAGAGAAGGAGCTTGATGTTCTCTCTACTCATCTAGCAGTGTGGGGGATGAACCAGGACCTGTGCAGGCCAGACAAGCGCTCCCTCACGGAGATACATCTCTAGAGTTACACAGCCAGTCCTTGTATTTACTTTTGAAAAATAATTCTGAGGAAGATTTATTATTTTGCTTTATTTTTATCTGCACAGTAAGAAATGCATTTTTCAAGATTGAAAATGGTGATCTGTCCTCTTGGGAACTTGAAGCCTATGTTAAAAAATTCATGAATTTTTTTTTCTTTTGAAAAATTGTAGACGCAGGGATGACAACGAAGTTGGTCGGTATTTAGGCTGCAAGAGAGATGATAAGATTCAGTTGTTCAGAAGGCTAGAGGATAAAGTACTTTTATCACGACATAAGTTGTGAAGTGAATAGATACAAAATCAAAATGCATACTCTTTTGAGAGTTCGAGGCTGCAAGGAATCAGCAGATGGGACTCATATCCAGAGCTGATCACCGATGTTGCTTAGTGGAGTTCTGCTTAGAGGCTGTGATCTGGAAAAACCATCTCATAGCAACTGGACATACTAAGTGGCTCTTTCCTCCCACTGTTTTGTCTTTGGTAAAAGAACTAAGATCGTAATTATTTTCCCTTAGCTATCTTTACACATGAATGTTGTTAAAAATTGATAATATATTTAATTAAAAAGGTGAGAAACAAAGAAATTCTCTCTGGCACTGTACCTATGCCATCTTTTTTTTTTTTCTTGGAACAGTTCCACCGTCAAATGTTTCTTAGTTCATCACCCAGTTTTGAATTTGAGAAAAGTCATCCAAGGACTTTGTTTATGTGTTATGCCTGACTTTGTGGCACCATTCAACGTAACGAACTCTCTGTTCTCAAAGTGCTCCTTTGCTGTGACAAGGGGACGGTCGGGTCTGCGCGTGTGCAGAAACCTGATGTGAGGTGCACTGAAGGGTTCTTTCCGAGCAGATTTTCAGGGGACCCTGTTGCAGCAACTGCTCCCACCATTAGGCAGCCTGCAGGAGCACAGATGGGCACGTATGCAGTCCTGAAAGCTGGCTTCCTCTTCTCGCTTACACCACTCATGTTTCCCATAACCCCTGCCTCCATGCAGGGGCACAAGCCAATGGCTGACCTCAGCATGTTGCGCTTGCGCTAGGAGTTTACACAGCTAGCACCTGTGCTCCATAGTTCCTCCTCCCTCCTCACATTCTTTCTTTCCAAAAGAAATTAATACATACTATAGAAAAGCACAGAAAGTAATAAAGGGAAACCCTTTTAAATCTTTGGTTGTGTTTTTGGAATTTTTTTGTCCTTCCCCCTCCCCGCATTCCCCGGTGGTATGTTTTTTTTCTCAGGGTGTAGTTTTACTCAAGAGTCCTCTGGTCTCTGCCACTTGTTTCAAGTCTGGCTCCTAAAAGTTCTTTTATTCTTTTCCAACTTCCCGTTCTTTAACATTTGAATGACTCTATGCTCCCGCCCCACCAACTCCCCTCCCCAGGTGACTAAAATAAAGTACCTGGTGTCCTCATTTTTCAGCATATTCAAATGAAGGGGGTGACTGGGAGAATTCATCAGCCTTCTCCTAAAGGTCAAGTCAAGGGCTTGCTAAGGAAGACTAATGTCTTCTGTTAGTTGTCCTTGTTTGTTTTCTTTGGCCTTCCTGTTCTGGGCAGTAATTGGGGCAAACATTAGGTCTTGTAAAAGAGTTTTCACACCTTACTACTTCCTTTCTCTTTGTCAGAAGCGCAGACAGGAGCAGCTCCGGGTTCCCTGTGCAGAAGTTCAAGGACAGTTTGCAGAGACTATTCACTTTCCCCTCACTGGTGCTAACCCACTACCTACCTTCCGAATTGTCCGCACCCGATTCTGAAGGTGGAAATTTCTGCTTCCCAATTAGCTGTATAAGGCCTTGAACACGCCATTCCCTGTTCCACATTGGCTACTAGAGTCTTATTTCTTGAAGAGCTGTGATCCTCATTTCTCTGGGTCATGCCAGCTGATCCTACTACCCTTAGTGCTTTTAAGTAAACACTTGCATTGCCTTGAATTTTATTCAATAAGTGTTGAGTTTGAGCATTTCATGATTACGAGGTTCTTTCTGTTTTTAATGCAGAGTTCTCCTCTTAAAAACAAAAACCTAACAACAGTTTTTGATACTACAATGATATTATTTCTCCCTTCTCTTTTCTTCCTCCAAATTCTCTCATATACCCATCTTCACTTTCCTTCAAATTCATGGACTCTTTTTTTCACTAATTGTTATTGCGTCTATGTATATATTTGTATCTACTATACCTCTAATTGACAAAGAAGTAACTGTATTGATTGACTACAACGTGTTGTCATGGCGTGTGTACATATTTTTATCAAGCTAACGAATGGATCCATGGCCTCCTGTCCATTCCAGCTCCCCTTAATTGGAACATTTTAAGCTTGTATTTTCTCAGTTTTGAAATCTAAACTCTTTACTTCCATTTTTTTTGGAGCTGCCTTGCTCATCTTCCCTCGTCCCATTTAGAATCAGTCATCACTATCCACTCCCTTCCTCATAAGTGATAATATAAAATTAATAGTGTTTCCAAAACACCTAGAGAAATATTATTTGTATATTTTTTTAAAAAAATATCATCATGTTTTTTCTGAAGTTTAAAAATGTTTTTCTTTATTTTTGAGAATTTGGACATGTACCCAATCATGTTTATCTCCTCTTCATCTCCCCCTACAGGTTCTCCCTGGTCCCCCAACATCCTTCCTTCTCAACTTCATGTCTTTTTGCTTTTGATCATCCACCCAGTCCAGTTAGTGCTACCCACGAATCATTTTTATTCAGCTTTGGAATAAAGTCGGAGTGGGTGGTAAAACTGAAATCCATCCTTAGCAAGCAGGAGTCACACAGTGGCTATGAATATGTTTCCTTTTAGCTCTGAATAAGACAAAATTAAGTCTGACTCGGGGATTAGGTAAATGAATGCTTTTTATAGCTTTGATGTTCTTAGTAGGAAATATTCCTCCCCTAAAAATCAAGCTCCTTCTCTTCGATAATGATGTGGCCATGCTTTTGATAAAAGTGTTTGCACATTAGAGTGGATAATTTGTTTCCATGTGCCTATTTCTCAGGAATGGTCGAAATGGTTTACAATGTAAGAATGGTACAAGAAGAACGAACGGCAGATACTGAGAGCATTCAGGCTCAAGGGATGCTCATTGGGTGGGCATGTAATGATGGTTTAAAACACGCAGAAATAGAGTAAGACCAAGAAAAGTAATTAATAGCAGTAAATATGTATGATGCTGGCTGATTGGCTTCAAGTTTAACATTCTTTTCTAAACTAGTTATAAATGATAGCAGATCTGTTCCTCCAGACTGATTGCTCCCAACCCATCCAAACCATGCAAGAAGCTGTATCTAAAAGGCATAGTAAGGAAGGAAAACCAGGGGTAAGAGCCGCCAAAGCTGGGCAAAGGGGTGGGAGTGGGGGCCAGCAAGGCTAAACTTGCTGCTAGATTTCTAGTCTTAATTTATGCTCCACTGAGAGCTCCGGAACAAAACTTGTACCAGGAACTTTGTTCTGCCCTAAGGCCGGGTTGCCAGGCGTCCTGCTTCTGCAGCTGTCAGTCAGGAGCTCAGAGGTTGCTTGAGGGTACACAGCCTTCCAGCACTTCCTCCTGTCTCTCCTCTTCAGTGAAGTGTGTCTAGCGGGCCAAAGGTAGTCAAAGATCACAAATGCCTGCTTTGAGAGCAAAATGGACAGTGGTCGGTGGTGTCAAGCCCGAAAAGGGGCTGGGCAGGGTGCCAGCTGAGTAGCGACAGAAGCAAAATGTCCTGAAGAGATGAAAGCAGCCTGGGACTACTTGAGTTTTCCCAGTGTGCTTTGTGCTTGTCTTAGTGCTGAGGCTGAGCCACCGCTGAATCAAAAGGAAAGCTTACGTTTACTTACTCTACTTACTTCAGGAGAACCTTCGGGCCGATATATTGATTGACTCTGAGTGTTCTTCTCAGGAAAACTCATTAAGTTTCGTCGTCCCCATTAGATTCCCTACTCCATATGGCACAAATTAGCATTTGGAAAAGACTCAGTTTGATTCCTCTGCCTTGCCAGAAAATTCAAAATGATCTTAAGAAGCCAGGCATGTCACAGGAAAAAGAAACATTTTATGTATGTGTATATATACATATGTGTTTGTGTATATGTATATATATACATATAATAGGTGCATTGTATAAGCACATATATATGTCAACTTAAATAGATTAACTCCTCACATAGTCAAAATGTCATATAAGATAAAAAGTACCTCAGAATCCTGCCATGGCTGAAACTCAGATTCGGTCAGATGAAATAAAACCCTTAGTGCTGAAATATGTGTAGTGTCTATTTTTAAACAAGTAGCTGAAGGTGAAAATTAGACAGTTGGGGTAGATTTCACCAAGGGGCTGCAAAGGTAAGGCAAGGCCGAAAGCTATTCATGTATTCAGAGATCACCGGCCCTGCCCTGATTCTCTAACTAGAGAGAAAGGGAAGTGTGTTTGGTTTGCAGCCCAGAAGTATCTTGCACAGGGGTTGAATCAGAATTTCTGGAACTAAGCCAGCCATGCTCAGAATGTGGTTCTGATGCTGCCTGGCCTCCAGGGCTCAGCGTAGAAATGGTTGCTTTAATCTCCAAGGCTATGTGTGCTGCTGATGCACGGAGACATCCAAAGCCCACTTTTTCAGACTATTGATGCTCAGTCACCTCAGTGCTGGGAGGACTCTGGGGCAATTCTGTCATAAATGGATAAAGGTAGTCCGTCCAAGTGTCTGGATGCCCTACCTAGCCCGGCTTGATTAGGCTTCTCTGTGGGCAGCCGTTGTCTCCATTCAAGATCTAGAGCAGAAGTTCTTAAACCTTCGGTTGTATTTGAATTACCCCTAGGCCTGTTTAAAAAAGATTGTTGGTTCCACCCCGCAGCTTCTAATACAATAGATCTAGTGGAGGACAAAGACTTTGTATTTTTTTTTTTTGGTTTTTCGAGACAGGGTTTCTCTGGGCTTTGTATTTTGTACATGTTCTCAAGTGGTATTGGTGTCTTGGATTTGAGGGACCACATTCTCAGTACCCTGATCTTGAGACAAGAAGGAACTTAAATAGTACAAGTGGCCTGTGGCAAGTTGTATGCTCAGCTCTATTAAGGTAAGATGAACAATAGAATCAGCTTCCATGACCAGATAAATGTTGCTGACCATCATGAAATAGGTGTAGACCAGAGATTGCATTTTAGATGACTCAAAAGGACAATTTAGCTACCGCTGAAATGATCTCAACTTTACAAGTGGAAGCCGCTTGTTTCCAGGATAAGTCTACAGCATCTCATATTTCTTTCAAAAAGACCTTTTATGGACATTGGATTCTGTGCTTACTCAAAATATTCATGGAAATAGTTTCTAGCACTCAAGAAACCATTTGCAAAATGATGGATGCCATTATCCCTGAATCTGATTAGCATGAAATGAGTAAATTGTCTCAGTACAGGAAATAGAAGATTGTGTGGGTGTAATCTTTATTGACGTTGATATTATTATTATTATTTGAGTCCTTAACAAATGTGGTGCCATTCACCCCTTCTTCCTGCACCAAATCAAATATGGCATGTTCTTCTATGAGCTACGTAGTAATAAGAACTAATAATCTCAAACATGTTGTTCATAAGACCTCACATGTTCCTAAAATGCATCATCTTTAAGATAGATAAAGCTGTATCATATTGATTATACACCTTTTCTTCCATTTTTTTTAAATAATGTCAGATAAATTAGGTAAAAATAAAGTCATTGCTCTCATTTGAAATGTTACCTGGAAGTAGTGTGTTAGCTCTTTCCTGCTTCATAGCAAATCATCGCACACTCAGTGACAAACGTTTCTCTTACAGCGTCAGTTAACCAAAATTAGGCCTATTTAGGGACTTGCCAGGGTGTGAGGAAACTTTCTTCAGGGTGGTTGCCACGCATTTATCTCGAGTTTTGCTCTCCTGGCCAGGTAGTTGCTAACATTTTTCTGCTGAGTTCCCTGTGTTCTAGAGCAGTGGTTCTCAACCTTCCTAATGTGCCACCCTTCTATACATTTTCTCATGTTGGAGTGACCCCCAACCATAAAGTTATCTCTTTGCTACTTCCTAACTTTAATTTTGTTACTGTTATGAAGTGTAATGTGAATATGTAAATACAGGCTATCTGATCTGTGACCCCTACGGGAGTTGGACCCACAAGTTCAGAATCTTTTACTTAAATAGTATACAACCTAGGCTTCAAGCCAGATAGAACCTTTGTTCCTATCCGGCTCTCACTTCTAGGTCTCCTGAAAAGTCACCTCAATATCACTTTTGGTTAAATCATCAGATGGAAAGTTTTCATAAAAGCTGCAAAATCATCTTGCCTCCGTCGTCTCTCCCGTGCATAATCACAAGCCTGCCAGCCTACCACCTCTGCCATATTCTCCTGCTTAGAAGCCGGAATGCTTCTGTCTGTGCTTGAACAGACATGATTATAGAAAAGCACAGGTGCCACAGGGCCGCCCTTAGCATTTCCTGCTACCACAGGTAGGAAAAGTGTTGAAATTGCCCGGATGGTCAATAGGAGTGACGTATTTGTTAGCTCTCTCGTCTACTGCAGGGAGAATTAGATACAGGTGTCAGTGCTGTCACACTCTTTAATGAGGTGACATCTGCAGATCATCTCCCACATTGCTTGGCAGATCGTTGGTCTCTGTTCTTAATAGTTCTAATTACTATTACTGTTGGTGGTGCTAATTACATTCGTTCTGTTCATTTTCACCCCCTTGAGTGACGGGGAAACGTTAATCCCATCACAATAAACTTCCATTTCTGTCTCACTGATTCGATCTTTCAACAACATTTAACACTGATAACTTCCTCCTGGCAGATGGACTTTTCCTTAACACTGGTTATACGAGGGTGGTCTGGTGTATCATCTGACTCCTCGCATTCATCCCTTTCTGCCCACTTCAGATAACTAATCAACGTGAAAACCAAGCCGTTTTAGAACTCCAAAGTAGAGTGTCCTCTTTCTGTCCCTGGGTCGTGTGTCAGTGGACAAGGCTCAAGCAACTGTGGATCACAACCACTCCAGAAGAAAGTAGTTATGTGTTTACTAAAGCACTATAGACTACTTCTTGTAATTAGTCCTACCAAAGTGAAGTTTAACAATGATTTACACAGTATTTACATTTCCTCGGGCATTGTAAATAATCCAGAGAAGAAAGTATCAGAGAGGGTGTGCTTAGGCTACAGGCCTATCACTGCAGAGTTTTATATGTGAAGGATATGAACATCTGTGGATAGTGGTGTCCGTGGAGGTCCTGTCACCAATCTGCTACAAATAGTGAAAAACTGTGTATTTTGAGACAGAAGTTATATCTCCAAATAATGACCTGAAATCCTTGCTCAAAACTGGACAGAGGCTTTCAGTGCATTTAGAATTCTGGCACGGGCCCTTATTCTTGCCACACTGTCTTATGAGGCTGGCAGATAACCACGCTACCTGCTGCAGCCTGCTAAACTCTGTGACCCCTTCCTTCTCCAGTGCACTTGCATGGCTGGTTTTTCTATCATTCCTCTGGGTGTTCATATCTACAAGCTCCCTTAGTCTCCTTCATGAATTTACCATGTCTTTCTTCTCTCAGGGAGACATCTATGTCAGGGAGAACGCTTTATGCTTTTGTTTCTCTACTCTGTGAATTCATTCTTGTTGTGAATGAATGCTTGTTGAAGACACATACAAACTGAAATCTGTGTGCCCAAAGAGTGTCAACATTGTGTTTCTTTTGCTCAAAAATGCATCTTCAGTATTGAATATTTGCTAAACTGCATGTACTAAGTGAAAATGCATTAAACAAAGAATGAGGTAGTACGTTTTCTAAAGATTACATCTTAGCCTGGATGTTATATGGTTAGTCATTAGAGTTTTCCTCCATTTCTCTGGATGCTACTTTCTTTGCTTATTAGCTTCTATTTTATGCTTTCAATGTTTCCCATTGCAAGTGAAACAAGTCTATAAAATCTGTACCTTGTTTAGAAGCCCTCTTAGCATTAAACATTGCATTAAAGATGCTGCCTGGCTTGTTGAGATGGTATCTTTTCTTTACCTATCTTAGCATTTGAAAGAATATATGTGTTCCAGTCTTTGTTGGATGCCCTATCTCTAAAGGAGAAGTAATAGCCAAGGAAATAAAAGAGAGAAGAAGATGCACATAACATAAAATTGGACATTTTTCTGAAAGTGGCTATATCTGACTGTGTCATTGAGATGGGATTTGGAAGTAAGGCTAGGAATAACATTCAGACTTCAGGATCAAGTAAGTGACATTGCAAGGCACTGAGTGCCAAACATAGTTTTTAAAACATGGGATTGTGATAGGTAATCCATGCACTGTATCAGTCAACTTTTTGTGTCTATTGGTTATTTGCACAAGCTACCTATCATATTGATTTTCTTATAGTTTGTTCCTATTAGAGCAAGTTGGGACAGTAATTCCCATGTTCAGCAAGGTATCATTCCTTCTATAAACCAAGTAGAATACAGCCTCTGCTCTCGACTCTTAGCCCAAGAAATGACATAGTGTCTTTGTCAAGATATTCACAACAAAACCCAGACACTCCATGTTAATATACAGTTATAATATAACCTGTAACACAGGAATAATATTATATTTTTTCTCACTTATTTTACATTTAATTTTGGTGCATGAAGGTGAAACCAATTTTCTTTAGAAATAGCTTCTCTTGCTGTTTTAGGTTTTCATGAAATAACTTTAATCTTCAGAAATTGTTTATTATTCTTACATAGTCCCAATTTTTTTTACATGCTTTATTATCTATAGCGTTTGAATTGGCAATGTCCTCCATGAGCTCTTGGGCCCGAGTTAGAGGTGCTGTTTTGAGAGGCTGTGTGGAGGTAAAGCTTTGAAGGAAGAAGTGCATCACTGGGGTAGACTCTCAAAAATTTTATAGCCTTTCCCACTTCTAATTCCTGATCTGCTTCATGCTTGTTGCTAGAAATGTTCTAAGTTTCCTTTTGCTGCCAGTGCCTGCCACGTTTTGCTGTGCCCCTTGCTGTGATGGACTCATCTCTCTGAAACCATCTGTCAAAATAAATCCATTCTCCCTTCACGGCCACAGAAGAGTGACGAAAACGTCAACTTCCAGTGCTTCTACTGGAACATTGTCCTTTTTGTTTCAAATGGGAAGTGTTGACAGCCTTATATGTTTGCGGTTACCCTTGTTTGCTTAGTAGAGATCTCAGTTTAATATCTCAGCTGATTTAATTTCTCAGTTGCTTTAGCTTCAGCCCAAGTAAGATGTTGCTAGTGCCTGCATCTCTGTTTGCCACATGGGTTACCCAGTACACACAAACATCTGCAATAATCTGCCTAACTTCGTGTTGGTTTACAAGTGAGAGTTCTAAGAGATGGCTTCCATTTTCTGCCTACAAGGTTTATGAATCTTGCATTGTATTCAACCCAGTGTATCTAAATAAAGAAGATGAGGTAGTAGTCACGTTTGTTCAGGAATGGTGCATCTCATTCCCATTGGTCTTTCTTACATCTCTGATTATAAAACAAGAGAAAGATTATGCCTACAGAGTGAATCAAACAAGATCCCAGATGGGGGAGATAGTATGGGGATTTTTGAGACCTATACTAACATGATCAGGACACCCTCTTATCCACAGAACAGAGTTAAAGAACAAAGAGTCAGGTCTAAGTTCATGCTCCTCCATAGTTCAAACCCCTCTTTGTAAGATCCCCCAAATATTCTCCAATTGTGAATTGTAAAGATGTCTTTGACAGCCAATGTATTAACTCATGCTAGTTTGGGTAAATCAAGGTTGAAGAGTTTTATGAATATACCCCATGTGGAGGTACACATAATCACACGACACACCCAGCCATTAGTATCTTCTCTCTGAAATGTTTATGGCTGTAATTGCTGTTCTGATTATGGATTGTGTGAACTTGAAGCATGCTATTATATTGGGTGACTAATGGCACTTAGCAACAATGCATAGACATTGGTATTCTGCAAAGAGTTGCATTTTAAATTGTCGTCTTTCCTGAATTTGCAGTGGATTTCATGGCTCATCTCCCTCACCGTAGGTTTGTGGCTGATGGGCTGAAATCTTTCTGCTGAATATAAATATCTGAGACCATCCAGTCTTCCCTTAGCTGGCAGGTATTACTTTCCTCATCATGCATTCAAAACAAAAATCTGCAGCAGTATTCCCCCAAACATTTGATTGCTGCTGATTCACTTTTATCCATACTTATAAAGGGGGAAAACACAGCATTTTAGTGCATTTGCTGGGGGTCTTAGGGATGTGGTTCAATTTTTAAAGGTGTCATTGTGGGCCTAAAACAGACGTCTGTTGCTGCATTCTCGGTTTACGTACCTAGGTAAGCTCAATGGCCTTAGAACTTAAAAAAAAAAAATCTATTTCACTGCTGCAAATGTTTTTAATGAATGCTTAAATTTCTGAACTAGTAAAGGATGCAATTTGTTATAAAAGAAATTTCAAAACTAGGAGTTTATGGTGTTTTTCTCAGTTACATCAAATCCAAGCTTAGATTATTCAGTATTAGCTACAATTTTATATTCACTAGGTATTATTGACAGCTCCCTATAGAAGGGTGAGTCAGAGGTTCTTCATGTAATTTATAACTATAGCTCTCATCCATCTTGCTCACCCGGAAGCCTTACATTAGCTTGTAGTTGGCATTTTCTTTAGACCACCAACTAGCTCCCCAATAAAGACACAGAGACGTATTATTAAATATGAATGCTTGGACTTAGCTTATGTTTGCTCCAATATCACTTTTAGCTTAATTTAGCCTGTTTCTATCCATCTATGTTTTATTTCGGGACCTTTTATCTTTCTTTCATTCTGTATCTCCTACTTCCCTGTTTCTTCTGTGTCTATCTGGCTGGCTCCTGGCGTCTCTTTTTTTTTTCTTCCTGGAAACAAAATTCCTCCTCCTATTTTTTTCTCTCTGCCCAGAAATTTCATCTCCCTCACTATTGGCCATTCAATTTTGTATTAGACCTATCAGGTAAGTGCCTTAGACAGGCAAGGTAAAAGGGCAACACATCTTTAAATAATTAAAGAAATGCAGCAACACATCTTTACACAGTTAAACAAATGTTCCACAACATAAACAAAGGTAGCACATCTTTGCACAGGTAGACAAATGTTCCGCAACAGCAGCATCTGTGAGTGTGTGTTTATTAGCGCTTCTCAGTGTCGGGCCTTTGACCAGCAGCATCAGCACCAGTTAGAAGTTATTAGAGATCAGATTCTCAAGCTTTATGTCTTGAAGCCTTTCAAATTATTTGGATTATGGCTCCCTTCTGAGAAGCACCGGCATTTGAGGCATTGCCACTATTTAATAGGTGATACTGTTTATATTCAGCCAGTTCCACAAAGCTAGAAGGTGCTACCTCTCCAGTGAGCTAAGAAAGGCCCATCAGTGCTTTATAATGGACTGTGTTGTAACACGGGAAAATTAACCTAGAAAATGTTTTAATGATAGAAGTAACATTTCCGTGGTCCCCTACCTTTGGCTCCTCCCTTTTTTCATCATGGAGGAGAGAAAAGCAGACAATGAAACCCCAGAGGAATGGCTTTTGCATGCTAATGGAAGTGGGGTATGCTATTTTAATCATGCCTCTCCAGCTGGGAGGGCCCCTGAGCAGCACTTCCACCTGGGTCCTTCCCATGCCACATTACCCACCCATGGCACCCTGGATGCTTTTCCTGAACACATAATTTTACACACCAGTAGAGGCTTCTTAGCCCTGGGGTGTCAGAATGAATCCCTAGGGTAGATGGCATTAACTCTCGCTCCACGACTTGGGTAATGAAGGCTTCCTCTGGAGCTGGCAGTAAAGAACAATCTTCATTATCATCAGTAGAAAAGTAATGGCGCTTACTAAGTTCTTTGTGAACTCAGTTTGGGTTCTTTGTGTGTAAACCAACCAGCAATGTTTCAGTCCATTTGACCAACTGAGATGAAAACCTTTGAATAGAAAAAGTTACTATCAAATTTGATAAGTATAAAATGTGTGTAGGACATTTTTAATCGATCTGTGTGGGACCGTCATTCAACCCTGGACTGGCATAGATGTCCCCCTCCATATCTGTTACGTGACTGTTTTGTGCTCCATCATACCTGCTCGCATGCATTCCCTCTGGCTTGTTCCTCCTCACTGTACAGCCAGAAATTCCACCTTGGTCTTGGGAATTCGCCTTCCATAGCCAGTATCTGCAGGTGTTCTGAAGTGTCTCCTGTAAAAGAGAGTGATTGGCTTATTTGTGAGTGCCTCAGAATGAACAATCTCCTTTTGCATTTTGTGATTTAATCCTCGCTAATTGTCTATGCTCTGCAGGCATTCAATACAGAGTGTTCAGATGAATAGACGCATGGCATTTGCTCTTGGACAGATTTCCCCAGTCAACAACTCTCAAATATGAAAGCAGTGTGCCTGAGGTTTGAGTCCCAGGGAGGAACTCAGACCCCCCCTCCCCCCCAGCACTGCTGCCGCTTTCTCTTTCTCCTGATGTTGCAGTCTGGTTCTGAATCCTCCCATGATAAACCTATGCTCGGTAGCCTATCTCTCAGATCTCCACACTGTTTGCATCCTGAGAGTAAACTTCTCCAGGCTCTATTGGAAGCCCAGTGCTCTCTTCTGCAAAGTGATTGTTATTGCGGGAGCGAATAAACTGGGCTTGGGCTCACCTCTGTCTCGTTTGGTTGTGCGTTATTTCTCGGACAGATCCATGATGCAGGTGTTTACGCTGGACATTGAATGTCAGGTTGATAGCTCACTTTCCTGGGGCTCATGATGCTCTTTCAATGCTGTGAAATCTTTGTCCACACATTGAAGGGGACTTTGGAGAAAAAAAAAATCTATGTTACCATATCCTGCAAGTTCCTTTTGCCTGGTTTCACGTGTCACTCTATGCAGTACGAGAAGATTTTCATAGGTCAGTCCCTGTGAAGAATAGGTCAAGAAATCCAAGATGGGGAAAGGAAAACCTCCAAGATGGAATGAGTGTGAGAAGAACTCTTCCATCCAGTCTTTATTCCATCTCTCAGAGAGGTGGTCAAAGCAGAGTGTTCCCTTCAACTTGATAAGGATGTGTGTGCAGTGGAGAGATTCAATATCCAAATAGATTCTGTAAGAAAGTAACCAAACTGTTTTGGACCAGACATTTGGAATAGGAAAGTATCTGTCAGAAAAATTTCCTTGAGATTATTAGTATTCTTGAGTATCTTATACCAATTATCTAGAGAGTTTGTTGTCAGATGAATTGTGGTACAGTGCCTTTTCTGGAAGGAGGGTCTAGATGCCTGCATCCTGTTGACTCTTGACCAGTAGACATTTGTTGGCTATTTGCAGCCCCTGTAAGGGAGTACTATTCATTATAATTCTACACTCTTTGGCTGGTGCATAAATGCTATAAGCCTTATGAGCACTATCGATCAGTAGACTCTCAAGGTTTCCAACCCTCTGGTGTTGTCTTCTATGGCTTATCTTCACATATTCAACACTTAATCCTATGGGACACTGAAGTCACCTATGCAGGTCTCTGGTTCCACTGCCACCACACATACATCTTTGCTATTCATGCTCCTGGATTTTTCTTTATCTTCCTCCCTCCTACTTTTCTCTATATGCATGGACTGTGTCTCTAAGTATCTGAAGACAATGAATATCTTGGATGCCTCTTAAACCCCTGGGGCCATTCTTATCTGGAATATTTTTCCCCCTGCACTCTCCAACTGTGAGGAACCTATTTTCCACTTCCCCGAGGTAAATGATTCCTCCATGTGTAGTTAGAGGAAAAAATTCTCTTTCCTCACTTCTCACAGCAGTTAACTTTAAAACTGGCATTAACATACTCTTCCTTGTCTTATACACATGCTTCATGGTGCTCTAGAAAAGCAATCATGCATGCATGTTTCTTGTGTCCCAGAGTACCTACATATTATAGTTGTTTGAATAATAAATAAGTTTGTTAATGAACATGTAAAACAATAGTGGTGTGAGATTTGTGGTCAAAAGGCTGGCAACGGAATTTGGGGTGCATGTATATCCATTTAGATGGGTTGGTGGCTGAGTGAGCTGATGGGGACAACTCCTCCTTCTGGCCTCTCTAATCTTATCTCCTTGATATCTCCCACACTCCAACAACATTCAGTGACTCCAGAATTACTTTCAACAGCAGAACAAAGAGACTGGGTTTCTCTTGATTTAGGAATGGCTTGGAGTGGTAGTTCTCAACCTGTGGTCTGTGACCCCCATAGGGATCACATATCAGATAGCTTGCATATCATATATTTACATTATGATTCATAACTGTTACAAAAATTACAGTTATGATGTAAGCAACAATGTGAAGTTTTTGTTCGGAAGTCACCGTAACACGTGGAACTATGTTAAAGAGTCACAGCATTAGAAAGGTTGAGAACGCTGGCATAGTGGATGCAGATTTCAGGATGCGAACTATGTACTTCATTTGTTTAGTAAGATGCCTTAGCAAATATATTGGAATATGTATTAAATTGAGCAGATAGCAGTTGATGATCTTTTCTTTCTGATTCAATTAGACGTAATATGGAGGGGTGGCCTATTGCAGATGCCTTTTCAGGCAAATCTCCAGATGATAGTATCCTTTGAAGTGATTTCAATGGCAACAAACAAAGAGAAATGATCTGTGTGGTGGCTTAACAGTTTCCCATTTTGCCTTCCAGGAGACAGAGCTGTTAGACCTCAGCCTTGTCAAGGATGCCAGGTGTGGGAAACATGCCAAAGCTCCCAAGGTAGGAAGCGCGGAGCCTTTGCCCGTACCAGCTGCTACTTTGATTCTTTATCTGTGTCAAGATATCAATTAATTGCTCCAGTTAAAAGTTTCTGTGCTGTATATGTTGTAAAGCCCAAGAGCCAGTGGGCCCAGCTCACTTGAACTTTCATTACAAGAAGGAAGCAATGGGTGAGCAGATGGGGCGTGTAATGCAGGCGTTTGCTTATTGCTCTGTTATTTTACTTTTGTCTGAAGAAAAAAAAAAGTAGATACAGGGAATGCCAAAGAGGTTACAGATTGAGTATCTATAATGGGAAATTTGAATATACTATAAATTCTGAGTGGGAAATTCTATTCCAATCAATGCTATCCCTTGGTCACTAAAAATATTGTACAAAGTTACTGTCAGTAATGTATATGAACTGTGTATAAATTTTGTTCTTAAACCTGGGTCACATTAACAAGATGAGTACATATACACCAATGTTTCAAAGTTTTAAAACTGGTACGCTCTTATCTCAAGTACATCGAGTAAGGTATACTAAACCTCTGTCGGTTAATTTGAAATGCCCAAGATATTTTTGAAGCCACTTGCAAAATATCACTGGCCTCGGAAGCATTAGTAAACATGCATTTCTTAACTTGTATTTATCATAATTCACATTCATCCTAGTAAACAGATAGGATATGAAGCTAAAACACTGTGCAATCCAAACAATCACATCCATAAAGGCAAACGTGAATTCTGCACATCAGTATGGTGGACTCTTTGGGATATGTCTAGCGGGATGTCATTGGTTTGTCTTTGCAGCATATTTTCTGAAGATTATATTGAAATGCTGGATGAAGAAAATTTGTTCTTTAGCATATCTAGGTTGGTAGAGTGTATTTTATCAACACTGAAAGCTAATTGTTATTGGATTTAATATTTAATGTATTACGTACTTTATTTCTGGCAGAGACAGTATCAGCAAAGCAACAAGAGAAGGGATGGTGCCATGAGGAGCTTCCACTAGCGATTTTCTTTTTTTAGCATCTTCCCACCACTGTTGCTTTTGCCTCTGAAAGTCAGAATAGTTTCGTTAACATTCGGAATGATTTGTTACTTTGGAGGTGCAGAGAAAAAGTCAGCCATGATCGTTTTCCCTCACAGACATCCTGCAGCCGTAGGTTGGTGCTAACAAATTCTGGCATGGAGCAAATACCAGCTGCTGGGGTTAGCTGAATGGGTTAAAATGGTTGACTAGAAAATGTGAAAAATCGCGTTTAGAAAGAAAACAATCAGGAATGTCTGCAAGAAGGTGTCTAAACATATTTCATGTGGAATCAGCTAACCATTTAGGATATCTGTTCTTGTGCAGGGATGTCAGTGGCTTGGTCTTTGCACTTCATGGCAAGCATCTTGGAATTAACCATTTGTTGATTATACAGAATTATCCCCAGTTTGAGGTTGGCAAAGAATCTTTTCCTCTTCTTCAAACGTTGTTTCAGTCAGGTTTCACGTAAGCCTATTAGCTGCGTGCATCATAAAAGGCAGTGAAACATGCCTTTATCCCAGGGTTATTGGCCTCACCTGGTTTCAGTACTAGCTGAGAACAGTCGCACACCGTACCCCACCCGACTGCTTCTCACCATTCCCCCACTGGTTCTCACCAGCCCCCCATTGGTTCTTCAGCATTGGAACCAAAGCCAAGCCCACTGCCTCTTGGAAAGCAGCAAGAGGGACCTGGTCTCTTTCCCTAGCTTATCAGCGAGTGCTCGGTTTATGGATGCGGTTTGATAAATGTCTATTGAATGGTGATAAATGATGCAAGTGGCATCTGCACTGTGCTCTGCTGGTAAACTATGATTAGATCTCCAAGTGCCTCCCTTGCGGAAATGCTTTTGAGAGACAGAATACTCAGCTTGTCTGTTTCCCCTAACACTTTCCTGGAGAGAAGGGCTGCTTTCTCTGTGGGCCTTTCTTGTTCCTTGCTGTTTCTCAGAGCCTTACTCTACACTCACATTTACAAAGCCGGTTCGGTTCTGTTTACCTGGATGACCTTGCTGAGACCTACTTACTCCTCATAGGCTCTTAATAGGTGCTTAATAGGAGTGCCATAGGGAGGCTATGAGATAATTCATTAACAACCCATTTGCACAGGAGATCTCGACTTTAACTCCTCATGAAATTATCTGGGAAATTTATATAAAAAACATGTTGCTGCCTGTTTCTTGCTCCCCACAAAGTCTGGTTCCCTGCAAATCTAATGGCTATGGATGATGTGTGGCTTCAGGGTGTCGAAACACAAAGTTGCAGCAGAATATGGGTATCATGACTCTAATGCACTGATGATACTGCCATCTTTAAAAAACAATTTGGTGGCATTGAAGACAGAACCAAGGACCGCATACGTGCTTGTCAAGTTCTATGTTGAGTTATTCCCCAACCGTTCCTCCCAACTTTTTAAAAAATATTATTTTAAAATTTCAGATCTGATTTCCAGGAAGCTAATTTTCATCTCATTTTCTTAAATTGGAAAAGTTTAAATGTCAAGAGAGATTGGAGTAGGAGTCTTCTCAAAAGAGCTTCGTGGGTCCTTGGGTGAGTGGGCGAATGTGTCAATGAGAAGATTCCTGAATTTGACAAAGATGACCTCAGCTCAACCTAGATAAATACAAATATAACTTATTTAAAATGTGAGGAGTCTTAGTCTGTCTGATTCTGCCACTCAGTTTATAGCATCAAGGGCCAGGTACCTGTTTTTCTCACCAACCTACTGAGCCTGGCTTCTAGTTCCAGCTCCTTCATCAGGTCTCCAATCCAGTGATGCCCTCAACAGCTTTTGGCTGACAGCAGGGCAAAGAAGTATTGATGGAGAAGAATTGTTCTTTGGAGCCTTCCAGAGAGAGTTCAGTAGGACACCTTGTTGAATAAGGTGTGTGGCTCGAGGTGGATGGCTGTTTTATTGGTTAGGGACCACTAAGAATGCTGGGATAAAGGCCAGATGTGGTGGCAGATACCTTTAATCCCAACACTCATCAGGAGAGGCAGATGGATCAGATCTCTGAGTTCCAGGCCAGCCTGGTTTACAGAATGAGTTCCAGGACAGCCAGAGCTACTTAGTGAGACACTTTCTCAAAATAATATTAAGAAAATGAAGAATAAGGAGAAGAAAAAAAAAGGAGGAGGAAGAAGAGGAAGAGTATGAATGCTGGGATAAAGTTTTCAGAACTTAAAACAAGAAATTCATAATAAAAAGTAGGAAAAAATGTAGTGACAGGTTTAAAAAGTAGAGCAGTATTGAAATAGTGACTTATGCAATAAGCCCAGAACTTGGAAGACTGAAGTGGGGGGGTGGGTCATAAGCCTGAGTCTAGACTGGGCTGCACAGCAACATGACCCTGTGTTATAAACAAAAACAAAAAGCCACCAAGGGGTGTGGGCATAAAAACCATAAAGGCACAGAGACAGCTAAAGCTGCCAACTCAGGAAAGACAGCAGAGTAAAAGGGGGAACAGATTGAGCTTAAGACTTTCAGTAGAAACTTCCAGATCAGAATCAAAGCACCTGTGGAGTGGATGCTTATCAGACCCTGAGGCGCCCCGCAGATGTTTATCTACGCGTTTGTATTGCTTTTGTTCTTCCCAGCATCTTGTCACATAAAAATTCAACACTGGGCCGAGAATGAACTGCTTCTGTCCCTGCTGTGATTTGAAATGACATTTGTGGGAAATGGAGAATGTGATGCCCTGCTAATGAACTTAAGTGTAGACTCCCCACATAGCACATAGGGCGACGGCTGTTCTTCGGTGTACCGCTTTTGTTCAAGTCACTGGTTTGGGGATTTCTCATTGGAGTGACTTTGGGAGACTTTACAATCTAAATGCGAAGAAGCAGAAGGCACCTTACTTACATCTTTAGCTCCGAAAGACATTGCTCTCTCCTCTCTTTGCCCTTTTCCTCTGCCCCACCACTCATTTATGAAGTTCATTTACAAGCAAGGCGCTGCGGCAGCTACTTCTGGTTTACGCTGTTTATATCCACTCCATGGGCTGATTTCAAAAGGATCTCTGTTCTCAGAGAGTGCCACTGTGGAGTCGGATCTATTAGCAGTTCTTGACCCAGCAGATTAATTCAGTGCCTTGTGTCCAGCATTAATTGAAATGGACTCGACTAGAATTAAAAACGTCTAGTACAGGGTGGCTTCTTTCACGCAATGTTTTTGTGTACATTAAATACGTTTTCTGGGTCATGCAACCAAGCATATATTTTTTTCTAGAAGGTCATGTGAGGAAGATTGAAAGATGCTAATGCAAACAGATGATATCACCGTTGTCACGTTCTTTAGGATTTAGCAAGTGAGGAGACATGGAGATCACCTAGGGAAGAGCCACTGTCAGCTCTTGTGCCCGCTCTGCCACTGATGTGCTTACAGCAGGGGTGTCTTCCTTCCTCTGGGCCTCGCTTTTCCTCATCTGCAATGGGTATGTGGTGGAGGTCTTGTCTGGGGAGTATTTCTGATAGCTTTGATTCCAGATTTTAAATGAGGTGATTAATCATAGTCAGATGTCCCATAGTGTCAACCCTGGAACTGGTGTCCAGAAAATTGACACAATCTAACTTGCCTTGGATATGACTAATCAGGTAGAAGTAAAGAGAAAAAACATCAAGTCCTAAGCTCATGGCAGTTACAGGATGCAAAATAGAGGAAAATAATATTTATGTGAAGTTTTTACACATGGCTTCTGGAAAATAATTCTAAACTGAATTTAGACTCTGCAGGAAGCAATGTCGCAGTTACAAAGACCTCCCAACTTTATACTACGTGCGGTCTCTAGGCTGTGTATAGTCAGTTTTCAGTGACACATGCAGCAATATCTGTGAGAAACAGCGCAAGACCTTTTTTTCTGAGCTTTTCCTTCAGTAAAGGCAACTGTTTTACATTCTAGCCAGGTAGCCAGATCCTTTGATTGGTAGAGAGCTATTTATGTCAGATCTGTAATGATGATTTGAACATAGATGCTTTTTTGGGTCAATAAGTAAGTTCTAAATTGTATATAGTATCACTCAAATCCCACAAGGCTTATTAGAGTAAAATTAAATTTTAAAAATTGATTATCCTTTGCTTTTTTAATCTTTCTGTAGTAAATGATGTTTGTAATATCAGTATTATTTTTTAACTTCAATAACTTCAAACTGTAAGGTCTGGCAAAGATTTTGTGATTTGCGGCAGGCACATACCTAGTTTCTGGAGAAGAACAGCGGTGAACAAACAGGGCAGACGCTTAGGCCCACGGAACTTCTGTTTGGGGAGGAAGGTGCTCGAAAATGGGGTCTCCCAGAAGACACCTGCAGCTGATGGTGCTCAAAAACGGGGTCTTCCAGAAGAGACCTACCTGCAGCCCCAGAGTTCTGTGTTGACTGACGTCCCGTAGGGGAGTCTCTCTACCCTGGTGGGTTTCATGGCACCAGCCTGATATCAATGAATGGAGAGGGGTGGTATAAAGCTTGCCTACAGCTTGCCATGGCCTCAGCGCTATAGAAACCTTCCACCATGTCATAGAGCATAGGAGGAGATGATTGGTAAGTCCCCATAAGAAGAATAAGCTAGGGGAGGAACCCATAGGCCATGAGCTATGGGGAGCCTTTCTGTTATATGCAGCTGTTATGGGTAAGCTATCTTGATGAAACGGGAATTTAAGGAGGGCCTGAATTGGGTGAATGACCACAGGCAGAGAGAGCATCCAGGCAGAGGGTCCCACAAAAGCAAAGGCTCCGAGTGGGGTATGTACATGCTCTGTTTGAATAGCTACAAGGAGGGCAGTTGAACTCCAGTGGGTTTCAAGCCTGAGGCCATGCCAGTGACTCGAGATGTTTTCCTAGTACAGTAAAGAGACCCAGAGACTTCTGAGCAGGGTAGAATCAGAGTCTCTGAAAGCCTTGCTGTGTTGAGAACGGACTTCGGAAGGTGAAGAAAGGAGCAATGGAGAGTGACTGTCAGCTGCAGATACCCTGGACCGTGATGTTGGTGACTTGTGGTCAGGGCAGTAGCTGCTGAAGGAGTGGAAAACATCTAAACATGCATTGACAATGGGAACACAGGATTTATTAATGTGCTGGATGAGAAGCTTGAGGAAAGAGTTTTCTTTTTTTAAAAAAAGCAGCTGTAAGTATTTTAACTTGGGAAACTGGAATAACTGATTTGCTATGTCGTGAGATAGGCAAAAAAAGAAAGAAAGATATCTTAAAATGGAAAAAATCAGAGTTTGGATTTGAATAATTAAACAGTTGTGTTGTCTGTCAAACGTCTAATGTGAAGAAGACTCAAACGGTCAGAGGAGGTGTTGACCCTGGAAATGGAGCTTCAGGTGTTTAAAGCTTGGGTGGGGTGAGTTTGTATAGAACAAGGACACTAAGGCTGGGGAGATGGCTCTGTAAGTGCTTGATCTCTGAGCTTGGGGTTCTGGTTTGGATGCCCACATCACTGTGAAATGTCCCAGGCATAATTGGACGTGTCTGAAATCACAGAATTGGGGAGCAGAGAAATGTAGAGCCTGAGAACCCATCTCCTAACTACCCTAGCCGAAATGACAAGCTCAAGGCACTAAGGCAGGGAACAGAGAAACAGATCCTGAAATTCTGCTGCAACATCCACATGTTCACACCTGGGCACATGCTCCTGCAAACGGGCATGTGCTATGTCCACATACGACACACAATGCACAAATACACATACGCGACACAGAATTCACAGATACACTTAGAGAGACTGGTGGGAGAGAGATAGAAGACGATCTCAACTGCATCCTGATGTCCATGGGCTGTAGATTTGATGACTTTGTGAAGGGCCAGCTAAGAGCCTGCAAATAGTACTTCACCAAAGAGAGGAAAGCAGAACCTCAAGCAATCAGCCACTTACTGCCCGGTGTCTCTGCGATGAACTGATATATGAAAACGTAGCATGTGCTTCAGTATTGAGGTTTAGTTAGTCTTGAAGAGACTGAAATTATAGCATGTGCTACAAAACAAGCAAAGCTTGAAGATATCTTTCTAAGAAAATTAATATATGAATAATATAAATATAATATAAATAATGTAAATATAAGCAATATATAAATATATAAAAGGACAAAGGAGGTGTGATTCCATTCAGATGCCAGGTATCCAAAGTACACATTCAGAGAGTAAAATGATGGATGGTCAGGGCTGTGAGGGAGGGGAAGTGAAGGTATTGTTACATAGTTCAGAGTGCAGTTAGAGAAGATGAAAGGGTGTCGTGGGTATATGGTGATGGTGGCGGTACCACAGCATGTTTTTAATGCTGCTGAACTTTTGTGAATCATGCTTTGTGTATTTCACCAGAATAAAAGAGATCATCAGTAAGGACAAAGGAAATAACAGAAAAGAATACCCACGTCCCTTAAAATGCATTTAGAAAAGAGAAGGCAGAGGGGAATGGAGGTGGATCAAGCAGTATTTCTTCCTAACCTTCTGTTTTCCTACTGAAACTTTGTATTGAGGATTCCACTGCACATTCTTTCCCTATATCATAAACATGCCTTGCTCGTTTTCCTAAGGGACTGTTTGTTTAAGAGTTGTCAGATCCCAAATAACTCATCATAGGATTTGGATGCCAATGCAGAAAGCTCATAATGAGCTGTTATTTGGGTTATTTGTTGTTATTCTTCAACAGTGGTTTCAATGAATCATCCATGAGGCTTGGAGTTGAAATGAGAACTTTATTCATTGCCCCTTTCGGTGACGATCAGCGAGTTTCCTGACTTGGTCCAGATTTATCATTGCATGAAGCTGCAGACAGAAAAATCTGATATAGATACTTGCAGGCTAGAAAGAAAGAAAAGAATGCTTCATGCAACAAAATCAAAGGTTTCCGCATTTTCTCCTGACTGCTAATGAGATCAACCTCTGGTCCTTATTCCTGGCTTCAGCAGCTTCTTAATTCACCTCACATGTTGCCAGAGCTGTTTCGGAATCGCTTTTGCCATTCTGTTTCCATAAATGTGTTTATGTTTTTGACTAAATGGAAGCAAAATAGAGCTAAAATTTCTCAGAACTTGTGTGAGTGTGTTTCTCTCTCTGTGTGTGTGTTTTTGACAGCTATTCACATTTATCTTTAAATGTAAATTATATGGCACAGTTCCTTTTTATGTTCATTAAATTCCATATATGTCAGTAGTTTCCTTGGAAACAGAAACCTTTATATAACTTTGGTAACAGAAACATTAGGATGCTGGGATTGGGCAGAGTGGGTACCTATTTGTACTTGAAATTCTTTACCTGTTCCTTACCCTCAAGGACAGTCAATAGTGGGCAAGGAAAAACACTGAAAGTGACCATTAAGGCACAGTGTATCCTCTCTAATGGCTGGAAGCTTTTACTTTCTCTAAAGCCTTTTTTCAAATGTGCTGTCTCTCCTGGGATCTTAGACTAAATCCCCTTATTCGAAGAGGTGTTAGTAAGACTCTTGTCAGAAGTCAAATTTGAGTGTTTGAGCAATGCCAACATTACTCAGTGTGTGTGTGTGTGTGTGTGTGTGTGTGTGTGTGTGTGTGTGTATCCATTTCAAAATAAAATGAACTGAAGATGTAGATAGTTGAATTAATGTTCTGATTTTTTTTATGATGATAAATATCTTAAGTGTGTCTTCCTGTCTCAAAGTCCCCAGTTTGCTTAGTGACAGAGGAATGGAGGGAGGGAATCTCAGGCGACAGTAAACCTGTGTGTGCTGTTTCCTGGCACTGAAACCAGTGTTAGTAGAAATTAGTTGAAGCCTGTAAACCTTGATAATTGTGCTTCTGTCTTACGAGAGCTCAATCCACATCCAGCGAGTTCAACCTGTGGAGGTGCAGGGTGGAATTCGGAAGACATTTTTCAATTTCAGTCCTTTCAAATGAAAAATTATGCCATCTTGTGGTTTTCACTATTAATAATTTTTTTTAAAACTTAATTCTAGCCACTGCCCTGCACTCTAAAGCAGGGCTTCCTTGAAAGGTATGAGAAGTACTTGGGGAGCTATTAAAATCTTGACACCTAGTCTACACCCAGATGAAATTACGATGTGTGGTGTGGGGCCCAGGCACCACATTCCCTCCAAAGCCCCCTGGAGGCACTCTGGTGTTCTTCAGTCAAGGTAGAGAAGCATTTCTGTAAGTGAGAGGTACCAGATTACATGTACTGTTCCCCTTTTGAAGATAGGGATTTCAGAATTATAAAGAAGTGCACTGGGAATTTTCCTAGAACCTTTCAGGATAGGCCTCCTTAAACTTGACCACTGTTTGCAACTAAGAAAAATAAGTGTGTCCGATGGCTTCATTTTCTCTGACTCTACTGTAAGATCAATGGGTTAAAAGGTCAACACATGGATTTTGAGGAGGGGTATAACACAGCTAAACGAAATATTTCCCCTCAGTATTCTTAAGATCAAGTTTATGACTTGCTTCTATACAGAGCAAATCTGACCTAATAAAGATAAGTGTACTGTTTTCCTCATAATCAATGTGATTGTCAAATTGGATAACACCTTACAGTTGAAAACACTTGAAGACCTATGCTATTGCTTTCCTGAGTAGCTTTATTGGAGAACATATTGTTTTACTTTTGGCATGGAGTCTTTTACCTAGAGAAACCAACGTTTGTCTTTGTGCACTGGAAATGCGTAATGGAAAGGAGCTTCTGGGGCGAAAACTTTTTGGCAAGACAGCAGTGTGCCAAAGACAATTGCAAACTATAAAGCCCATCACGTCATTTTCTATTTATGAGACTCAGTTTCCTTATTTGGAATTCAAGTTTAATCTCTGTGTTTACCTCATCTGGTTGCTGTAGAAGCCCAAGAATCAAATTCATGGAAAGGACTCAACGCAACTGTGACTTCATTGTGTGTGCAAAATATACTTTGTCTATCATTATTAATATATATTAAGTCAATAAAATATGTAGGCAAAGCATGTTAATGTGACTGGGGAAAAAGACTATTTGTAATATATTGACTATAAAAAAATGAACAAGAAGTCTGGTTATCTCTGTAGCCAGCCACCTACCTCTAGAGAATCATTGTTGCAATCCTATTATACTAAGACTCACACATCTTATTTAGAAAATTATCCCGATTTGCCAACAATTTAATAGATTTTTCTCAACAATCAAAATAATTTTAAAGCAGTTTGCTTCCAGTCAAGAGTATGTTGGCATTTTTTCCCTTGCATTCTGAAATCACTGAAGCAAAATCCAGAGCACTGTTTTGAAATAAAGTAACAAGGTGTGGGGTAAGAAAGCCTCTGATTCAATCCTCAGTGTGCATATTGTTTGAGAGTTCCTAAGAATTTTCCTTGCTTTGCCTGAAATGAGAATAGCAGCTGGATGGAGCTGTCTGATGAGTTCAGCAGTGGTGAGTAACAAGACTCACATTGTGTTTGGCTTTAGGAAGTTGCTCATTGCTACTCAGTTTTCTACCTGCGTAAGCTCTCTCTCTTATGAGTGCATCCTTCCCTATTAGTACGGCTAATGGGTAAACATGCACATATATTCCTTGTGATGTCTCCAATTGGGAGATTGGACTCTAAATGTGATGCAGAAATTCTGGAGTACTAATTGACAGGTGATATTTCACAGATGAAAGAGTTCATAATGGGAATGTTCCCTGAAAACCCAGAACTTGTCGCCACACTCCCTGACTGGTGTTAGAACTCATGGTGAGACACTTGCTGGTTCACAAGTGCCCTGGTGCTGTATTTGGGATGTTGCGTCTTCTCAAAGCTTTCTGTTGACTAGTAACCTTCTATACAGTGGTGTTAAGAAAGGATAAGGTCAGGAAGGTTCCTTTCTTGTGAATGGCTCATGGCCCCTTTTAAAATTGCCTCCACAAAGGGTTCCACCTTTCCCCACTTCTATCATGCAAGGAAACAACATTCAGAGTGTCCTCTTAAAGCAGAGAGTGGACTTTATGAGACACCAAATCTTTTGTCAGGTATCCCCTTCTAGTGTAGTGAGAATCAAGTACCTACTCCTTATAAATTTCCAATCTCAGGTTTTCGCTGACATAGCATAGCTGATCAAAGACACTGGATTCTAATTTTTAGTGTTTCAATGATGGAATGACATTAGAGGAGTCTTGTCATCATTTAAGGGCCTCATTTCCACATTGCCATATGAATATACAAGATAATCTTTAGAGAGAGGATATTGATATCTGCTACAGACTTTCACAATTCAGTGGTGAACAAACAGAAGTTGTTTTGCAGTTATGTGACATGGCAATAGTACCCGTGAGACGCTGTGGTAGCATGGGAGGAATGGCAGGGAGGCGCAGAGTCATTCTGAAGAGCCAACCATTCCTCCTATTTCTCATCATCCTGTTTCGTTTAGGAAGGATTCCCCTCAAAGGCTTATAGATAGACAACTTGGTCCAGGTACAGTGTTCAGAGGTTGGGCTTTGGAAAACAATTGGACAATGAAGACTTTATCTTCTTCAATGAATTAGTCCACTGACAGATTCATATTTAGAGGATTCCACAATGTGATACAAACATGGTAAAGGCATCACAGAGAACGTTTCCTTTGAGGCAATATCTTTGTCCTGAAACTATTTCTATCAATTTTCCATTTTAGGAGGTCATGAGATAAGTGACATTGCCACATGTATTCTGGCCACCATGAGGTTTGCCTTACCTCAGACCTAAAGGAATGGGTCTAGTATACTGTAGACTAAAAACAATAAGGCTATAGCCTGATTAAATATTTCTTCCCTTTAAGTTGTTTTACTTTGCTTTTAGCCATAGTGATAAAATGTGTTTGTCTTCATAATAAGGCATTTTCTCAATTAAAGATGATTCAGGATTTGCTATTTCTGTTCAAAGAAATGTTTGCCAAAAGTAAATTTTCTTTTACAAATGTTAATTGAAATTGGCTTTCATTATCTTTAGCTGAAATTAAGTATGTTAGTCATTTTGTATATTGTATGAAGTATATTGTTTTCATCCTTTAGTACCTTTTCGTGATTGTCGCAAGGTTTTTTAATGTGCCATCGGTTAGGACACATACAAGTGGTCTGGGAAATTAAACAGCGGTTGTTTGTTCGGGACTGTCACGCCATCTAAAGCAGGAGTTAATGAGTGAGCACATTATTCTTAGGGCATCTGAAACAATGTTCTGTATGAATCATTTCCTTTTAATATTACTTGAAAATTAAAAGTTGTTTAGAAACCGTTATCTACAACTTCCTTGAAAATATGGATACTATATGAAAATCTAAATGAAGATTATTTAATATCCTTCATCTCTCTCTCTCTCTCACACACACACACACATATGCACAAACACACACGAGGGTGTGAAATGGGTGAAGAAGGAAAACGCAATTTTGTGTTTACACACTTTTAAAGTAATGGTGCTTGAAATAAACTCGTCAGAGAGACTTAAAAGGGAATAGTGCTTCCAATATCAAAATAAGAGTGAGTATCTTTCACGTGAGTCAGTGTTTCATAGACCGTTGGGAAATTTCATTAAAGAATAAATTATATCACAACCAACTAGACATAATGGTTAATGTTCAAGATTAGTTGCACAAAATTTCATGATTTGAGATGATTGTGCTTCAGTCAAATAATTTATTTGAAGAATACTGTAGAGCATTTGAAATACTGTGGAAATGTAACAAGAGCCCTTATCGTTTTCCATTTTTAAAAGAGAATTGGTGTTCTAGTTTTAAAAATACAGAAAGTCATGAGAGATTTAGTCTGAGCTCTGTCATGTTTTACTGATATGCAACTGCCACATTAGAGGTTAATTCTTTCACGTGAATTCTTAGAAATATTTCAATATCTAGCAACTCATCAAGTTTCTTTTAATCAAGTCTCTTCATTGATCTGCATTTAGTTTAACAGTGCTCATGCTCAAGTCAAGATTAAAAAATGAAAAATTATGAAGCCATATGAAAAAGCAATATATTGAGCTGAACCATGCCTTGCTTTGTAGACGGAACATGTTTCTTAGGCAATAGGATGTTAGACAATGAATTATGTAGTTATCGTAAAGCTTTAGAGGAAATGGGAAGTCTGAAGTTCAGGGGTGTGCTCCTGGGGCATTGGGAGGCACCTTGCCCCAGTTAATAAAGGTGACATCGAATTAAATTTAGATTGATTCTAAAGCAGAAACTCACCTATGAGAGATCCAAGTCATTTCAAAATAGTTCATTTTATCCTACCAAAAAAATTACTTGAGTAGCATTACTTGGTATTAGTTGCATGTGGCAAATAATTCATGCATTATTAATCCAACCCTACTTTGGAACAGTGCTAAGATTACACATGCTTGGCACTGAACAGCTCCTGGCTGTATGACTTAAGAAGATGAAAATTAATTATTCCAGTGGCCATTCCTGAGTTATTGCTTTAGTCTCAAAGGTGGGAACTTGTCCAAAGGACAGTTAAATACAAGTCTGGGGAAAAGACAGGGATTCTGCCTTTTATTTTATCGATGTTCCAAGCTATGACTGCTACAAAAAAGAAAAATGAATCTTTTTCAAAAAAAAAGAAAAGAAAGAAAGAGAGAGAGAAAGAAAGGTGAATCAGTTGCCTTAGATGCTGACTAATTCCAGATACACCATCATGTGTTTGCTTCTTAAAAGACCAAACACTGATTAAATGTGTGAGTCTTTCACCTAACTGGGCGCAGTAAGTGTGGTTGTGGTCTTAAATATTTTTACATTTCCATCAGGTTTTTTCCCCAAATTACAATCTATTGATCTCCTATCATTTATTTACATTTTAACAGTTAGAAAACAGTCTTTGTTATCTTTGATGTGACTAGAAATTTTGAACCTAATATCTGTATTTAATCTCCCTTGATATTTTTCCATAAAATTATACTGTGAGCTGTGGGCTCATCAGTTGAAATTGGTTGCGTTTAACTTGTTGTCTTAGAGATCTTTCTCCATATTTTTCCTTGCATGCCTATAATTCATTTGTAGTGATAGGACTGTTTTCTACCTTAGGATAGTTACTGTTAATTATATTCTATATGAAATAGTTCCGTACATAACATAACCAACTAGAGAAAACTCCATATTTCTTTGTGAATATGTTTAGCTATTAGGAAGTTTTACTAGGCAGGTTTGTGGCAAGGTCATTAAAATTAATCTATTTCCCGAGGAGGTATACTATTAATTAGCTATTCATTTGGGTCCTTTTAGTTATATTTACACTCAATAGGGCTTAAATTATGCTTTGTATTAACTTTACATTTTGAAAAGGTAAACTATGCACTTGACTCAAAATTCAAAATGATATGAACGAGAGTGGACACCCGTTCCTTCTATTCATTTCTAGTTCACCTTCTGGCTTTATCTCATCACATTTGTCTGTGCAGAAACAGGAGGTAATGCACATACATAAACACACAGGTAGTGATGATCTCATTCTCTGGGGACAGGTAACACAATGCCCACCTCTTCCCAGTGTTCTTAGATAACAGTTTCTTTCAAAATAAATAAAATGTATCTTTGTCATTGTCATATAAGATTACGTTATTTACTTTATGCCATAACAGTTTCTGTTTTATTTTTTAAGATTATTTTATATGTCTTGTGTTTTGCCCATGTGTGTGTGCATATGCATCATATTGGATCCACTGAGGCCAGAAGAGGGCATTAGGTCCCCAGGTGTTGGAAATACTGATGTGGTCAACTGTCATGTGGGTGCTGGAAATTGAGCCCAGGTCTTCTGGAACAACAGACAGTGCTCTTGAATGCTGAGCCATCTCCCAGACCCCTCTATTATTTTGTTTGCTTGGTTTTTTTTTTTTCCAGACAGTGTTTCTCCGTGTATCCCTGGCTGTCCTGGAACTCACTCTGTAGACCAGGCTGAATTCAAACTTTCCGAGATCCACCTGCTGCAACTTATAAATGCTGGGGTGAGAGGTATGCACCAGCCCATCTGGCTGCTGCTCATGTCTTTTATGATGTGTAAGGATGCAACTGCAAAAGAAATGTTTTCCTTCACATAGGCAGTGGTCCAGCTCCAGGATAAATTCCTGGAATGGGTTATTTTGCTAACATTTCCTTCATAGAATTTTACTGTTTCTTTTCCTCATTTTTTTAAAATTTTTTTTAAGAACTCTACCTCCATTTTACTGTCACCTTTTTACAAAATGATATTAATTCCTACCCAGTCCAGGAGTGCAAGCTTTTCTATAACTTACTTTTAGCTTCCCGATGCTCAACTTACTAAACCTGGATGGAGGTGGGCGGTCCTTGGACTTCCCACAGGTCAGGGAACCCTGATTGCTCTTCAAGCAGATGAGGGAGAGGGACTTGATCGGGGGAGGGGGAGGGAAATGGGAGGTGGTGGCGGGGAGGAGGCAGAAATCCTTAATAAATAAATAAATTAAAAAAAAAATAAAATTGTTAATAAAATATAAAAATATCAAAAAAAAGAAAAAAAAGAGAGAAAAAAGTTTGCATAAAGATTTTCTCAGTGTCAATCTGGTTATCTTCTCTCCAACATTAGTACCAATAGATTATTTGTGGTGATGATGATGTTGCTCTGTCTCAGTTTTGAATGATACATCTCTGTGCCCTGATACTGTTAATATAGTTGTTTAGAGCTCTGTAGCTTATGTGTGTAGCACATCGAATCAGAGACTCTAAAACTCATTCAAGTTTGTGATCTTGTGACTTGAAAAGCTTTTTATTCACTGGTCTTAAAGGAATTAATGGGCTTAAGCAAGTGATTTATGTCTAATGGACATACACAAGTATGAGACATGCTAAGAAGATGAAGTGACATTCTACAAATATGTTGTTTATTAGAAGTTCAGGTTTCGCTTGGCATACTGTATTCATCTGGTCACACACTCTGGAGAACAGCCCCATCTATTCCCTGCAGTAGTGAAGGATCACTGACTGTGATGATGAGACCAAATGTGCTTTAGCCTGCAAAGTGCAAAACCCGAAGAGGTTTTGTTACTGAATCATCACAGAATCTTGAAATGTCGGCGTGCATGTGGAAGAGAGAGGATGCTGTTCTGGTATTCAGCGGAAGTTTGGTCATAGTTTTCATTAAGGGACTCTTGGTTTTATAAAACCTAACAGGTCTAGAAACGTGACAGCAAAATATATTTACACTTTCACACTTGAAGTGGGGAATGGGTTTCATAAGAAAAATATATATAGTCCCATAGCACATTCCCGACAAGTGCGTGTGCTGGGTTGTGTGGCATAGGCTTACCAAGACCTCAGCCCTTGGGAAGCAGAGAGTTCAAGGCCACTTTGGGTTATAGAGCAAGAGAAATATGGATAGATGGATAGATAGATAGATAGATAGATAGATAATAGAAAGAAAGATAGGTAGGTGATAGAAAGACGGTAGATAGATAGATGATTGATAGATAGATAGATAGATAGATAGATAGATAGATAGATAGATAGAAAGATAGATAGATAGAAAGATAGATAGATAGATAGAAAGATAGATAGATAGATGATAGATAGATAGATGATAGATAAATGTAGATATAGATGTAGATTTAGGAATAGATATATGAACACAGGTACTTTTCCAATTCTGGCCTAGTCACTGGTGCTCAAGGTACCCAATGTGATTATCCTAATTCTCAAGTGCAATACGGACTTATTTTAAAAATGAGGTTTCATATACAACCACACATATACAAGCCATTCTAAAAGCAAGAGAGGTATGTCTCAATTTTGAAGTTTTGGAAGCTCTACAGAGTTCTTGGGTTTCATCCAGGGTTTTATCAATCTGAGATAGTAGTAGCCTCTGGAAACTCAGTCTCAGTATTGTGAAGAGGAGGAGGTATTGAGGCCAAGAGTTACGGGTGACACTCTGAAGACATTTTGACAAAAGTCTTTTTTTGACATCCAGCATTTTTACCCCACCCTGACAGATACCCTCATCCTAGTGAACTGCTTTGTGCTATGGTCTGGAGCATGCACTGCCCTCCTCAGGCAGCCTGTGGAATTCTGCCTCTTCCTCATTTCTTCTACAGATGCAGGGAAATTTTCCCTTTATGTATTTTTATTTGCCTTTAGATCTTGTTTATGGCGTTTTCTGCTGTGCAGTTTTTAGTTTTCATTTGAATCTATCATATTTTCTTTTGCTTATGAAGAATACTTTTTTGTGCTTTCTTACAATTCCATACTTTATACATTTTTTCATTGTTGTTGTTGTTGAATTGATGTTTCTTTTTGCTTTGGTTTTATGTTTTGAGACAAACTCACTCTCCAGCCGGGCTGAGCTGACACTCTTTACCCAGGCCTCTTCTTCATCTTCAGAATTCCAGGATAATAGAGCTGTAGCATCATGCTTAGCCTCCAGTAACTTACTCTCTTTGCATCTTTGATCAGTTTTTTCTCCACTGTTTGTTATGAGATGTGAATCTTACTTTTCAATTTCATTTTCCTAATTTTTATTTCTTTGTTCCAACACTATGTTTTTTAAAATTTATTTGTGTGTGTGTAGTTGCATGGGTCACAGTACAAACTTAGGGAATTGATTTTCTCCTTCTTTCTTCTGTTACATGGGACTGAACTTGGGATTCAGGCTTACAAAGCAAAGGCCTCTATCCACTGGACCATGACAGCTACCCGCACTTCTTCCTTTTCTGTGTTTTGAAATACAATTGGATCCTTTTAAATTTGCTATTGTTTTATTCTGTTGCTATCTACTGAGAAGTCTGTTTTGGACTCCTTATAATAAAAACCTCATCTTTCCCCCATGAGTTAAGAGTTAATGCCTTGTGACCAGTTTTGGCCTCTGCTTGGGTCTGTTTCTGCGCTGTTCTGTTTCATTGCTCAGTCTGTCATTGAATATTTATTATGGTGCCTTAAGGTATATTCATGTTCCTCAGTGCAAATGAGGATTATTATTTAGGAATGACAAAAAATAGCCCATTCTATTAAATTTTATTCTCAATAGTATTATTCTTTTTTAATATTTGGCCTCAGAGCAAAACATTTTCCTCAAGACATGCATATATATATAATATATCAGATATATGTTATATAATGTATATATTATATGTTATATGATGCATATTGTATATTATATATAATGTGTGTGTTTTAGAGCTACAAATTCCATTTTATACTTGCAAAATTTTAATTTATCTCATTTTACTGTTTTCAAATTCTTAGGAAATATAAAACAAAACCAATACTACTTAAGCAAGTAACATAATCTTATAAATTTAACCACAAAACCCACAAAATAAAATTTGTTTTCTAAATTCATTTTCAGGAAATCTGTGCTGTCACTGAGTTGTTCATTGTATAATTTGGAGTGTGTTTTATATAAAAATGACTTGTGTACATTATTCATGTGGCAGTCCCTTTAAATAGCCATAAAGCAAGTAGGAGCAAATTAATGTTGCATAGGCCCTGTGCCTTTTAAGTTTGTCAATTCGGAGAGATGGAAATCTTACATAATTGCAGACGTTTCCTTATATTATGATGCTGGTGGTGGCAGAGGCATGAGCCTTGGCTGTGTTATGTGGGTTAAAATGTTCCGGTTCCTGACTGAATTCTAATCTGAGGAGGGGTGGGTGAGAACTATTGTTTTCCTAATTGGTGGAAAAAATTCCAGACTGAGTGATATTCTCTCCACCTTAGTGTCTGGAGGAGCAGTTTGTCTATGTCTTTCATGGCACAGTACTTGGTGACAGTGAGCACCAAACATAACCCTTCTTATTATTTATTACACTGGGGATACAAATATTGAAGTATGCATTTAAATATATTTGATTTCTGGAGTAGAAGTGTCATTTAAAGTATTTAATATTTGTCATTTGGGTAGCATTAAGGATTAGATTGAGGTCTTTACATGTCGAGCTAGCTTTCTTCGCTAAACACTGTCTTCAGGTCTTTCAATTTTCACGGGTGCCAGTCTCACTAAGTTTCCCAGCCTGGCCTTGAACTCATGTGGTCCAGAGGAGCTTCACACTTATGATCTCATCCCCTCAGCCTCCCACATTACAGCGTTTATCAAGAGTCACTTGTACTTATCTTTCTTAAGATTTCCACCTGAATTTCGGCATCAGTTTATATTATTCTAAAGACTTGGAATTTTATCGGTATTTAAATTTAGCACACAATAATTATCACTTATGTTAACAGCATACTGATTATGTTTGTTCAAATGGATAGCATTCTTTATTTTCCTCCATATTGTCCTTATATCTCTTATATGTGCCTTAAAGAATTTGTCCTATACATGGAGTATATTCTAGGTATTATTAGATCTGGTCTAGTGTTGTAGATAGATAGTGTTCTAGTTAGAGCTTTTATTCATCTTTCAAATGCCCTTTAACTGAAGTTATTTTGATGTATATTTTAGTGCACTTTATTGAGTCTTAGGAATATTTTATACCTCTTTCTAATAGGAATACAATAAAATGCTCTCTGAGAGCTTGTCTCCCTATTTTTAAATGTGATAGCTGTAATTAAGACTTTGCTATTTTTATTTGTTTCCTGGTTCTGCGTATTTTGAGACAGGGCCTTACTCATTAGCCCAGGCTGCCTAGTAGTTCACTGTGTAGCCCACACTGGACAAAATTATATTTATCTTATCTCAGCCTCCAAAGTTCTGATATTACAAGCATAAACTACCATGACCAGACTTTGTATTTTCTTTATTTTGGAACTTAATTTTATGTACTTTGACAACTTGGTAAAATTCTCATTCACATGTATTTTCTTAAAAACTAATCCGTATCATATATAATATTATTTTATTAGATGCCAAATTTGGAACTTTATAATTCAGTTAAAGGCATAGAGAACATCTCCCATTAGAAACTCCTGCATTAAGTATCAAATGATATTGAAGATGAAATAAGGTGAAGTTCTGGTGTTAGTGGCCCTTGCACACCAAACGGAACAACAACTGGAATTAGAAAAACCAATGTAAGACAAAGCATAGCAAAGGCCATAAATGGAAAAGAATATTTTATGGTAATAAGATATTAACTTTGCCCAATTGGATATGCATTGGATTGATTAAATTGGGAGAAGATGATCAAGCCTTCGCCAAGAGGCAGCCTTTGAATATCGTGGCTGTTGTTCAGAAGACCCTGAATGTGAACTTCAGTGACAGCCAAAGAGGCATGGAGGTGCTGCAGACAAAGGGAAGATAGATCAATTATGTTCAACACCCAGAATGGCTGTGCCTGCCAGCATCTGACACCCTTTGCAGATTACCCATCAGAAAAGCGGTTGATTGTTGGTTTACTCATGCCAGTCTTACGTGAAATATGAGTGCCCATTCTACTGGATACCAGGACAGTTGTTGCTGTTTCATTGAGAAAGACAGGTTGCAAGCAACTTCTTTTGTGTCATACAACGTTGCCTAGGTTTTAAGTTAGTGTAGCTTTTTAAAAGTATTTTTTATTCAATGAGGCCCTTAATGTCTGTGCTGCTGGGGTTATACGAAGGAAGTGGTCTCCTGTGTCAATGTGTTGTAGAGTACTTCCCACTTTCTCTTCTATCAGGTTCAGTGTGTTCGGACTGATATTGAGGTCTTTAATCCATTTGGACTTGAGTTTTGTGGTCCAAATCAGGAGCAGAAGGAGAGAGAGCACGAGCAAGGAACTCAGGA
>NW_004949101.1:12859196-12861098 GCF_000317375.1 Microtus ochrogaster | reverse complement strand
GACGGAGATCTTTAATAAATAAATAAATAAAATAAATAAATAAAAAGTATTTTTTAAAGGGCTCATATGTTTGTGTTTATATAACTTACCAGTTTTACATATTTAACAGTAAAAATGTGGCATTCGTTTTGATTTCTGTTTCAGCAAGTTTAAGTATCTGGAAGACTGACAGAAAAAGCAATGGGTGTTGTAGTTTTGTGGCATGACTCCTCTGTGCAAATTTTTTACATTAGAGTTTGGGCAAACTATTTGACTGGCTATATCAAAACGTGGAGTGCCCCAGTTTTCTACCACGTACAAACTATATTACATTCATTCTGCCATTTTCCACACTTTTCTCTTGCATGCCAAATATTTGGCAGTTGGCTGTGGGAAGCACATCTCTGGTGTTGATGTGAACATATGAACTTTGAAGGCAGCAAGTTGGAAGGGAGAGGAAAAATCCCAGTTTATTTCACTTTTCTTCCTTTTCTTTCCTTGAGAAACATAATTGATCATGCTTTGTGAGTAGCTAATATATGGGGGAAATACCAGTTTTCTACTGAAGTATAAAATTGAAGGCCTTGTCCTCTCAAAATGACAAGGTCTAGGATAGTGTTCTATAATATCAGGTTTCTATGACTAAAATATTAAAATTCTTCAAACAATGCCTTTTCAGAAATATTTCGTGGACAGTTTTTTTCAAATCAAATCTTAATTCTTTTCAAAATAAGTGTAGTACAGAATCCATAGTATTTTAGAAACATGATTCAGACATTTAAAATGACAGTTCCTATTAATTATGACTATTTTTAGTTCAAATAATATACCAAGACATTTTTCTTGAAGATTCTGTGGTCAGGTTAGAAATATTTGAAAGGCTGTATGTTTTTCTCAGGTTCTGATTCCTGGAAGTCCTTCGTTTATTCTCTGACCCTGGAAATGAGCCTCTTTGCTGCCAGTAAATGCTCAGATCCCGAGTCCTCAGTGTTTAGTTCTCATATTAGGGGTAGAGCTTGGTGTTCTTCACGAGCTGCAGCAGTTGTCCCAAGACTCCTGGCCATAAGTCACAACATTTTGTCCTGCTGCTGAGTGCCTCTGCATCAGGTCAGGCTCGCACATGTGTCTACTCTGTTGTGGGTTGAGGGGATGGCTCTTCTGATTTTTAACTGGGATCTCTTGCGGGAACATTTTGAGGTCTGTTCACTTTAAGTAGGTCAAACATTGCTTCCACTCTTCCTCAAGCACCCCACATCCCTTTAAAATTGCCCCAGCCTGGCCATGCTCTAATGGAGAAAACAGAAGGAACACCAAGGCCACTTGAAGCGTAGACTCCGTCCCAAAAGGTACCCCCTCTATTATACCATGTTCTCTATGCCAGTATAAGACTCTATCTAGTTCATCATATACTTGAATAGAAAAATAGCCTACCCCTTAATATAGTGAATCAGATATTTATGATGATGAAACTGCTGGATGATATGAAAAGTGGAAAATTGGGACCATTTTTGCAGTTAATCTTTTTCTTCCAGAACATGATTGCTTCCCCCCAAATTAAAGCCCCTTGGAAGGTGGATGATCAGTAGCCAGAAAATTTTTTTTATGTATATCTGCTATTGATAGTACCAGTTCACAAAGCCAAATTTTCAAAAACGGTTATTTAATTTTATAATTTAAAATCATATAAATAAAACCCACAGCCACCTGGTTATTTTTTCCAATATTATAACTTCTATTTATTTATTTATTTATTTATTTATTTATTTATTTATTTATTTATTTATTTATCTATCTATTTGAGTATGTGTGTTCATGCATGCACATGCTCTTGCATGCATGTACCACAGATGGCATGCAGGAATCAGAAGACAGCTTGCAGAAGTCTGTTCTGTCCTTCTGCCATGTGGATCACAGAGATCAACT
>NW_004949101.1:12816806-12858893 GCF_000317375.1 Microtus ochrogaster | reverse complement strand
CTCCTCCTCCTCCTCCTCCTCCTCCTCCTCCTTTTTCCTCTTCTATCTATGATTTCAGTGTTATGGGCAACATTCTTACCTAAATGTTGGACTTTTTTTTTTACCATGGTGGACCACTTATATTCCCACCTCAGAAAGCAGTACCTTGAAATGTCGTGCTTTGTCCTGCTGCATACATGGAACAGAAAACCCCTGGGAGGCTTCAGAAAGTTAATTCTTTCTGACCTCTTGTCCTTTCTTCTGCTCCCTTCCCTCTCTCTAGGTGGGTCATGGATGCTTAGAATTGTTCTTCCCTCAAGGTCAGTCCCAGAAACTCCAATCCCTGTCTAAAAACACAGTATAGAGGTGCCTAGGGAGATGTCATGGCTAAGTGACAGTTTCCTGAATGGAACTCCAAAACAGATAAGGGACATTGGATCCGAACTGAGGAAATGCCAGTGAACACGGACTATAGTAGAAAGACAGTAAGTCAGCTCTGGCTCAGTCGCTGTGAAAAGTTCCCAGCTGTGGCCGTAACCGGCTTGAGTGAGCATGTTTACGGAACTCTGAAATGGCTGTTCTAAGCCACTGGAAATTATAAATGAAGGACACAAATGCTTGGTTTCTTCCAGCCCGTTTTCTTAGGTTTGCAATTAGATGCTTGGTTTCCAGGCACTGTTTTAAAGTGAAGACCCTGGGTGTGTGAATCTGGAGGTGGGTGAAAGCAGAGCGCGTTCTTAGAATGAAGCTTCTTCACTTTGTGGAATGTCACACCGCTAGGCTTATTAGCATTTTTGTCTAAGTTGCTGAAATGGCACTGCTAAAAAGTCAACTGTTAGGGGTCTATTTTCAGCCACGCCACTCCCCAGCTGTGGCATGTGAGACAAATTACCTTACATTCATCACTCTCTCTGCTAGTGCCACACACATTGCTGCCTGATCAATTCACTGGAGAGCCAGGGGTTTCTTCAGTAGCAGTGGTATTTACTGTTTTCTCCATGGATAATAGTCATGTCATTTTCATGATTCATGTTCTACTTTAATAAAGGTTCTGATTATAAAGTATAGTTGATTCACTATCAAAAAAAATAAATTTTAATTTATTTTTAGGATTTTCTACAGTGTTGAGCGCTGAAATGGTTCTGAATGTTCTTTAGAATCAAGTAGCAATTTAAGGAGACATAGACTGACTGAGAGAGATCACTGTCATGTAGTCCACTTGCCCTGTGGTCCCAGTAAAATCAGCAGATACCATAAGAACCCAAAGGCATGATGGCTGGGCTGTGAGGCGAGGCATGTGTGTGTGTGTGTGTGTGTGTGTGTGTGTGTGTGTGTATTTGTACATGTATGTATGTATTGGGCTCTTGCCAATCCAGGAAGTTTTTTTTCTATGATAACATTCAGCTGACTGCATGTAACACTCTTTCCTCAGAGAACTGAACAGGCCACAGGGAGCTTTCCATGCTTCAGTCCTTATATTGATTACGTCCCAGTCCAGACAGACAGACATTAGCAAACACTGTGTGATGTGAATATTATATTCAAAAACCAAATTCCCTATCTTCCAGGGTAGGCAAGACCTTGTTCATATGACTCGTCTATACTGTTAAGGATGAGGTCGGCACTGAGCAAATGTAGGCACGAACAGTCATTTAAGAGAGTGTTGGGAGCTAGGAGAATCATAAAGCTGAGGAATAGGGGAGAGAGTGATGGGAGACGCGACGGACCTAATGGATTTGTATTTGTATCGGTGTCAAAGGCAGATGATAGATCTACTCACTTGATGGCTACAGATCAGAATTAATAAACAACTAATTTGATATAAACTCTTACTGCATGTATTTTTTCTGTGTCAAACTATCTTCAGTCATGTGCTCAGTTTTTAGTTTTGTGCTCTCACAAAACTAGAGCTATGATGACGAAATGCTGTTCCTTTGAGCTACTAGGTGCAAGGCGCTCTTAGAGCAGCCAGAGGAAGCAGGTTACTTTGCTGTTGCTTTCAGCATCGCACCCCTACTTCCTGGTGAGCACACACATACAGGGTGTGATTGCTGAGTCAGTGAATCCTGGGATCCCCGAGGACAAGTACTTTCCTAAGATGATCCCTTAGCTAGTATGTCAGTAACAGTATTAAATTAAATCAACCTTGTTTTAAACATCCTTACTCAAAATTTGCAGTTTGTAACTTTCTGGTGAGTGTGCTGTAATAGCATAGAGTAGCCTGTTTATTCTTTTAGCATGTATTTAATTTTTATTGAATTTGTTGTGTATTGTTTAGCCAATTATGCATCAATTTGTGAACAGTCTACTTTTATTGAGTTACTGTTGTTTAAGATTATTTTTAGTATTTTTGTGTATGTGCACAGACATAAATGCACATATGAATGTACGTGCCCAAGGAAACCAGAAATGTTAGCTCTCCTGGAGCTGGAGTGATAGGTAGTTGTGAGCCACCTAACTTGGTGATGGAATTTGGTCTGTCTATCTGGTTCCACTTGAAGTCATTTTCATGTGTAGAAGATGTGATGACAAACTATACCCTAAATAAAATGCCCACGTCCTAAATCCCAGAACCTGTGGATGATTTCTTGTCTGGAAAATGTGATTCTTTTCAAATATAACAAAATATTGAGAAGAAAACAAAGCAAAACATCCTGTGTTGTCCAGTGAAGAATAAAATGCAATGGGAAATGCCTTGTAGACCACCTGGCGCAGGCTGAACACAACAGGAGTGGTCAATGTTGTGATGGAGTCAGCTTAGAGTGGTATTGCCACAAGCCAATGGAAGAGCCAGACGCTGAAGGTGGGAGGAGCCTTCAGAGAGAGAGACTGACCCTATGGACACTTTAGTTTTAGATTTTTGACCTCCAGAATTTTATCTAAATGGCAATTGTTATTATTTTAGCACAGCCATCATAGGAAAGGAACAATGTGAGATAGACAGTTTGTCACATTGTTTTACTTTAAAACTGGACGATTACACTCATCACAGCCAATCCTGAAACTTGATCACATCATATTGAATTGTATAAATGTAAACTGTACTCTGAATTTTTAGTGCTTATTTGACCAAAAAAATAACAATATGTAATTAGTAGCTTTGGGTGCTAATGATAGGTTTAATTAATATTTTGGAAATACTGGGTTAAATAAAATGTACTATTAAAATGAATTCACCTTTGTCTTTCTACATTTACATATGTGGCTACTAAGAACAACATAAAGCATGCACATGGCTTAACTTACATGTCCAAGATGTAACGTCTCTATGAGCAGCAGTGAGAGGCTGCACATCTGTCTATTCAGACTGCTGTTGGCTCACAATGAAGCCGCCTGTTCAGTCTTCATGAGTAGTAAAGAATAAAGACACTGCCTATATGACTTTGCACACACATATCCTAACACCATTTGAAGTATAAACATAGATCCTGTTTTCCATTTCTGTAGTTAAATTGTCTAAAACTTGTTGCTGGGGATATGGCTCAATGGTTATGAACATTTTATATTTTTACAGAAGACCAGGGTTCAGCTCCCAGCACAAACATGGCAGTTCAAAACCACCTCTAACTTCAGTTCCAGGGCATCTGACTGTCTTCTTGCTTCTGAAGGCATTGCACACACATCGTGCACTTGCATAAATGTAGGCAAAACACCATTTACATAAAACAAAACTAAGATTTTTAATCTAAAATTATCCTGAAGAACCAAATTACCAAAAGAACAGTGAATTTATTTCACCTTTCAGCTATATTTCTTTTCCTCTTCTGACCCTGTCAACAAAAACACTGTTTCCTTAGTAAAGAAATTGACAAGTTTAAATAAGAAATGTAAATGAAGACTGTGCTTTCATTTCCCAACCGCCCAGACCCGAATAATCACGTAGATACTATATTAATTACAATACTATTTGGCCAATGGCTCAGAAGTATTCCTAGCTAGCTTTTATATCTTAATTTAACCCATTAATTACTTTAATTTAATTAATACATTCTATTAATCTATGTATCGCCATAATGCTGTGGCTTACTGGATTTGTTATTACACCTTTCTCCTTAGGCAGCTATATGGTGTCTCCTCAATTCTGTCTGCTTTCTCTCTCTCTCTCTTCAGATTTCCCAACTAGCTTTACACTACTAAGCAATGGGCTGAAACAGCTTTATTCATCAACTAATAAAGGCAACACATATAGAGAAGGACATCCCATATCAAACAAAACTATGAATCAGCTTCCCTAAGATATATGAGTCAGCCATGGCTGTGATAAAACTGTGTAACAAAGTCCCCCATAGTCAATAATTTATAATAGTAAGCATTTTCTTAGATATTACACTTTGGTATAGTAGCCATATAATGCTGAATTATTCTGGGTACTGAAATTTTCAGTTCAGGCTTTCCATGTCTTTGAACCAGCATGGATCTGAGGCTTTACATTATACACTAATGTCAAGAAATCAGAAAGTTGTACAGAATTCTATGTGCCAGCTAAGCCCTGCATCATGCTAATTGTGTACACATTGTTTTGGTCAAATCAGTCACATGATCTGACACTGTCAGTAGGGCCAGTATTTCACACTGTCTGCTTGACTCTAATATGACTTGTTCCATAGTGAGGGAAGAGACCAATAATTCCACCTTCTGTGCAAGAAACATGGTTTTCCTCTTACAACTACCTTGCATTTCAAAAACAGGTCTGTATTCTTGTACTATCTAATATGTGATCAGATTCTGCAGTAGGAGAACAGGAGGTCGAGAGATGAGTAAACAAATAGGCCCTGTATTCTGGGATTTTACAGCATACGAGACACACTGTTCCATTATTTCTTCTTCTGTGCTTCCTCCACTGCTAAGCAGAGATAATAGCGGTGCCTGTTTTATGTGTTTATCATGACAGAGCCTGCACACATGAAAGGTGATCCATGAAGACTGTGATCATGAAGACAACAGCTTGACCTAAATATTTTAAAATTTAGTGTGTGTAAACAAAAACAACAAGGAGGAACAAAACACAACAGCTTGACCTAAATATTTTAAAACTCAATGTGTGTAAACAAAAGCAACAAGGAGGAACACAGTGGCCTATATTTGGATTTTGTCACGAAAAGGATTTTGTTTTTCTTATCATGAATTCATTGTCTTCTAAAATTTCTCCAGTAATAATTCATTACAAAAGAATCTCCAGTAGCTCCGGCTGTAACCGTCATAGACAGGGATTGATGGAAAGTGGAAGAGGATCAACCGTGAGACTGGAAACTAAGAGTGGAGGGGAATCAGCAGCTTTGGCCTTCCATGAGCTGTAGGTGTGCCTTGTCCAATCCCCCAAGTTTTTACAACTGAATGCTGGGATGAAGTTTGGGTGAGTGGCAGATCAGGAGGTGGCTATCAACTCAAAATTGCCATCAATTCAAAATTCTGAAAGTAACCACTTCCAATATTGGTACAAACAGGACTCCAAAGGATATGGCTAAGGACCATGGTCTAGAGCAAGCACATCTGGTATCATTAACCCATCCAGCAGGGGCTTCTATACCTTTGAATACATTTTTATTTATAAAACTAAAAAAAAATGACTACAATAAATTTTACAAGTTACTTTCCCCATGAATTAGATCAAGTTTAGAAAGTCCAGCTTGTGTTTATTTTTCTGGAGTCATTAAGACAAACTCTGAAGTAATCAGACCACAGCAAGAGTGTTCAAGATAGTCTTATTGTTAGCGCATATTTGTAAATTTTCTTTCATACCTGGCAAAGTTTTTATTTTTATAACATGTGTGCTTAAATTATAAGAACAATGAAGATATCCATTTTTCTATTTTCCTTGTTTTACCCTATTATTCAAAATTATCAAGTCTTGCTTTATTTCCTTCTACAGACAAACATAGTGTTTATTTCCTCAATAAACCTACAATCCACATTTATTTTAATTGTTAAAACTTGTACTTAGCAACATAAAGATACAAGAGTGAACAGTCTGAGCCACTGTGGGTTTTTTTTTTCTTGTTCATTTTCAAGTTACCATTCATAATGAGCAAGGTGTTTTTAATCTGAATATCTCAACTCATGGACACATGGTTTATCAAACATTTGAAACTAGTCAACAATATTCTGGGGTTGTTCATTTCAAAGGTGCTTCAAGGTAGCTCTAGCCGAGTATGGAAGGTGTCTGTCACCAATGCCTCTCTGCAAAGATTTCACCCAATACAATGCGATTCTAGAACCTTTATGTGTGGCATTTACATATTTTGAATCTTCAAGTTTTTAAAAACTTTCCCTGTCTTCAGTTAGATTTTAAAGCCCAAAATGTAGAACGATTGAACTGAAGACGTCATGTGACCTTCCAGAAAAGGATTGCATCTGATATAGATTTTCGCCAGCTGTCTTTTTCTAAACTGGATTTCATTGAGCTTCCTTCATTGTAATATGCTTGCTACTTGGCCGTATCTTTCTTGTCCAGAAAGATTATTACCCTTTAACCAGCGCTAAGCAAGGAGTAGCATTTTCAACTACTGTGAAGATGACTGGCTACATAAACTGGAAAAGAATCATTTTCATGCAAAACTAGCCTGAGAGAACAGGGGTAAGAAACAAAAAGCAATCTGGTTCTCTGACAGACGTGACTTTATTCCTCAGTCTTTATATTGAGAACTAATGTTGACATTTATTATTTTAGTTACTAAAATCAAGGATTATTGCTGTATCTTGTATATAGAGTTGCAAAGGATATTTATTTATTTATTTATTTATTTTTAAAGTTAGATATTTATTAGGTGGGTTATGGAGGGGAAGGAAAAAGGGGAGAAGGGGGGCGAGAGAGAGAGAAGAGGAAAGAGAGATGGGAGGGGGGAGCGGAGAAGTGGGGAGAGTGACAGAAGCTGCCTCTCCCAGAGAGGGGCTGCAAAGGATACTTAAAGCTGCAGCAAATTCAATGTATTTCTTCCTGCCTTCTATGAATTCATATCTATAATTTACCAAATCTGCATAAACCAACTAGGAATAAGTAATAGAAGCATACTGTTAATCCTAAAGGGCAGTTTAGACTTTCCTGACTCTGATTTAGAGTGTTCAAATGATCTGCAGAACGGACTTTGGGCAAAGGTAAGAAGTGAAACTTAGCAAATGCGGCGGTAGTGAGGCAATTGAAGTCTCTTGATGGTGCAAGAAAGAAAGGAAGGAAGGGAGGAAAGAAGGAAAAAAAAGAAAGAAAAAAAGAAAGAAAGAAAGAAAGAAAGAAAGAAAGAAAGAAAGGAATACTGTTTTGATGGCCCATGGACTTGATATAGTGAGGGAAATGGAGAGAAATTAGCAAGGTAAAAATATAAAGAAACCAAAATCAAAGAGAATTGCAGTGTTATGTGAGACCATTGTTCTAACATTCCAAACAGTTCTATCGGACAACCCTTTTATACTGCTAGAAATCTTTGTCTATATAGTTCAGCCTGGCAGCCACTGCTCACATATGACTATAGAGGATCTGAAACCTGACATTGTGATCAACGACATGAGCTTCTAGTGGCCACTGTGGAACATGTGCCCTGTTTTACCACTTAGAGTGTGTCCCTGTACGGGTGTCCTCTGCATCCTTGGGGAGTTCATTGGTGATGCAGAGTTTTGACTCTTACCCAAATGTACTGACCTTAAAATATGAGGTCCTTTGGCAGCTGATGTGCCCCTGAAAGCTGGGGGAACCCTGCCTTCTAGACATTTTCGTTGGCTATTTAAACACCCATTCAGAAACACTGGCGATTCTGTTTTTATAATGGGCGAGTGAGTGTTAGCATTGCACTCATTGTTTCCTACTGGAAAGTATTTGCAGCAAGAGTGAGTCATATAGTATTTTCACTGCTGTCTCTAAGTCTCTCCCCAAATGAGGGCACAGCTGACCCTGTTGTTTGTTGACCTGTTGATTCCTTCATGAGGAGCAAATACAGCTTCTTCCATGGTAGGTACTGTTGTCTGGGTTTGTGGAATACCTCTGGATGAATTCGTGTATGGCCTGAGTTTCTCTGTGGCAAATGATAGAGGGTTGGAATGGGGCTCTCGGTTCATTCTTGAAACCAAGATTTTAAAAACTATACGTTTTGAAAGGAAGGAAATGTCATGAAAGCTGGCACTGGAAAGTGCCTTGACAGAATGGTGGGTTGTGTGGAAACTCTACCACCGTCCCTGTTTAGCAAGCGCCTCACCTAGAGTTAAACAAATGGATTCAGTTCAGTTTAATAAGTCATAATAAAAATGCCCCTGAACTCATGGGCAGTCTAATTGCAATTAGATTCTTTAATTGACTTTCAATTGAATTCCATCCTCTGTTCTCAAGGGGGTTATATACACTTTGCAAGGAGACAGGATGTTTGAGCAGAAAATCTTGGGGCAAAGATATCAATATGCCAAATTCTAGAAGCCAATTTTTTATTGGTGAATGGTAATGCCTGAGCAGGGTGGCTCCATAAACTTACGTATCTCAGAAGGCCAGGCCCTCTAGAGCACTCCATGTAGGATACGGATCTGAAGCTTCCTGGATGGCTCATGGCAGCCACCCATAGTCCACCAGCTCTGAGTGGGTCACTTGCTGCTGCCTGGCTTGCAGGTAGGTCCCGGGTGAAGTCACATCATTTTCTACGGGTCAGGTGAATTGCTGAAGTTGGAGCTGAGGATGGTCGAATTGGTTTTACCTTGTCCTCTCTCAGTTCACATGGTTTACGTCTGCTGTCCCTGACCTATAGATAACAGATTCCCACCGTTAGATGCTTAATATCGATGTCATATCATCTCTTCAGCTCCCCTGGCTTTGTAAGGTGCAGTAATTCTGATTCCGTGACACTCAGAGTGACTTTGATTTCCCAAACATGTGCCAACTTCATTAGAGCCCAGCAAGAGGCCCCCATGGACAATGCCTGTCCATGTCTGCGCATCCTCAGAGGCCTGGATCTGCTTTAGTAGACCCCAGAAGCAAACAATGAATTATTTTAGTCCCCCTTTCTGGTTTGTAGAATGAAATACAGGTGGGCTTCAAAGAATGGGGGTTTGTTTGGCTTCCTCACTTTGATAGAAGCAGGAATGCCGAATGGCATGACACTAGCCCTGAAAGACAGCCTTCTTTCTGTGCTCAGTAATGGAACATGGGCTATCACATGGCAAGATGGAGGAGCCTGCACTATGGGTCTCTCCCCTCTTCTTGTAATACCATCATGAGACTGTCCTTTTAAGACTTTTTCTAATCCTAATTAGCTCTCCGAGGCCTCACTTGTGCTACATGAACATGTGTTGGGAAGTAATATTGTCAGTGCATAAGCTTTATGGCGCACATTCATGCCACAGCAGCAATCGCATAGGAATTCCTCCTGGACTTTAACTACCACAGCTACCTACTAACGGGTCTTCTCTAAACTTCCCTGAATTTCTTTTCTCTATAAAATTATTTATTTAATATAAAGCACTTGTATTGCCCAGTATATTGGTGGTCATTGGGATTTTTAAAAAGTCCGGTTATAATGAGGAAAAAAACCCTTGTTTTCATTACTGGACAGTTGTTTTGTCTATGATTTCTTATCTAATTATATCTCGATTTTCTGACACACTGATGGCTTTGTTTCAACCCACTGTCCTGGAGAGGGACAGGTCCCTCCCATGCTTCCTTAGTGCACCTGAGGCCCTGTTTCATTATCTCCCTGCAGCAAAGACATGAGGAACAACTGACACTTCTTAGAGCTCCAAGAGACCCATTTCTGTTTAAACTCACTGCATACAAAATAGTTTGTAATTTTCCACCAAAATTCATTAATATGATTTCTACTTGATTATTGCAGCTAATGATTATGTAAGCATCCTTGCTCATGTGGAAAATTGAAGATGTTAAAATAGCCTTTAGTCTTTTTTAAAATGAAGTTGAGCTGTTTTGGTGTATAAAATTAGTGTTTGCCTGCTTTAGCGCTATACACAATGCTTAGCTGTACTATCTGCTTTAAGAGTATGCTGAGAAAAACCAAATGAGCTTTGCAGAAATGTCTGGAGTCTTTTTTTTAAAAGATTTATTTATTCATTATGTATACAACATTCTGCCTCGATGTATGCCCGCACGCCAGAGGAGAGCGCCAGATCTCAGTATAGATGATTGTGAGCCACCATGTGGTTGCTGGGAATTGAACTCAGGACTTCTGGAAGAGCAACCAGTGCTCTTAACCTCTGAGCCATATCTCCAGCCCTGGAGTCTTGACCCTACACAGTGCCTGATAATACAAAGTGTCTCAAAATGTTACTGATTATTATGATATCTTCATAAGGCAATGGTATAGAGTGGGACCTGCTCTTCCAAAGTGTAGTTTTTTCCTTAATTAAATGTATATGGATCCAGTCTGTCAGAATGCTAGCTTTGATGTATCAATGTGGTGGTAAGAGTGTCATTGCCCTTGCTTTGTAGGCTGTGGAAAGCTGTAGCCACAGCCATTTTATATGCAATTAATATAAAATACATTTGCATGCTAGAAAGGTGCCGGTCAATGCTGCATTATTAAAAAAGGTCACAGTAGCAAATCTGACTTCTGGTACTTGCCAGCTCAATGATGCCTCTAAGACATATACATCTTTATAGCAGAGCCGGCTCTCTATTTCCTTCCTTTCCTGTAAAATGTGGGTACTCTTTCCTGCTCAAAGGACTGAAGGAAATGATAGAAGTGCCCCGTCAGCTCTAAGTGCCCCCGCGAAGAGCTAAGAAGAGAAGCATATGCTGAAAAGGCCCCTTGGCTAGTCCACAGCATCTCCTCCCGGTTGGACACTCACAAGCGACAGGGTGTGGGGTTGTAATTTTACTGTCTATGAACTACTGCAAGGCTTATTCGTGATCATGTAGAACCATAAACATTAGATATAATGGGGATTTACTGAATACTTATCACAGTGTTTTCTTATTATTATATGTTTTCAGTGAAAGAGACTTCAAAAAGCTTTGTCTCTGTTTGAATACCTAAAGCACAATGTCATAAGATGATGCAAGGCCAGGTTACCTGGGGGAGGACAGTCCACATCAGGAAAAAAAATTGATTGCCTGTGCTGTTCACAGTGACTCAGGCTTCCTAGAAGTGTCGAGTTTTAAAAGTCTGCTTCTGTTTTAACTATCTTGGTGGAATAGAGCAGTTTGACAGTTTGGAAGAAAAAATTCTGTAAGTCTGAGCTGTCAGATATTGTATCTCTAGCAAAAGATGAAGTGGGGGAAGGGCAAAACCGAGAGAAGTTAGACACAAGGAAGCGTTCCTAGGTAGAGCAGGAAGGATGAACAGTCCCTGCTCTCTCACAGAGAAGTAATGAATATGTATGTATGACTGGAACCTTCCAAGGCTTTCTTTCCACCCAGAGCTACCTGTCACAGTCAACACACTAGCAAGCGTTTTTCAAGCTCAGTCCTCTTGATCTGAAAGTGTGTGTAACTTGTTTCAGGAGGACAAAGGCGAAGCAAAGCGAAGAAAAACAAAAAAGGAAAGTTTTGTTTTCTTATGCTAGACAAGCGTTCGTCATTGAGCTACCCCCCACTCTTGTTTTTTGCTTGTTTGTTTGTTTTGCTTTGCCTTGCTTTGAAAGATAATCAGATCAAGAAGGAAGTGCCCTTGGAGCTACAGAAGTTTAGGATGGAACTGACCTTTGAGTACTTATCACTGGCTAGAGGTACATCCATCGGATGTTCCACGAAGAAGAGTTTCCAAGAGCCAATCCATCTAGGAAACCTCATGATGTGCACTTGGACTGTGACGGTTCCTATCGGCACTCCGCTCAGACTTGTGTTAAACATATCATCTATTTATCAGTAACTCAGAGTTTCTGACTTGATATCCCACTTACTATCTAATTCCTTGGGGGCGGGACTTGTGGAGGTTAATTTATGTTGTCAACTAGACTCTTAAGAAATGCCTTGGGTCTTAGTGAGGCATGCTTTGGCCTTTGGATGTTTCTCTAAGCATGGTTCCAACAAGACTTGAGGTGGATGGCACCAACCTATGGGCCTAAACACTGGAGTGGCTAAAAGGAAAGAGAAAGCCAGATGAGTGCCTTCAGTTCCCTCTGTCTGGTTCTTGATCTTCACTGATTTGAGCGAGCAACCCCATTTTCTCTCTACCATACCATTTGTGTCCTCGTGCCTTCCCATGGTGGGTTGTACTTTAGAACTGTCTGTCAAAATAATCCCTTTCTCCTTTCAATTACTCCTTGTAAGACATTTGGTCATGTCAATGAGAAAAGAGTACTTATACATGTTTATTTAATCCAAATTTGAGTTTTTCCTCCTATGTCCCTGCATCAGCTTTGGTTCTTTCTTGAGCAGCATTAGCAACATCTCCAAGGATCCTTAAAATGCGTCAGACTCAGCTGAAACCTAAGAAATAAGAATCTGTATTTTAGGCAGATGCTCAGAGGATTTGTATTCCTAGAAAAACAGGGGTGTAGTGTGCATTCTGATTTATCACCTTTGTGTCCATCAAGTGAGGGACCTCTAAGGAAATCAGTATGGAAATAGCAAGGCTTATTTACATGCTTAGCATCAGCGCTGATGGGCCATGGTTTTTGGTGATTAGACAAATAGACCTGCTACATTGGTTTGGTGGGTTGTGAGCAGTGATACTCTACATTACAAATCACAGACAGACAAGCAAATGAGCTGCTTCCTCTTCCGGGGCACTGTGATAACTGGCGATGGTTGTAGAGGCAGGTGTATTTAGTAGAGACAGAGCATGACTGACACCTTGAGATGGATTGCATAGATAAAAAGAGGGCAGAGAAGTCCGGAATTGCAGCCTGCTGTTGAAAATGTGATTGATACTACTTTCAAAAGTGATTGTTTGTTAGCCCTGACAAGTGAGACATTTATGGGAAATCAAAAGCATCACTCGTTACTTAAACTGCTGCAGAAATATGTATCAGAACAAGGAAACTAGGTGCAATGGACCAAAAACAGATAAAAGGGACACCTGGCTTTGAGGATTAGCAATGATCTCTGTCTTGATATGGGCTGTCCATGAATGTATGCATTCATGAAACTCAGTGAATTATTAACTTAAGATCTGAATATCTCACTGAATACTAACGATACCGCAGTGAAACGAAAACATTTGTCTTATGAAATCTAGCTGCAGCTGACACCAGACACAACAAAATAGGCTGGCACGTTCACCCTGCTGGTGACACGGAGGCTTCTGCTGTATGCAGCAAGGCTAGGTATACTGATCTCATGAGCATCCTGATTAGTAATGCCAGCTCTCACAGGTTGCTAGGTGAAAGTATGGCAAAGGGTGCAGTGGCATAAACTCTGGGTATGAACCAGCCAGGCTCAGTCTGGCCTTATTTACCATCAATCTAAGACATGACCTTTTTGTGCTATCGTTTTCTTACCTGTAAAGGGATAACAGATGAAACATGTCTTTTACAGCATGTTTGAAAAGACTGGATAATTTAAAACACATGAAGAATATATAAAACTTTTCAAGCGTGTTTTTTAGACAAATAAAGTGACTAGTATCATTATTGTTTTTTCAAACAGTTTTATTTCTTCGACATGAGGAATCATGATTTAAGATGAATTATTACTATATGGACCTGTTACTGAATTTTTTAATTACTTCTTCTCAATGTTTTTGACAGTTACCCATCAGCCTATTGATAAACCTCGAAACATAAGGAATCATCTCTTTCGGTAGTCACTGTACTCTTGAGGCAGTAGGGAGGTACCAGACAGGAAGTAGATGACCAATAGCATTGGAATGGATGAACAGACAAGTGATATTTTGATAAATCTAGGAGGTGTTGGAAGAGAGCAAACCAAAATCAGACTTCCTGGTATGAAAAAAATATAATCAATAAAATAAAGAAAAATAAAGGAATAAATAGAACATATTCCTGAAGCTATCCCCACGAGTATCGTCTCAACTTTTGCAAATTATTCTTTGACTATTTCCAACATGTATCTAATGTGTTCTGATTACTGTCACCCTTACCTTACTTCTTCATCACACCCACCAGTGCCCCCATTCCCTACAAGTCCCTTCACACTTTCATGTCTTTTCGTGTTGATTTGTGAGCTTAACGAGGGCCATCCATGTGACAGCAGATATGGAACTATCCGTTAGAGTCCAGTAAGCATACCAGTAGGTGCACATTGAAGACAATGATTCCCCCCTCCTAGGCTTTCACCAATAGCCAGTAGTTCCTGAAAGACAATAGCACCCAGGGAATCCCTCCCCATCCATGGCTGACTGCTGACAGGCTCAGTGTTGTTCCATCCCCAATGTAGACAAAACTGCTGTGATGTTCTTATTGCAATGATCCTGACATGTCCAGAAGACAGCATTTTGCAGCCCTCCTCCACGTTATAAGTGCCTACATTCTTCCTTTCCCTTCTTGTGTGATGCTCCCAGAACCTTAGAGGCCAGAGTCTAAGTCCTCTTTTAGGGTTGAGCACCCAACAGTCTTTGTTCTCAGCATTTTAAGCAGCCACGAGTTACTGCTTTCACTGCCCTTTACTGTAAAGAAGAGAATCTGATAGGGGCTGAGAATAGCATTTGTCAAGGAAGATAAACATAAGTAGAAGGCATTTTCATACCATGTGAACTTTTTGAAATAGCAGTAGTATGCTCCCCCAGCCCTCAGTGCCTTGACTTCCCCATCCCTAGCCATGGACTTCTGACTCACTTTGTACATAGTAACTGACATGAATTCTCTTGTATGGAATTAATGGTCCTTAGATCCCACCAGAGATCAGTTGCTTAGACCCATTAGAGTCAACCAATCATACTCCAGTAGGCACATTTTGCCTGGCAGGTTGATATTGTAGCATGCAAGGTCCACAGTTGGGTCAAAGCGCTGATGAGTTTCCTTCCCCCATCTCCTGCAGAGCACCTTCAGACAGCATGTATATTATCCCACAGAGAGAGCCTCCCGTTCAGTTCCGGCTTCACTTCCCTATGTCCTGTGACCAAGCTGTAATGTCATCAGCAAAAGATCTTAACCATTTAGTTCTGGTAGGCAACTAAGAACAGTGGCAATAGCCTGTGTTGTTTAGGGGCCTTCCTGATTAACAAATGAAGCAGAGGGAGGTACTTCAATTTTCCTTTGATTTCCCCTGGCTTCTTGAATTGGCCTTATTCACTGTGTAGGGTACCTCTTTCCAAACCTTAAAAACCAAGTTTATAAAGTGATGGATTTCCATATGTTTCCTTCCAATCCTATTTTTGGCTAACACCCCTTCCAGATTTCTCCCCCCACCATCTTGTATCCCCTTTTCTGTTTAAACTGTACCACCTCGGAATTTTTGCCCTTTGACTTAATTTTGAATGACTTCTCTCTCACTGCACTCAGACCTCTTCCTCTAACCCTGTGTGTTCTTTATGGCTTTCTGATACCTACAGATGTACCAAGTTAAAAGCATAATGAACTGGAAAGAGCGACCCACATAAAGTCAGAATATGTGGGCCCAGGTTCCATCATTCAGTATGACTTTTCCAGTTCTGTTCATTTTCCTGTGAATTTCATAGTTTCATTTTTCTTTAGTACGAAGTATAATTCTATTGTGTAAACATACCACATTTTCACTATCCATTCATCAGTTAGATACCTAAGATGCTTTCATTTCATAACTAAAGTGAAGAGAAGAACAGCGAGCATATATATGCACATAATTTGGTCATAGAATATAGAGTCCTTTAGGTAAATACAGCTGGGTCATATGGCCGATCTATTTTTAGTTTTGGAACAAACTCCACAGATTTCCACAGTGTACACATTCATCATCTCACTAACCATGCATGAATTTCCCTCTCCTCACAACCTTGCCAATATGTGATGTAATTTGTTTTCTTGATAGAGGCCATGCCTACTGGGGTGAGATGGAGTCTCAGAGTAGTTTTGATTTGCATTTTCCTGTTAATGTTGATTAGATTACTGTGTGCCTATTAGGTATACTGACTGGTAGACGAACATCTTATTGTAACTGAGGTTTCTACTTTGATAGCATCAGAGAAGGGTTTTGAAGCTTGAGAAGAAACCAACAATTAGAAAACCGAAAGCATCGGTGTTCCATGTGGCAGGAACTTTCAGTGCACAGGCCTATGACTAACATGAGTGGATTGTGTTCCAGCATCGGAAGGCTCACATATCAGCCTTTACACCACAACAGTATCTGCTGTAGGGATACTTTAGAGAGAGTCCACAGTATAGCTCAGTGGTAGAGCATTCTCCTGATATCGCCAGGGTTGTGTGTTCAGTTCCCAGCACCACATACAGACACTAACTAGATAAAGGCATACCTATCAATCTACTTAAAATTTTAAAGTAATATTCCAGAGCCAGGAATTATGGTTCAAGACTATAACAGCAGTATTTAAGTGCAGAAGTAGGAGGATCATGAGTTTGAGGCTAGTCTGGAACTGGGCGACATAGTCAAATTCTTATGAGGAGACCATGTCTTAAAAGATCAACAACAAAACCAAAACATAAAAGCTTACCTAAGACATGCATAGTATTTATTATACCTCTCAGTAGTGCTAGATTCAGTGTTTTTCCTTCTAGGAGAGTAGATCAGCTAAGATAAAGCAATTCATACTTAGTTGGGATGCAAGCCAGATTAATAACAGAAAAGATTTGACCTTCAAATCTGGCAAGCACTGTGTTTCTATTAATCTCTGCACCTGCCATCAGACTCCACGAGTCAGGGGCCTGATCATACTCATTTGTGTGTCTCTCAGAGCTTCCTAGAGTAGCTCTGGGTGGGTTCTTAATATGCACGGTAAGTGCTTAATCAAGGGCTGGAAAGTGAAGAACACATTCAGAGAGCATAGAAAACAGGACCGAAAGAAAAGCTTGGCTCAGCTTGCTTGAATGATGAAAGGGTCTGGAGGTTGGGCTCAATTCACCATTTAATGCCTGTGCCTCAAGATGATCCCCCACATCACATCACACGCACACGCACACACACACACACACAATACATGTGTGAATATGTAAATGTTTATACAGAAATAAGGAGTGTTGAATCTGACTCGGCCACTCTGAGTTGTATGTGACCGAGGGCAAGTGTGGACCACACCACAAACGATGCTGTGGTGAAGATTTCCTTTGAGTCATCAACACTAATGCTCATGTTTGATTTTTACACACTCCAATGACAGGTCACTGGATTTGAAGCCGACAGTGTTTGTGTAACTATACGCGGTGTTTATCGTCTTCTTGAAACTGGTTTACTTTGGGGGATTTCTCTCAGGCAACACTGTTTTAGTGTGAAGGCGCTCATTTCAACATCTACTAAGTTTGTTACTAGAAAAAAAGTCTAAGTAATTTTTGTGACACCTGTATATGACAACTCTAATTTCTGAAATTGTCCTAATTTTCTGATGTATTCTGGCTGCCTTCTGCCTTAGCCAACATTATCTCATAAGTCGAGTTGGGCAAAGTTGTTCAAGTATTAGAATTTAACCATCAAAGCATGAAGTCCTTAGCAATGGTTTCACTTCGGTTCAGTGGTTGGCTCTTCTCTAGGGATAAATTCAGCTACCAAGAACTATGTACAGGACAGAACCACATATATAGGTATGCACATACAACAAATACACACACAGAGAGAGAGGGAGAGAGAGAGAGAGAGAGAGAGAGAGAGAGAGAGAGAGAGAGAGAGAGAGAGAGAGAAAGAGAGAAAGAGAGAGAGAGATTAACCCATTCATTCAAAGGAAACAACTTTGGCTTCTCTTGGTCTGTTCAAGCTGCCAGCATCAGTACCTTGAATCCATTATTAAGTAAAATTATCGATATATGAACACCACATTGGGCTGTTGTGACAGTTGTCTACTAAGTGTCTTAATGAGAGGGCAGTATGCAGTAGTGTGCACAGCATCGATGAACTGGACGAAAGGATGCTTAACCCTTCTGCAAGTTGGGTGAGAGGTCATCATACCACTGAAAGTTAAATAAATTGTAAAACGTACACATGCTTATTTCAGATATTTTTCTTTTTTAATTTTTCTATAAAGACTGGCCCTGAGCCTCTAAAATGGCAGGTAATGCACCTGTGATAAAGGAGTCCACAGTCCTAACCCATGGCTCAGGCTCCAGGGAAACCATGAAGCCATCCGCAAAGGTGTTCTAGCTCCATAGTGTCTGACCTGCTTCACACCCACCCTACCCTGAAACTTTTACAACACCAATCTGGATTCAGGGTGTCTGTTGGACCTGAGATTTTAAGACCCTAGGCCAGCCCTAGGTGATGCTATATGTCACATGAATAGAAAAGGTCTGAAGCTCTATGGAAGTACATGTAGCTCTTCTCAGCACACTACTGCTTTGTTGCCGTTCATCCCCCCCCCCTCCCAAATCAGAGGCTCATGTAGCTTAAGCTGGCCTCAAACTCTTTTCTCAGCTTAGAGTAACTCTGAGAGCCTCTTGTCTCTGCTTCCTGATTGCTGGAATTACTTTCTTCTTTTCTGCTTTATCCCCTTAATCTCTCTCTCTCTCTCTTCTACCATTCTCTCTCCCTCCTTCCCTCCCTCCCTCCTCCCCTCCTTTTTTCCCTCCCTCTTTCCCTCCCTTCCTCCCTCTTTCGCTCCCTCCCTCCTTTCTTCCCTCCCTCCCTTTCTCTCATACACACACACACACACACACGCATGCACACGCATGCACACAACCATGCCCTCATCCTTAAAACATAATTGCTTCCCTTTAGCCTCTGCAGTGGGTGAATATAAATTTCCAAAACAACAAGGATCAGTTCCCAGCTAAGCTGGTCTAGGTGTAGAAGCAAGGGCACGGTTAGCAGCAGTGCCTGCCATCACCACAGCTTCGTTTTCTCCCTGCTTCTGCATTGAGCTAGAGTGTCCTATACATGTTGCGTTCAATTTTCTGGCAGCCGCAGCAGGGGTGGGGGTTTCAAGAACCATGTCCATGAGAGTGGACTTCTGCGCTGCTTTTCAAAGTCGTCGTTTTCTCCTATCTTGCAGAGGCAGCAGGGAGACCTGCCTAAGCTCACCCTACTTCCACTTTCAACTGTGCGCGCCGTGACACTTTGCTGGCAGCTGCTGATTTCTGTGCCGAGCTGAGAGAAACATAGGAAGCACTGCTTCATTTCTGCCTGGAAGAGCCAGGGACAGGATGAATTGCGATTTCTTTTTCTGAGACATGGAAGGGTGATTGGTGAGAAATGAAACAGGCCAGTGATTGCTCTTCACTGAGGGCCAAGTCCATGAGCAATGTGCTACTTTAGCTCCCAGTAGTTCCTGGACAAGGCTGAAAATAAATCAGAATTCTAAGGGAAGAAACATTCCATGCTTTCCAGCACTGTGGGAAAATGGAAGATCTGTTACGGTTTGATTGTTCCCTCTTTTCTTAACTCTATCCAAGCACCCTGGTTCTCTATGCACACAGAGATCACAAGATGGAATTTTGATCAGAAAAAGTGAGTTTAACTTCTTTATTTTTGGTAGCATTTTTTATGTAGTATTTTTTTTTTCTAAAAATGCAGAGATGTAGGTCTGAGTGTACGGAAGACGAACAAATAGATGACTGAGATAAACAAGATCGTGTAGTGTTGGTGTCCTGGCTAGTTTTACATCAACTTGACACAAGCTTGAGTCGTTTGGGAAGAAGGAGCCTCAGTTGAGAAAATGCCCCCAATAGTAATTAGCCTGTGGACAAGCCTATAGAGCACTTTTTCTATATTTATGACAATAGTTGAATCACATATATAATATACTAGAGCAAATTAAGATAACCAATGTGTAGATTTAATTCATCTATTTCTTTTACATTGTTGCTACAGCCTTCCCTATCCTCCCCTCCCAGTCCCTCTCCCCACTTCACCCCCAATCCCCTACTCTTCTGTGTTCATCCAGGAAAGAGAAGGTCTCCCATAAGTATCCCTAAAACTTGGCATATCAAGCTGCAGTAAGACTAAGCCCTTCTTCATGTATTAAGGCAATCCAGTAGGATGAGTAGGGCTCCAAAATTCAACAAACGAGCTGGAGACATCTCCTGTTCCCACTGTTAAGAGTCCCACAAGATGACCAAGCTATATAACATATATGCAGAGTGCCTAGGTCAGTGTCAAGCAGGTTTCCTGGTTGTCATTCAATCCTACAAGCCCCTATGAGCCTAGGTTAGTTGATTGTGTGAGCCTTCCCATGGTGTCCTTGACCCTTCTGTCCCCCACACTCCTTTCTTTCCCTTCCCTGCAGGATTCTTGAACTCTGCCTATGTTTGGCTGTGGTTCTCTGCATCTTCCTCCATCAGTTGCTGGATGACACCTCACTGATGACAATTAGGCTAGGCAGCAATTTGGTCACAGGAGACCACCAGTTCAGGCTACTTATTAGCTATTGTAAGGGGTCTACGCTGAGGTCCTCACTATAGACTCCTTGGAGATTCCCCTGCATCAGGCTTCTACCCAACCTCAAAATGTTTCCCCAGCAGTTCCCCTCAGCACCCCCCCTGTTATTCCTCCCCTCAACCTGGTTGCTCATGTTCCCATCCCATCCTGCCCTCAGGCCACTCACAAAATCTCTTCTATTGCCCCTTCTCAAAGAGATCTGGGTGTCCCCCCCCCCATAAATCATCCTTGTTACCTTGTCTTTCTAGGTCTATGGATTGTACCATAGTTATCTTATAATTTACAGCTAATATCCACTTATGAGTGACTACACACCATGTTTGTCTTTCTCAATCTTGGTTTTTATTTTATTTTCTAGTTCTATCCATTTGCTTCCAAATTTCCTAGTGTGCTTGTTTTTAACAGCTGTATAATATTCCACTGTATAATTGTAGCACATTTTCTTTATCCATTCTTCGGTTTGAGGGACATCTAGGTTTTACTAGGTTCTGGCTATTATAAATAAAGCTGCTATGAACATAGCTGAGCATGTGTCCTTGTGGTATGATTGAACATCCTTTGGGTATATGCCCCAGAGCAGTACAGCTGGCTTTTGTGGTAGCTTGATTCCAGTGTTTTGAGAAACTTGCTACACTAACTTCCAAAGTGCCTGTACAAGTTTGTACTTCCACTAGCAATGGAGGAGTGTTCCCCTTACTCCACATCCCCTCCAGCATGGGCTGTCACTTGTATTTTTGCTCTTAACCTTTCTCACAGGTGTAAGATGGAATCTCAGAGTTGTTTTGATTTACATTTCTTTGATGGCTAAGGATGTTGAATATCTTCTTAAGTGTTTCCTGGCCATCTGAGATTCTTCCATTGAGGATTTTCTGTTTAGATCTGCAGCAAATTTTTTAATTGGATCGTTTGGTTTGCTGACATCTAGTTTCTTGAGTTCTTCATATATTTTGGAAAATAGCCCTCCATCATATGTAAGTTTGATGAAGATCTTTTCCTATTCTTTAGGCTGCTTGTTTGTCCTATTGACAGTGTCCTTTGCCTTAGAGAAGCTTCAAGTTCATGAGGTCCCAAATTATTAATTGTCCATCTGGGTGCCTGTGCTATTGGTTTTCTGATCAGGAAGTTGTCTCCTTTGCTACTGCTTCAAAATTATTTCTCACTTTCTCTTCTATCAGGTTCAGTATATCTGCATTTATGTTGAGATACTAGATCCACTTGGACTTGAATTTTGTGCAAGGTGATAGATATGGATCTATTTTCATTCTTTTACATGCTGACATCCAGTTAGACCAGCACCATTTGTTTAAGATGCTTTCTTTTTTCCAGTGTATACTTTTGGCTTCTTTGTCCATAGGTGTGTGATTTTATACATTGGTCTTTGATTCTATTCCATTGATCCACTTGTCTGTTTTTAAGGCAATACTATTTGGTATTTATTACTATAGCTCTGTAGCAGAACTTGAAATTAGAGATGGTGATACATTTGGAAGTTCTTTTATTTAACAGGGTTGGTTTAGCTATTGATATGGGATTCCTCTCTGTATGCTGTGAATACCATTGGTTAATAAAGAAACTGTCTTGGCATTTGATAGGACGAAAGAGTAGAACTAGGTAGGGAAAACTAAACTGAATGCTGGGAGAAGGAAGGCAGAATTTAGAGATGCCATGGAGCTGCCAGAGGAGAAAGACAGAAGCTGCCAGCTGGAACCTTGCTGGTAGGCCACAAGCCTCATGATAAAATATAAAATAATGGAAATGTGTTAATTCTATATGTAAGAGCTAGCTAGCAATATACTTAAGTGACTGGCCACGCAATGGTTTAAATAATATAGTTTCTGTGTGATTATCTCAAGAATCTGGGTGGCCAGGAAATGAACAAGCAGCCTTGGCAGGATGGAAACCTCATACAGCAAGCTATCCTGAGTTTTTTGTTTTGTTCTGTTTTTCCATATGAAGTTGACTATTGTTATTTCAAAGTCTGTGAAACATTGTGTTGGGATTTTAGTGGGAATTGCATAAAATCTGTAGATTGTCTTTGGTAAGATGATAATTTAGCTAGAGGGGTCAAGGACAGCACAAGAAAACAGACAGAATCAACTAACCTGGGTTTATAGGGGCTCAGAGACTGAATCAGGGAGCCTCCATGGGACTGACCTAGGCCCTCTGCATATATGTTACAGTTGCTTATCTTGGTCCCCTTTTGGGACTCCTAACAGTGGGACAGGGACTGTCTCTGACTCTTTTATTTACTTTTGGAACCCTGGTCCTCATACTATGCCTCCTGGTCCAGTCTTAATACATGTGGAGGTTCTTAGTCCTACTGCAACTTGATAAGGAATGTTTTGTTAGTACTCATGGGATACCTGCCTTTTCCTAAACGGAATTGGAGGAGGAATGGACTCGGGGAGGTGGGAACAGGGTGGGGGAAGCACTGGGAGGAGAAGAGGGAGGTAAAACTGTGGTTGGGACATTAAATAAATAAACGTATTTTTTTTTAATGCAGAAGAAAATAGATATCTCACATCTATAGCCTAAAGCCAAGGAAGACAAAAAGTTCAGTTTCTCTCAGCTGAAAGCTTAAAAGAAAAACTGGCTTTTGGAGATGTGAAGGTTTAAATTCTGAATATCTAATCAAATGTGGCTACAGTTTTTTTTTTTAAAGCCATCAGATGGGGTTTAAATGGGAGCTGTGGCCGTACAGGGGCTGTCTCTTGAGGGATACACACAAAGAGGGCAAGAGAGCATAGTAACAAAATGAAGGAAGAAGGATCAAGTCTCGAGCCATGGCTCTCAACCTTCCTAATGCTGCGGCCCTTTAATTCAGTTCCTCGGGCTGTGGTGACCCCGACCACAAGATTATTTTCATTTCTACTTCATAATTATAATTTTGCAACTGTTATAAATTGAGACATACATTTTGCTGGAGATAGTGGTTTGCCAAAGAGGTCTTGACCCACAGGTTGAGAACTCTTGGTTTAGAAGATCTGTAGTTAAAAAAAAAAAAAAAAAACCCATGACTTGAATGGATAAAAGGCTTTTGTTGGCACACTTGTAATGGACCTGAGGCAGGTGAATTATGAGTTCAAGACTAGCCTGTGTTACTTAATAGCACCGTGTCTTAAACAACAAATCAAACAGATTAAAACCTGTGTTGTGTCCATCAACAGACATAATTATTATTCTTGGTCTGTATTCCCTATTCCTGGGAAATCACCTTTAAACTGCAAAAATCTCTCAAGTATAATGAGCAACCAACTGTGGCAAATCAAAAGGCAAGTCGGCTGTCTACAGTGGTCTTAGAGGGTGACTATGAAAGTCTGAAGTCTGGGTTTTCTCAGGATGATGGTATGGGAGCCAGTTCTGTAAATTCCACCAAAATGTGCTGAGCATCTCTGACATCTTTGATCAGAAACATGAATTTTAATGGAATAAAAAAACAGCTAAATTTCTATCCCTTGGCAGTTAATAAGGAACTTGTGGGTTATGGATGAGGTGTTGTACCATTGGGGGTTCCTGAAAGAAAGGGGCTTCTTCAAACCTCCAGGAAAACAATTGCTTAGGGAAGAGAGGAGGTAATGTTTGTAGATCCTGGATTTTTTATTCTCTTTTTCTTATTTGTGTCTTATTCTCTTTTTCCCTAGAGTATACTCCAAGTACTGGCTGTAGCTTTCTCCTAGCCTTAGGCTGCTTGGATGAATGTGGCTGGGCTACCATAAGTACCTTAGTTCCTTAACTGTCGCTTAAGATTGATGTGGGAGTGTCATATATCAATCTGTTGATTTCATTGGTTAAGGAATAAAGAAACTGCCTAGGCCCCTTGATAGGCCAACCCTTAGGTGGGTGGAGTAAACAGAACAGAAGGCTGGGAGAAAGAAGCTGAGTCAGGAGTCACCATGGTTCTCCCACTCCAGGCAGATGCAGGTTAAGATCATTCCTGGTAAGCCAGCTCGTGAGCTACATGGATATTAGAAATGGGCTAGTCCAGGTGTGAGAGTTAGCCGAGAAAAGGCTAGATGTAATGGGCCAAGCAGTGTTTAAAAGAATACAGTTTCCGTGTAATTATTTCGGGACATAAGCTAAGCTAGCCATGTGGGTGGCTGGGTGCTGGGGACGCAGCCCCGCCGCTCTTATTTCAACATAAGATATCATGGTTGTTATGTGTTTTCTCGTAGGTGGTTTATTTCTTTTCACTCCAGATTGAGAGTCTAATAAAGGATCAAAAAAATATTCCATCTTGCTGAAATCAGTGACTTTATTGGGATTATTTACTGGGACATGGGCATTTTATAGGCAACTGTGTTACCTAAGAATCTCCTCCTTCTAGTCCAGCAGTTCACAGCTTCTGTTTACATGTGTCCTGAGTAACATAGGAAATGCATTCCTGTCTGGTGGAAAAACATGTTAAACCACTGAAATACATTCACATGTTTCCATCGGGAGCATTGACAGGGGAAATTTGTATAGTTAAAATGAAAGGAAGAACATTAAAATACCTGGGAATGAAGTGTGCACAGGCATTTTGCTGTTACTTTGTTTTCAATGTTTGGGACTGAATCTCATTTACTTTTATGCTAGGTAAACACTCTGCCATTGGTCTGTACCCCAAGCCCTACCCAGGCCTTTTAACCATTAGCTGCCAAGTGAGACAGACATTAGGTTTCACCAGGTTAGTGGATGAACCCGTAGATTTTCCATGGTGAGTTAACTGTGAGAGTGTTTAAAAGATAAACTACCTTGAAATCACCCAGCAGTTTGTTAAGTGGCAGACAGCCTGGATTTGAGCATGAACCAGATTTAGACAAAGTAAGTAAACATGCCTGTCAGTCAGGGACCAACTGGAAGGTCAGAGGAAGAGACCTGGAGGTACAGTCATTGCATTGTATGAGAATCAGTTCTTCAGATGCATGTGTTCAGGCATCTAGCTGGATGATATTAGCCTTCAGACTGCCTATGATCCAAATCTTTCCATGATTAAGCCAATATTATCTTCTGCATTCTCATGATGAAGGAATTTTCATGTCGATATATACATACTCATGTTATTTTCCATCCAAAAAGAGCAACTACTTATATCAATCGAAGAAAATCCTTTCCTGCTAGTCCTCTTAATTGATTTGGCATAGAACTGGCCTTATAGTGTTACATATCTTATATTAATACTTAATTAATATAGTGTACTATTCATTTATACTCATAAACTTAATAACATCTTCAATTCATGCTGCTCTGCAAAGTGGTGGCTTGAAAGAGCATCACCTTTTTGGACTTTAGAGAAAAGATCCAGAAACAGAAACTGAGGTGGAGGGAAGGGAACCAAGTCATTCCAAGAAAACAGAGCAAGTCTAAGACTCTTTTCTCCAGATGTGGGTTTCACTTTTTACTTGTGTGCAGCTCTATTCGTAAGGACAGAGATCCTATTTTATTAGAGACCTGCCCTTGTGACCTCACTTAACTTTAATTACCTACCCAATACCCTGTCTCCAACTAAGGTCACATTAAAGGTTAAGCTTTAGCATAAATTTGGGCGCTACAGTGCAGACAAAAGCTGTAAATGTAAACTAAATTTCAGTGCTTTCTCAAATGAATCTATGCCTGCCATGTGGCTTGTGGGTCGTTTTTTTTTTTTTCTTCACCCACTTCCTTCCAAACAACCCCTTGTTTGTTTCTTTTTTGAGAAATACTTTTCCCGTGATCAAAGTGACCAGAAGCCAGAGGTGGTGTTTGAAATTGCCAACGTTAAACCTTTTGATTGATCCAGCGTATTTGTCATCTGAGTAAGGAGGAGAGGTATCAGCGCTACTCAAAATGAGTAGCTCATAGCTGTAGAAACCTAGCTGGCTTGGAAAACGTTTCCTCTCTGGAGTTCAATTAATGACCGAACTCACCTATCCAGCATGGTTTCTCCTAGTGGCACCCACAGGGGCAGGGTAACAAGACCTCGATAACTTTGCTATTTGTAGGTCTTCCCACCACATGTGATGTGCATTCATCAGTCCTGGCTGGAACCCATTACCAGAGCAAATGGACTCACCATCATTTGCACAACCAGCTGAGGTTAAACAAAGTTCTAATTAGACCCCGCAGGGTCTAGTAATAGAGTTATCATTAGGGAGGACAGTGAGAATGGAAACAAATTCTTTACAACTTCCGGTCCCTTCCTAGATCCAATTGCAAAAGAGCCATCAGACTTGATGGTCAGGGGCATAATGGCAAACATCTGGGATTTAGCTTTCTAATGATTGAAAAGCAAAATGTGATTTTCTAATAATGATAGAGCAAAGAAAATACTAGGAAGAAAATTCCTGAGAGATTGTAAATGGTGTGCTAGGGAGTTTAAGTTTGGGGAAGAGGATGATTATTTTAATACACAATGTGGATGATGATTTTTTTTCTCCCGTACTTTCCAAAGATGTTCTATAAAGAGAAGAATTATGAATTACAAAGTAAAACATGTGTCACAGAGTGAAATTGCTGGAATCTTGTTCTCTGTTTGACCTTTAGAAAGATCTAGTGTCTTGTGCCTCTCTCCTCAACTGTAAATGAATGCTAAAAGTAACTGCTGCACGGTGCTGTTCCAAGAATTATATTAGAACATACACAGAGGCCAGAAAATTGGAGCTGGCACAGACCAAGTGGAAAGGATGGATGTCTTGGCCATCATCATTATGATCAACTGGTTTTATGCGGCTCATAATGTCCTTAGCCTTCTGGTGATGAGCCTCTGTAAATAATGCACAAGAATGGCGTAAGGAAATCTGTTTATGAGAAGGTTCTCCATCATGATTAGCTTTGTCAGTGTGACATCTAGAGTGGGCATGGGTAGCCTGGGGGTGACGAAATCTTCCTCTGGAAGAATGGTGCTCTCTCCTGTTAAAAACGGTGCGTTACTCAGCCAGTCATATTTTTTGTTTGTGCTCTGGTTACCAACAAATTACAAGGTGATTCTCAGTCACAGTGACTATTAATGTCTGTGCTGTTTATTTATTGCCCATTCTTTAGCATTTAATTTTCTATTATTAAGCTAAAGAGCATAAAGCAACATGATTGAACATAACCGATTTTTAAAGAGGCAGGAAGTTCATTAATTTCTTAATGTATGTACTTATTCTAATTGTCTATTATGCTCCTCCTGGATTTTAAGGCTTTTGGAGGCCCAATGTTTAGCATATGATTTTCCTGTTTAATTTTTCCTCACTCATGTAAAACTTTACTGGATATCTATCTACCTGTGTCCAAAACACCAGACGAGGTTCACAAATAACTTAGACTTGGTCATTATCTTAGTGCTGTTCCATATTCCAATGGCATAACTTAAAAATAATACCAGGAGGTTCCAGGTGCCCAAGTGTGTGAGATCAGGAGGGCAGGAAGTTTCTCCTGTCTTGTTCACTGCTATATACAGCTGTGCTAGGAAAAGATTTGGTGCACATGTGATATTCTGCCAATGAACTATTGAACTGGGCAGATACATATATTAAAATGTTAGCAATGATATTTAACAAAAATAACCTTATACTCATCAAGGGCTGTACTAAGCATTTCAGCACCAGATAATAAAGATAGTTATTAAACTTCTAATAATATTGTATATGAACACAGAAGTCTGAAGAGTCGGATAACTTTCTAGTGGTCCACACACAAAACATATGGACCAGACAGAGGTCTGCTGAGACCCAATACCTGGTGTGGGAAGTCCTTCTGTATACGTGTTGCTTTTATTGGTTAATAAAGAAGCTGCCTTTGGCCAGTGGCTTAACACAAGATAGCCAGGCTGGAAAAGATATATAGAGAGAGTGAGAAGCCATGTAGCCTCTGCCAGAGACAGACATGAGCTGTTGGTTAGAACCTTGCCGGTAGGCCACGAACCTCATAGTAAAATATGAACTAATAATAGGAATGGGTTAATTTATGTTGTAAGAGCTTGCTAAGAATACACTAGAGTCATTGGTCAAGCAGTGATTTAAATAATATTGTTTTGTGTGATTATTTTGGTTCTGGGCAGCCGGAAATGAGCAAACAGCCTCTCCCAGCAAATAGCCATATATGTTACCATTACCCCATCTGTGGTGATACCATCTGGTCCTAATATGACCGGAATCAGGGAATTGTTTCTGTACTTCCTTAAATAATGAAACACATGTTTAAAAGCAGGACACAGTTAGTGGGAGTGAGGTAATCCCGAATACCATGGTTCCATGCTGTGTCACATAGCTGCTTGCAAACGTAGAGAATTATCTCATGCACTTAAACTCTAGCAAAAGTTCATATCCTATTGGGACATGCCACACGGTTGTGGCTCTTAGGTTTATAGCACAAAATACGATGGCAGTAGAATGCCTGTTTAAAGACATTGAGCTACAGAGTCAGTCAGCTGGGAATGGAATCAGGTGACACACCGACCCAGTGGCTGGAGTTAGGAGCTCCTTCCTGTCCTGCTTAATTCTTTTGTGGAACCACTGTAGACAAACTCCTGAGCGGCCACCGCGATCCCTATTCCTGCCATTCATTCCTTCAATGAGCCTTGTCTTCTACACGTAGAGAGAATCTGAGGCTTGCTCCCGGATAGTAGAATTTGACTGAGGTAAAGAAAGTTCACATGTGAAATTCAAGTCCCAAGCCAGTTAATTCAGAGTTAATCAAAAGGTAGGTCCTTCTAGATGGTCCCAACTTAATGAGGTTTTTCTAAAGAGACTGGGTCATTCTGAAGTGGCAGGTTATCTTTACATGCGTATGTCAGTCAGCGACCTTGTCAGAGAAAATGTAGTGAAGAGACATGGCAGCTTCCAAGAATATAAGGAGCCATTGGGAATTGAATAGAGTCTTCAGCATCTAAGGCTGCTCTCAAAAAAGCTAAGGCATATAACCACAGAGCTTAAGAAATTGAATTCTGCCAACATCCAGATTGAGTTTCAAAGCAGATTGTTCTTTAGTGAAGCCTGGAGATGTTAACACAACCTGGCTGACACCTTAATCACAGCCTTGTGACATCCTAACAGATTCTTAGCGTGGCTATGCCTGAACATCTGGCCCCTGGAAACAGCAAGGTCATGTGAACTGTTGTAAGCTGTAAAATCTGTGACAGTTTATGGCACAATCATTAAAATCTACTATGTGTACCTAAGTGACACCCCAGTTGTAATCTTCAGGGGTTAGCTGGCCTTACTGACAAGTCTCCAATTATAAGAGTTAAACGTTGAGATTCTTTTAAAGATAATGCCCTATCACCCACTCATATGTAGCAAAATTCTTCTTTTATTAAAAAACAAAAAAAAAAAAAGGAAGAGAGAGAGAGAGAGAGAGAGAGAGAGAGAATCCTTTATTAGCCGAAGCAGCTTTTGAGGCACCAGCCTTCACAGTGATTGACAAACTCAAGAAGGGAAGATGAAGTACAGAGAGGTATCCAGAGTAGAATCGTGTTGAGTGACCCCGCCATGACACACTTCACTCAATGAAAACAGAGATGTAGTCACTGTTTCTGATGGAAGTCTCACCATAAAGAATTCTGAATGTATGTCAGTATAAATTGGTTGGTTTTGTGACATAATGATTTTGCTTCACTGACTGTGAAATTCTCATCTGTGCTTAGAAATACGAGCAAATTAAGACTTTCCATTTATTCATGTATGCTGTATCTACATTGAGGCATTCCTCCTTTACAATCTTATCAAGAAACTTGCCTTTCACCCCTCTTCTTTAGTCTTTCCCCCTTTTTCTGTTCCATCATTTCCTGCGTTTCTAACTGCATTTTTTCACCTACATTTTTTCCTAGGCTTTTATTTCCTCCACCTCCAAAAGCAAGAAATATCCCAGCTTCCGTGTGTTTTCATAAAAACTCCTGGCTTTTTGGGGGGTTGTTAGGGGGGCTGTAGCTCAAATAATGAGGCAGCCTGTGACTTACCACTTCTGGCCGGAGACATTAATGATCTAGCAGACCAGGCTTGGGCTACAGCCTTCTCCAGAACCAAGAGCAAAGCTGACCCCAGGCATCATGCGTTGATATTTCGTTATCAAACAACTATCAAACAGGGAGATGCAGAGACAATTTCCAAGACGGAGAAAATTTGCACAGTAGGGTGTGGAGGCCAGGAAACAAACAGAATTTCACAAGATTAGTGATATTTGGCAAAAAGAGAGGACATTTGAAATCTACTATTTACTAAAACTTTAATTCCTAGTATATACAGCTTATAGCCATGTTGTGGAAGAGATTAGCAACTGTCCAAACAGGTGTAAGTTATCAAGAATAGAAGCATGTAATTTATTTTATAGTGGTGCTAATGCATCAGGACTGCTTTAATCAAACTATGCCAGATAAATACAGGCTAATACGTTATGGTACTGAATAGTGAAGTTAAACTATATCTCTTAAATAGCATAGTAAAGGATCATATTATGTTTTTACCAACTATGTGGGTCCTTCCTTACCAGTCCTTTGTATTTTTCTGAAAATTTTTTGACTATTAAATGTTAACTATTGTAGTACTCCTAAGAATGAAAAAATATTGATATTAAATTTCTAGCATATTATTGTTCTGACAACTTCCAAGAGAGCGATCAAAAAAGTACTTTGAAGAAATCTTAGTAGACTTACTAGGCTATCTATACATCACCGAAGCTTGAAAGACTGATAAGTAAAGAAAAATAAAGTATCAATAGATGATACTGGGTGCATCTTCATTCAGAGCATAATAGTGTGAGGCAATAATTCTCTTAGTTAAAAATGCATGGCTATATCTTAGACATATTTTATGCTTGAATAAATATAATATTTTATATTATATTTTATATATCTATTTTATGTATTTATCTAAAAATAGATAATTTAATATTGCACCCCCCTTTGAATAAATAAAAAGTGACATTTACAAATAATAAACAATGTATTCTCTAAGTGTTGGGATAATGGATAATCATTTATAATGTAAGCATTTTATATTCATATAAATTTGAGGTGAAATAAGGATGTAAACAATGATAGAATTACAAACCAATAGAATATGAAAAAATACATTTTATAACTGTACAATATGAGAAGAGATTTGTTAGAAATGACACCAAACCCGGAAACCATAACAGAAAACATTGGCCCATTGTCTGAATACTGATATTTTCTAATTAATAAAAGAAATGGTAGGAAAGGGAGACATAGAGTTGCAGGTTGGAAGAGAACATTCACAAGATATGTTATAAAGAAAGTATGTCTCATCCCTCTGATGGGGAACCTTGTTAGCCAATCATCTTTAAGAGGTGGGTCTTAGTTAAGGCGTGGCTTTGCTGGCACCCAGGGTAAAACGTGTACATCTCCAGGTGTGTTCTCTTTCTGAGCCTTTTCTTGCGGGACATTGCTGGGCTTGGATTTCTCATTTCCTGTTTTGTGAGTTTCCCCCTTATAATAGATAAAATATAATTGTTTTTATCCTTAGCTAGCCTGGTTATTTCAACATCCCTCTTATACAGAGGTGTCTCGTGCAAATCAATAAGCATAAAAGCTTCTCAGGCCTCAGTAGAGGCGAGGCACCTGGCTCAATCACAAGGGGTTCCTTCCGGTGTCAAGTGGCCACAAGGCCCTGGCAAAGTGCTCTGGGCTGCACTAGATGAGGTGAAGAATGAACCGCTCATTTCCTCACTTCCTCACTGAGCTGACTTCAGAATTCTCAGCTGCAAAGAAATGTATCCCTTAGTAACTAACTGGTCACTGCAGACTGGAGGAAAGCCACCGGCTCTGCCTCCCTGTGGAGTTAAGGAACACACTTGGCTTGTGCTCGGCATGCTGAAACCATTTTCTCTTTTGCTGTGGATCTTACTCCAGAAAGGGAATTAGGAGAAGGGGGGAGTCAGGGATACATCATCACTAGGGCAATTTCTCAGAATGTCCCCTCTCTAGCCAGCTTAGCTCTTCATTAGAGTCTTCTCTGCTGTAATCTTTCTTTAATCTACCTTTCTATGCCCAGTGCCATATATGGAGTATGCACTCAGAAAATCCTCAGCAAGCAAATGATTTAACACTTCATGTAATGCAAATCACTAGTCTGCTGTACCTTTTCCATCTGCAGAGTTCAGGATCTGTGACTAAAGTATTCATGGAAAAATAAAATAAAATAAAATGCTAAGCTTTGAGTCTCTGGTGGTGGTTTCAGCTCACGGTAGCCTTTACAGAGACTAAGGACTGTATTTTATTAGCTGGTTCAAACAACGCCTTAAAGAGAAACCTCTGCTTTTAGATCCTTCAAAGGATGACAGGCTGCGTTTTTTCCTAAGACCTATAAAAACAAGTAGAATAAACTGTGACTATTTCATAGGAAAAGCGGAGGTGCAAAACTATTCACACATTCAATCAAAGAGGTTGGAGTATATGCCAACTCTTTTTTTTTTTTTGATTTTTCGAGACAGGGTTTCTCCGTAGCTTTTGGTTCCTGTCCTGGAACTAGCTCTTATAGACCAGGCTGGCCTCGAACTCACAGAGATCCGCCTGCCTCTGCCTCCCAAGTGCTGGGATTAAAGGCGTGCACCACCACCGCCCGGCTTTATGCCAACTCTTTTTAAAGAACTTTATGGCCCATATATTCATACTACAGGTAAACTGGAGTTTTTCCCCTCTTAAAAGTTGTGTGATATTTAGATATTTGAGCAGATGATATTTGACAATTTAGATGACACATGTTAGCTTTTTACATTTCTGGTATTCTTCTGCTGTATTTTCAGAGGCTTCTTTTTTATTTGGTTTGATTTTTCTCTGTTTCTTTAGGCACAGTGAGAAATGCCCCTTTCTATGCAACAAATTCTCAATTGGCTAAAAGCTTTCTTTAACTATGGATGCCGTCACTTGGTGCCATTCTGCCCTCTGCTTTCACTCGTATCTGATTTAACAATGGCAGCATTCATTGTTTTCTTTAAAGATGCCTATGTGGGTTTACTTCTAAAGTTTACAAAAACAGATCATACAGAACTATGTGACTTTAGACAGTGTTCAACTGAAGAGATAATAAGGTCTTTGTTGCTATTTCTGTAAGGAATTTCACATGCATGAAGGTTTGTTTTTTTTTTGTTTTTTCCCAAGAGGGCAGCTGTAATCTAAGCTAATAGCATCAGGGTCAAGGTAGCCTTAAGGTAGGATAACCTAAAAGATGTGTTTGTGGATGACTTGAAAGCCAGCAATCCATCAGTGACTGGAAAATACATTGCTAAGGCTATATAAGATCCTCTTAATGATGGTATTCTGATAAGAAAAATGATTTAAGCATTTGTTAATTCCATAACGAATAAGATATGGCTGGTGGGAAACTGTTGTTGAGTCTAACGTTCTGATTTTATTCTTTAAAAACTGGGCTTTGTTTGTTTTCAGTGTCTAAGGAAACCACTTAACTCTTCCAGCTGGATCATGGGTAGGGGAAGGAAAATTCAGATCAGTTGCATCACGGTGACTTAATGTAGTACCTGGACGTTTTACAGAAACTGCCGGTTACATTTTATTCTGCAACATATCTCTCCAACAGTAAAATCCTTGTCTTTGTACCTAACACCTTGGTCACTTCGGGTTTATCCACTTTTCTTAATCTGGAGAGTTTGCATATTATAGTCTAACAAGAAAGTGTGCAAGACATCATTTCACACTGAAGAAACTTGAAGAATAAAATCGGTAGACGATGCTGTTATCTGACAACAATGGAATCTGTTCTAAAAGGTGCCATTGCAAAAACTCATCATTTACCTATGAATAACTAACCTTGGTTGCATGCAATTACATTTAAGCTGTTCTTTGTAACTGGTGACATTCTAGTTAAAGTGGTACTGGCTTTTATTCCTTTCACTTGGCCTTGTAGACCAGGCTGGTCTCAAACTCACAGAGATCCACCTGCCTCTGCCTCCCAAGTGCTGGGATTAAAGGCGTGCGCCACCATCGCCCAGCTTCACATCTTTTGAAAGCATGAACTAACAAGCAGACAAATCATATCAGATTCTCGCTCTCGCTTTTCGGGGCTCTTTTCCTCCTGTGGGGTTGTTGTACCCAGCTCCAACATGATAGTTTTGCATCATCTTATTTTATTTTGGTGTGTTTGGTTGTTATCTCTTAGAGGCCTGTTCTTTTCTAATGAGGTACAGAAAGGGAATGGATCCCAAGAGGAAGGGAGGTGGGGAGGAACTGGGAGGAATAGAGGGAGGGGAAACTATAATTAGGATATATTGTGTGAGAAAAGAATCAATTTTCAATAAGAGGGAAAAACATAATGGGATATTGTGAGGATTATTTTTAAATGTCAACCCAATTGAATTGAGAAATTCATAGGTGATTAATAAAACATGCCCCCTGTGTATTTCTGGAAGGGCATTTCCAGACTCATTGACTAAGGGAACAAGACATAGCCTGAATGTGAGATGCAGCACCCCACAGACTGGGACATGGACTGAATATATGGGCATAAGGAGAGGATCAGTTGATGCAGGCGTTTTAACTCTACTTTCTTCTGTATTGATGTGAGCTGCTACACTCTGCCATGCCCTACCCTCCTGATGGACTGCAACCCCTGTAATTGAGAGCCTAATAAATCCTCTTCACTTCAACTTATGTCAAGTGCTTGCCATAGCAGCGAAAGTCTCACCAAAACAAACAAATAAACAACAAAACAGAAACAACAAAAAATAAAGAAAGAAAGAATATCAAAGAGCCTGGTAACAAAGATCATCAGTTACAGACTTCCTGGGTCAGAATGGAATATCCACAACATAGAATTATCATTCTATGATTAAAGAGAGAATTGCTTTGAGTACATTATCCAGCCAAGACGTTTAATGACTGTTAATTTACTACTTATAAACTAATCTGATCACAAAATAAGAAATTTGATGATTGTAATCCAACTCATGTCAACAGCAGATAATAAATACTCCTTATTCTGGAGGCTTACACATAATATTTATTCAAATACAGATGGGCTTTGCAGGAATCCCAGGACTGAATGAAACACAATTTGCTTACAAATGAGCTGAGCACATATGATACATGCGCAGTGACTGATCCCTGATCATAGCAGGGACTGCCTCAGCGTTACTCTCTTTTCCAATTGTCCCTGTGCCAAGAGTGGTGGTCCTTCTGTTTGGGGTAGAATGTTCTTAGTCATTTTTGTACTGTTACTGTGACATGATATCTGATTTTAAAAGCCTCCTCAGAGCTTTTAGTTGATGATTGGTTGTTTCTGTTATTTTTGTGCCTATGTTGAGGCAGAGTATTATGGCAGGAAATGTGTAATAGAATAAAGCTGCTGATCCAATGGGGTGGGAGCAAAGAGACTGTGGCTATAGCTCTAAGACAACCTTCAAGAGCAATCTTGTGGTCCAGCTTCCTTCAACTAGGCCCTACCGATTACAAATTCCATCACTTCTCTAAGATTCCCTATGTTGGCCACCAAGCTTGTTAGCTTGTAAGCTTTCGCTGAGCAGTTAAGAGCTGACTTTCTGACTTGGCTTGTCCAACTGTGAAGCTCTTTGTATCTGAAATTTTTCATTTAGCTCCTTGTATTTATATCAACTGAGGAAGATTAAGCAGAAACAATGGGTCCTCTGACCATGGAAGTGTTACATAATTAATATAAAGAGGCATTGTGGAGAAATATGGACAGAAAACAAGGACTCTGTTCTTAAGCACTAGGCTTTGTTTTAGCTCTGGTTTTAGCCAGAGGTGAACAGGAGAAGACACACTTACATAACTGAACTGACAGCATTGCTAGACATGAAATAATGGAATGTATTCCATTTGTTTATGCACAGATGCATAGCATTTTGTTTATGTACAGGTACACAGAACAAAGATATGATCTGGTGATTCTGTAATATATTTCCTAATTTTGTTTTGTGTACTTTCTAGAAAAATTTTTATCTGTTTTAAGTACTTATAATTTTATAACCTGTTTAACTTCTACAGAAATAGTATAAGTTTTATTAACTGAACTCCAATTTAATGAATTGTAGCAATTTAATTTAATAATTAAAACCCAAGTCAATGAATATGTACACCAAAAGTTCAGTGAAATAGCAAATTAAAACTACCCTTTTAAAAATGTAACTAAGGTGGACCTATCTTTTCAAAAATGGCCAGTATTTTCACTATTATTTAAATCAATTATAAACATTAATATAAGCATAAATGTACACTGAGAGACTTTCCCAAATCATAAACTCAGCAACAGGACTTAGCTACTTAAATATTTGAATGTTTTTCTTGATAAGGTCCAGGAGATCAAGTTACCTTTGCCACACCATTATCATCTTCAACAAAATTAAACAATAGTAACAAAAGCAAAATCAGTGTATGGACATCTATGATATTTAATACAAATTGCACCAGAGTATGAGCCCTGATCTTGCAGTTTATTATTATCAAATATAGTAAAATTATTATCTGATGTAGATGCAAACAAACCATCCAGTTAGGTGCAAACCAGTAATTTTCATAAGACTAAGGAAGAAGGTAGAGTTCAATATTTATTTAAAAATAACCCTTGCCGAGACCACTTCCAAAATATAACCCCAGTAGTGCAGACACTGAGAGAAACAATTAATAAATGGGACCTCTTGAAACTGAAAAGCTTCTGTAAAGCAAAGGACACGGTCAACAAGACAAAACGAGAGCCTACAGAATGTGAAAAGATTTTTACCAACTCCACATCAGACTGAGGCTTGATCTCCAGTATATAAAAAGAACTCAAGAAATTGGTCATCAAAAGAACAAATAATCCAATTAAAAAATGGAGTACAGACCTAAACAAAGAACTCTCAACAGAGGAATCTAAAGACTGAAAGACATTTAAGGAAATGTTCAACATCCTTAGTCATCAGAGAAATGTAAATGAAAACAACTCTGAGGTTCCATCTTACACCTGTAAGAATGGCCAAGATCAAAGACACTGATGACAACTTATGCTGAAGAGGTTTTTGTGGGGTAAAGGGAACAATCCTGCATCGCTGGTGGCAGTGCAAGCTAGTACAGCCCCTTTGGATGTCACTATGACAATATCTCAGAAAATTAGAAAATAGCCTTCCTCAAGACCAAGCAAAACCACTTTTGAATAAATACCCAAAGGCTGCTCAGTTGTAACCACAAAGGACATGTACTCAACTATGTTCACAGTGGCATTGTTTATCCTAGCAAGAACCTGAAAACAACCTAAATGCACCTCGACCAAAGAATGGATAAGCAAAATGTGGTACATTTACACAGTGGAGTACTACACAGCACAAAAAATAATGACACCTTGAAATTTACAGGCAAATGGATAGATCTAGAAAACATCATATTGAGTGAGGTAACCCAGAAAGACAATTATCATGTGTACTCACTCATAAGTGGCTTTTAGACATAATGCAAAAAAAAAAAAAAACCAGCCCACCAATCACAAACCCAGAGAACCTAGACAGCAATGAGGACACTAAGAGAGACTTACATAGATCTAATCTACATGGGAAGTAGAAAAAGACAAGATCTCCTGAGTACATTGGGAGCATGGGAACCATGGGAGAGGGTAGAAGGGGAGGAGAGAGGAATGGAGGGGAACAGAGAAAAATGTATAGCTCAATAAAATCAATAAAAAAGAAATAGCAAATAAATAAAAATAATCTTTGCTAATATGAAAAGTAAATTTGCAGTGTGGTCTGTGGACCAACTGCCAAAGCCTAAGATGCAGTGTGTGCTGAGCTTTCCTCTGTTTCCCTCTTACCCTACACAGTCTAGATATCTAGTCTCTGCTCCACCATTCTCCTTTTCCTGGTTCTAGGAAACGGGGGCTCTGATGGGATGCTTTATTAGGGTCCCGTGGCCAGCTGAGTTAGCTTTGGGCGTGGCCAGAGGGCCGGAGTACAAAGCAAGAGGTGTGAGGTGCTTTCCCTTGGCCCCTCTATTTAGCAGCATGTCTGCCAATGCCTGCTTATATTTTCCCACCATCAGCTGTAGCCGATGATCATTCTGTGTCTCTAGCTTCCATCTCTCTCGCACTACCTGCTCCCTCTCCTGGTCTTTCCAGTTCTAGGATAGCAGTACTCCCAGCAGTGGCTGATTCTGAGGTACAGGCACATGACATCCGATGGATGCTCCCAACCTGCTCATACTCTAGAGTTCTCTTTTAATTAAAGTCTTTTTCACGTAGTTTGAACGACTTAGGTTTAGCTTTGTTTGTTTTGCTTAGGTTCTAGGGTTTAGATTTGTGTGGATGTTTAAGTCCCTAGTCGGGATACTGAGGACAAGCACTGTGAACGAGACCAGCCAGCTGGACTAGACTGTTTGGTCAAGTGAATTAGGCACTCTTTGCTCTCTCACCCCATGAATCAGTGTTTATGTTGGGTCATAGCTTAGGTTATGTCCTATACCCCTTCTTATGACCAGTTGGTTCTATTATTAAATTCTCTAAAGTCATCTTGAAAGCATGTTTTAATTTGTCTTTTGTGCATGATCTAATTATCAATGCATTAGATAATATCATCAGGGAATGGTGAGGTCTCAGTGATGTCTAGTTTTAGAAAAGTAGAATTGGGATTCTGAAGCTGCAAAGAGGTCTTAAGTGAGAGTGGGAGGATGCTTGGATGGATAGATGTGGAAACCTTAATGAAACAGTGAATTTTTAGAAATAGTAATAACACTCTGGGTATCATTTAAAAAGTCAAATACCAGTTAGCAAGAAACCTGGCTCTGGAAAAATTCCCAGGAATCCACAAGGATGACCCCAGAGGGTGTCTGAACTGGCCCTGCCCTGTAGTCAGTCTGATGATTATCTTAAATATCACCATAGAACCTTCATCCAACAACAGATGGGAACAGAAGCAAAGACCCACATCAGAGCACTGGACTGATCTCGCAAGGTCCAGTTGAAGACTGGAAGGAGTGAGAGTATGAGCAAGGAAGTCAGGACCATGAGAGGGGTTGACCCACTGAGACAGTTTGCCTGAGCTAATGGGAGCTCACCAACTCCAACTGGACTGGGAGTGAATGAGCATGGGATCAAACTAGTCCCTCTGAATGTGGTTGACAGTTGGGGCACACTGAGGGGCCAATGACAGTGGCACTGGGATTTGTCCCTACTGCATGTACATGCTTATTGGCATCCTATTCTCTTTGGTTGTATACCTTGCTCAACCTAGATGTAGTGGGGAGGGCCTTGGACTTTCCACAGGGCAGGGTGTCTTGCCCTTTCTTAGGACTGGAGGGGGTGGGGTGGGAGGGAGTGTGGAGGGAATGGGAGGGAAGTGGGAGGAAGGGAGGGAGTGGGAATTTGGACTGGTATTTTTTAAAGTAATAAATTAAAATAATAATAATAATAAATAAAAAGTCAAATACCAACATTCCTGTGCCAGTGAGACATTGTCTGGGGCCTTGCCTCCATCTGGAGCAAAGCCACAAGTAGGAATACTATCAGGGGAGCTGTGTGACAGATTTTAAGGGCTCAGAGTTTCAGGTGTTAGGTATCAGAAGCTTGAGTTTTATCTTTATGTCCGTTTCTGACTAGCTGTGAGACTTAAGGAAGAAGTATGGTTTCTGGCTATTGTCCCTAAAATAGAGATCCTAAGACTCAGAGATGATTCAGTAAGAGAATAGCCTACAGTGATGTCTGGTACATTCCAAATTATTCACAACAATAGACAGAATGAATGCTAATTATTATCATTAGGTTGTGGCTTGGGAAGAAACCACAATATAAGCATGAGTAACAGCCTAGGAAATGGGGCCGGTTCAGCTGTAGGAAAGAATGTGCAGCGACGGGCAGGGTTTTCTGCTATCGAACTGTGAAGGTGTTTCCTAAGGAAGTCAGAACCAAGCACTCAGCGGAGGTGAGAGGACTTTCCCAAGTTCTAGAACTGTCAAACAAGGAAGCAAGGTAATGAACAAAATGTCCCTTTGAAGGACTCAGCGAAATCTGGACATGTACTCTATAGAATATGGGTGTAGCAGGAGCATTTTCAACAAACGCTGAAGGAGGAAGGGGAAGGACAGAGAGAGTGACAAGATGACCTTTTACTTTCCCTGGGTTCTGTGATTTCAGACTCTCATCAAGAAAATGTCTCCGACCCCTGTAGCATTGGTATTGTACAATCCCAACACAGGCAGCAATCCTAACGTAGGCTGTCTCAATTGACTAGCGATAATGCCACATGTATCTTCCTGTTGCGATGGCTTTGCATGCCAAAGATGTATTCTGTGGCTTACAGTGACTTCTGTGATGCAGGCCAGCAGATTTCTTTAAGAAACGACACCAGGAATAATTCCCCTTGCAAAGCGCCTCTTTCTCTTTTCTGAAGCAATGCAAAAGTGTATTGCAAGGCAAAGAAACCTCACAGGGTCTGTTTTCCTGTTGACCCTGCCAGGGATTTTTAACCTAATCGAACAGGCTCTAGAAAGCTTAAGTGCACACTAGTCCCATGCCTTTCACTGTTTCTACCACTAGGAGTTAGGAGTTGATAATTACAGCTTTTCAAAGACACACAGCAGACGCCATGTTTTCATGGGAGCAGAGCGTTTGTGTGGCGAAGTGGCTGATCCACTTCTAACTAAATCTGTGGATGTGTTCTGTTCCAAAGGCAGCAGCAGAAGCCTGCGTTGGCAGAATAATTGCTGTGCTGAAGCACCATCGAAGACAAATTGTATGCCCAAGGTTGTGAAAATCCAGTCTTACAAAAGCTTGTTTCGGCATCAGTGCTCCGACTGGGACAGAAATAACAATGCCTTCCATTTCTGAGCACATTTGGAGAGAATGTCAATGTACTATCTCGGTGATAATTTTGTTTTTGAAAAATGAGACTCCTTTCTGCCATCGTGCCTCAGTGAAGGGACTTTTTTGTTGTTATTTTTTTTTTCAAAAAAGAAAAGTTTTCCTCCTTTGTCCAGATTTTTGTTGTTAGTATGAGCAGTGACAGCAGACAGCAAAGCAATGAACTCCACACAAATCAGTCTCAATTGTTTAAGGTCGGACAAGCAGCTTTTAAGGTAAGAAATGAAATTGCCTCTGCTGAGAGCCATGGCACCAGGTCTTGAATAGGTTGGCTTGGCAGTTCCTTCTACAACGACTGAGTTCTGGGATTTCCTGACCATAGAAATGACAGGTTATATGACACTGCTCAATACATCTACAAAGTGAAAGAATATTCCTCCAGAGAAATTTAGATTACTGGAAGTTGGGTATAGTTCTGTGGTTTGATTTTTGTTACTGGTAGCGAAGATGTTTAGGAATATATACTTTCTCCCTACTGCCTTAAAAGGAAATCACATTTTTTTAAATTAAGGATTTCTTATTTCAGGGTGGAACCACTAAGAATTCCATGCTCATATTTGTAAATTTTATTTGGTTCATTTTACCATGTCCCATTCATGACACATTGACAACTCCATAGAAATGGGGGCGGGGACCCACAAAAGTAACAGAAAACAGTGTTTCTTAGATGTTCAAGCTACTCTAAGCAGTTATCCAAAATTATGAAGAACTGTAGGGTTAGCTTCATTCAAACCATCATGATATGACACATGGGACCACATCTTCTCATTGCCCAGTTGTAGACGGGAGGTTTGTGTCAAGAAAATAGTGTGCGAATCTGTATGTCATTGGGAGGTATGCACCCAATGTTAAGCTAAGATTTTTTTAAATTTATTTATTTATTAAAGATTTCTCTCTCTTCCCCGCTTCCGCCTCCCACTTCCCTTCCCGTCCTTCAATCAAGTCCCCCTCCCTCGTCAATCCAAAGAGCAATCAGGGTTCCCTACCCTGTGGGAAGTCCAAGGACCACCCACCTCCATCCAG